>NC_134746.1:13642500-14242500 GCF_050436995.1 Anticarsia gemmatalis | reverse complement strand
CTAAGTGACGCAATGTATGTCGTAAAAACGCCGGCGGCCGCGCAAAAATGCCCTGCAAATACGCCTTTTGCGGTCACATACACCCTTATTTGGAAGTGATAAGGGCTATTTTGGTTTAACAAGTCGCGGTGAATGTATCGCGAATTTTTATTGTGACAGTCAAGTTAAGGAATTAATTGTGGATTGCGTTAATTACGACTATTCCTGTATACCATTTTTATCATTCAAAATCACACATACAATTTTTTTTATAATTTCTTTAAATTGTCTACTAGACTTTTTAATTACTAGAATTGACCCCCTATATTTAATTGAAATTAGTTTTTTTATTCATAGCAAGCATCCGTATTATTGATTTTGATCTGCATTTACTTCTAACTCGTGATGCTAATATAAAACATAGATATAATTAACATTTTTAAAAGCCCAAACACCCGATTTCCTGTACAATAAAATGTCAGTTGCATGGCGTAACATCCGCCAGCGAATGCCAATAAAATGGACAAGAGCATTTGGTAATAAATATATTAATCGTTTACCGCCAAATTAACAGTATAGAGTTTTATAGTCTGTTGTAACTTTTTTTTCTACGTTCGAAAATCAATACCACTTGAAATAATTATTGTTTTTAAATAAAAAGGGCCCGTATTTCTTTTTCTTATTTATTTAAGAGAATCATAGTGTATTTTTTTTTTTTTTTTTTTTTTTATTTTTTTTTTTTTATAACCCATATCTGTCCCACTGCAGGGCAAGGGTCTCCTTCCCAAACGAAGGGGAGGGTTTAGGCCTTGAGTCCACCACGCTGGCCAAGTGCGGGTTGGGGACTTTGCATGCCCTCAATAAATGTATTAAACAAATTTTAGGCATGCAAGGTTTCCTCACGATGTTTTCCTTCACCGTTAGAGCAAGTGATAATTATTTCTAATACACACATAACTTCGAAAAGTCATTGGTGTGTTGCCTCGGATTCGAACCTGCGACCACTTGCGTGGGAGGTGCCAACTTAAACCACTCGGCTATCACTGCTTATTGTGTATTGTAGTGTAGTGTATTTTTTTATAGTACGTTTAAATAATTGACATTCTATAGTGGTTATATTTATCTCGGAATGTTATGATAAGCCATAATTGGTTTGCTTGTACTGGGATTTTCTCAAGATTTTTTCTATTGATTCTTGTATATTTCATCTTTATAGCTCATACATAGAAATAAGTACTTGTATATCTCAGAAAATGTGCCATTTTGAAAATGCTCCAATTTTTTAAAGTACTGGGTGCATGATCATGTTATATCAACATTACTTTTTTATTGTTTTTATGTCGTTTCGTTTTCAACTACTAGGTGTATTTGTGTGTTATTTTAATAGTGAAAATAGGAAAATTACCGTTTCAAATCACAATATTCACGCGCAAATCGTTCGTGATAATGTTGAACCGAAATTAATTGTTTGTTATTTATAAAACGTATAAATTATCGCCGTTTAATATGTAAACAATAGCTTTGAATTGGGGTAAGGACGTTTAGCGGTAAGTAGGCCTTACGGTTAAAGTCCCAGAAAGTGACGTCATAATGCATAGATTAACGGTACCATATTTTTTACTATTTTGAAAAATTGACACTAATGATTTCTAAGGCTTTACCTTTTTCGACTCAGGAATCGAACCCTTAACCGTAAGATCTATCAGTTGCATTGACGAAAACCTTAACTAGAACTAGATTTCAACTACATCAGTTACTTGTCAAGTCCTATCATAAGCTCTACCTCCTAAAATTTGACCAACCAATATTAAACTTTAAAAAAATATTAATTTTAAACAGACATATTTTGATAACTAGGTCTCATATGAACACGGTATAATTATTCGTCGATTCCTCGAGTGAGCGGGATTGGGGTCTATTTGAGTTTGTAAACACATCGTCTAGACTCTCCACAAACATTGTAAATTGATCAAAATGTCCGCCGGCTTGTAACTAAACGTGGATCTCTACTAATAATAACTAGAGATAGGCTCTATCTTGTTAAGTTAAAGATTGATGTTAAAGTTAGGTGAAAACTGCTTTGGTAAATTGACAGTTGAAACATTTTTTTTAAAGTAGAGGCACATAAAACAAAATGTGGTGGCAAAAAACTAATTGATAATTGCAACCATTTTTGTAAAAGTGGAGTCAGTGTGTTATATTTATATTAATTTTAAATTCAAAAGCGCCTTTCTCCTAAACAGAGGCGCCAAGAGTTAAATCGACAAATGTCTTTTTACCCAACTGCATGACTCAAATGATGTTTTTTTTTACTTAAGCAAAGGATTGTAAAATTGTAAGATGTTCTTCATAAAGTGCATCTCTACCTAGAGTCCACGTTGTACTCAACGTGGTATAAGATAAGCAATAAAAATGTGAGTTGGCTCTACGCCAGTGTAGAGTACTGACCGTAGCCCGATTATAACTGCGTTATGTGAATTGTACATCATGTAATATATAAACAAACAATTGTACTATATAATACTTGTCATGTAAAATATATAAGAGATTTAAATTATGTAGAAAAATAGAGACGAATTTCTACCCCAGAAATTCTTATCGAAAAAAATGTTTACATTTATATAAGTATGTTAGTTGTTAAGGGTAATTTTTTTAAAGATTATTATATAGTAAATAAGCATTAAAATCAATATTTCTATAGTTATACTATAGCGGCAAAATCCCTTTAGGTACTTGTAACATTATTCCGTACGTCTAGTTCCAGTGAAAGAACTTATACTCGTAATATTAGTCTAGCTAGCCCACGACAGACCCGCCCCCTCCCCCTGGAGGTCCTCACGGCCGCGGGGGGCTGTCCCCCGAAATATGTGGTGGATAAAAAACGAGACGTCTTTTTGCTTACATGTACTCTATCTAGGCTAGACTCTATCTAATTGGTATTTATTGCTTTTACTACCTATTTCTTAGATTATAAATATGTATTAAATCATTTATGTAATTCAAAGAAGTAGAAAAAAATGTAGTCACGATCTCTACATAATTCTATAAGATAACATTACTTATTCGATTAATCTATTTAAAGTTTAAACAATTTAATATAAAATTATGTTTTTTCATTTACAAGATTGTTTAGCTAAAGGTAGAGTTCTCGTTTAAAACAGCAGACCGATAAAAAGGTTGTACATATATCGAGCAATATGCCGTGAGACGCGCGTTCTATCGCGGGAAAATCTAGTTATGTGATATTATTGACTCTACGCTCTACCTGAGCGAAAGTCGTGTTGCGGTTACTATTATTTATATACACGTATTGTAGAGTATATGTTCTGTAATGTTTAAGAAAGCTCTTAGTCATCCTAAAGCTCTACTGGCTATATGTTTATAGAATTTAAAATTATAAACAATATTTTATACGGATAGTGTAAAACTTGTGCGTAATGATAAGAAATATAGTGTTCAGGAATTGATTAAATTTAAATCATTGATAATAATCGTCTCTATCAGAAACTAAATAAATCGAACGAATATAGTATGGTAGTATGTATAATTTGCAAAATAATTGCTAGTTAAACATAAAAAATTACCAAATCGTTCTCTACAATCGAGATTATTTGCATTACAAGTAGAGTTTACTCGCAACAGACCTAATATTTTTAGCACAAACACAACACTTCCTTATTGTGACGTAAATGTAGTCTAATAGCGTCTGCTTACAGAATGTTAGCTCTACAGTTGCGAGGCGTGAACTCTACGTGACTCTACCAGACAAAATGTTATGTATCTCCGTAACTACTGGGCCGATTTGCGTGAAATTTTGTGCGTAGGTATATTAAACTTTTCTTTACATGACACAATAGTTAATAATTGTAAAACTTTAAAGATATAGGTACAATTTAAGGTAGAAGATAACGCTACCTTCGTACTGGTTAGAAAGTATCAAACATTTCCAAAAAACACCGACTACCGTCATATTTTTGACATCATAAAGGATGTTTATTCCAAAAATTCTATTGCTTCTTTCAATGTGGTCAAACTACGGTAGGCAGGTAGGTAGTTAGGTAGCTAACTAAACGTTTACCTACGGTATGCTCACGTTCGCAAATACTAGTGACAAATATATGAATACTCATAACCAGTGGTCCAGTATGACAAGAAAGATGAATGAAGCAAGAGAAGTTTGTAGCACTCTCTGATCTCTACCTATCTTCATGGGGAATTCAGCGATTTTATGTATGTATGTAAAAATATGATGCGTGATGGCAGACGGATCGGTGTCGGTGGTTAATTGTCGGCACGTGCGTACACACACACGTGTGCAGTATGTGTGTGTGTGTGTGTGCGTGGGCGCAGGCCGGAAGCCGACGGAGGTGACATCACACACGCCGCGCTATTGACGCATTCATGTATCTTTTGAATTTTTCGCAATTATTTTGAAAATGTGATAAGTATTTAGACTTGGGAGTCTTGATGGGATATAAGGGCTCTATGGGCTGAATATTAATTAAACTTTATCATATAGGACAGTAAGGATCTCCCAAGAAAGGCGTGGACAGTAAAGGTATCATAAGTATTGTCTGACTTCTTAGCATGACCTTTCAAAACGTTTGTAGAATGGTCTTTTTGAAACAATTATTGTATGTTTTTAATACTGTTTCATAAGAATCCATATGGCTTAATGTAAGGTATAGGTCTCAATCTGAAGAAAAACTTTGTGAAAATAATACATGTTCGACTCTACCACCCAAAACTCTCAATCTCAAAATATATTGCATTCTCTAGATAAGCTTGGCGTGCTTCCGCACGTGTTTTGGCACTTGTATCCAAACGTGTGACTCTATATACAGTGTATACATTGCTCTACATGATAGAGCCGTTTGATCCTTCAACTTTCAGCGATAACAACTGATAACTGTAGTTTTTTCACTTTATTTTAGTACTGACTCTACCGACTCTACAACACGTGAGGTTTATGTCACATTTTATTTGAACATATTACGTAAGATTTTAGGGGTGTGTTAAATCAGTTAAAAAAATATCAACTGTTATTTTCACTTTAAATTAAATGTGGTTTATGACGCCACAAATTCATTGTTGTCAAACAATGGTATGGAAGCCGTGGTTCCGATTATTGCCTACCTATTGATTCTTTTAAATACTCACATACCTAAATTCATTTAAATAACTAAAAGTTAAATTGTTTTCCACATTAGTAACCGCTCGCAAGCGGAAATATTTCCATCGTCATACAAAATTATAGGTAACTGCGGTAGTATTTAGTTAAAAATTTAATACAAATATTAATTTATTCTGAATCATTAGCGAATTGTCATGTGATGTACTCATTACTGATGCGATCGGGAAATACAAGTTGGTTACGTTCGTAATTTTAATCAGAAAAAAACATTTCTCATACCTAGTCGACGAGTAAACACAAATATTTCAATAACAAAAGACCTACAAAAAGAAATCTAGATATTCGAGCATTAATTTACCTACATACGGCTAAGCAGGAAACTCTAATGACCAAAGGAAATAACGTTGATAAGTTTTATTCCAACCGATGTTTATCTAACAAATCTTTAGTACGAAACACTCAAAGTCAACGAATAAAACACAGTTTTTTTCTCCCGGCGACATTACTTTTGGCAAGGCTTGCGAAATCGACAATTTGTTTGTTTAAAAATACAGGGTTAATTTACAGAAAGACGAACAAAGGTTACACGAACGCCTTTAAGGAAGTTGTAACTGCAGAACCATTATTTACAAATAAAAAAACATCTGCAATGCAATCATAGACAAAAGACCGAGGTACCGTTGCAAAAACCGAACGCGCCGTAAAATTTGCCAATAAAAAAAGTTTTTTGCAAGTGACGTAAAAAAACCGCGAAAACGTACACTTCTTTATTCGAATGCGGCCTTTTAAGGTTTACAGTTAACTTGTTTTTTATTGTAGGGGTGTACACCCGCTACTGGCAGGTAGTGTTTTTTAATGCACTTTTAAAAATTGGGTTAAGTTTTTTTTCGTGACAGATGAGGCAAGGTGAGCCCTGAGCGGTGTACTGTTACGGAAACCGCAGTTTTTTACATACTCCACTACCCTACTTCATAATAATCAGTTTATTTAAATATGTTTTACATCAGACCCGTTAACTATAAAAGTTGGGGCCTCAAAGTAACAGTGGTACAGGTCGTTGTTTGTCCGTATGTGTTGTGAAACCTAATAGCCTTGCGTCGCGGTTGAAGGCCGGCCAAAAACTGCGCGCGCGGCCCCCGCCCAGATGTGCCCGATTTAAAGAGCGTTGCACGCATAAATACATAACAGATAAGATTAAATGAACGATAAAAATTATCGATACGTGTACCTGGAGCGCACCCGTTAATTTATTACACTAATGTGCCGACGACACGGTTCCATTCAGCCTACAAACGCTCCCATCGCTAATGTAAGTGCTAATTCCCTCGCGTAAAAAAATAAAACATCTTTGTTTAGTTAGGAAGTTATAAAACAGTTTGTTCTATCAATAGCCGCCGTAGATTTGGTGCGTTTATTTATTTTTGAAATTCTAAAAACGGATGCGTTCACGTCATTTGAATACTAAAACTGTTTTTTTAAATCCAGTCGCGAGCCGAAATCTGATTTCTTATTGGCATCCCGGTCTAACTTTATCAGTTCTCATAAGTAGAAAGAGACGAACGGTTTGCAGGAAGCTATTCAAAAAAAGAACAACCCTTCCTCACCCTTTCGGGACATTCTATTGTTTACAATAAAACGAAACGTCATATATTTTTTTCGCCGGTCATTAATTTTGGACTTAAACACTATAATTTTAAAGTTTATTTTATGTTACTGACGATAGTTGTTTAGTATAATTTGGATCGAAGAAGGAATTAATAAAATTCAAAATTGTTCTTTTTTTTCTTTGTTGGAAATTTCTCGGAACAGGTAGCTGGCCAGTGTTTTGATTAGAGTTAATAATATCTGTAGGTATCGGTATGTGTCGGAGTGGTCTATGGCGGTGATAATTAAGTTTGTTTCGTTCTAATATATGCAAATATTTGTAAGAACAACGACCTTTGTGATCTCCGGGTGTCACGGTACCGGTAACGCCAGTTCAACAGTTCAGTCGAGAATTAATATTCGATAACTAGAATGTGAATAACAACAGAAAAATAAAGTAATTTTTCTAATTTATTTCCTAGGAGTCACGAGGAGGTAAATTAAAATACTAAATATGTATTATTGTGATGTCGTCCCGAGCCGATCACGTTTGCGTATTGTTTAGTGGTGGATGCGCGCATCCGGCGTCGTCGATCGCGTATAAATAAGATTTTTTACGCACCTTTCACTTCCGACCTGCGTGTGCGCAGGTATCACACATTTCACCGGGAAGGGCACAGATAACCAATATTATTTGACAGCTGTTTAATAAAAATGCACACAGATTACGTTTCCTGGTGCATCCTTTCTTCTTGAATATTCATGGGAAAGTTGATCTCAAACAGGGTCAACTTTTTTTTAAACTGACTTCAATAAGCAAGGTCCGATCAGGTGCACTTCCATTGAAATACCAGCCAGTAAAGTATGAACAGCTCTACTGTATGTCCTCTATCCATATATGGAAATATAAACATATAAGTATCTCTAAACAATGGACGAAACTCTATCAAAATCCATTCAATGCATCTCATAAAGATTTAGTTCTTATAATATATGTAAAGATTACAAAACCCGATGACGCATAGACAATTCATTTTCCTTAGTTATTGAGGCAATAAGAATCCATAGATATTTATCTTTTACCAACGATACATTTGAAGCACACGTCATTACAAACAGCCAGTTCCGTCATTTAAAAAAGAAACCTAATTTGAATCTGGCAACATTTGAAAAAATGGACTAGATGACAGCCATTTAATATTGTAATTCAGATAACCTAATTTCTTATTTATTTGAAAAGGAATTTTTGTTTCTAGGCTAATACTTCTCTTTGAAAAATATCTAGAATTTATTTAGGAACAACACGTGATATCGCGTACTCATTACATTTGAAATAACTTTGATACATACTCAACGGATTTTCCGATTACTTTCCGGGAAAATCTTTAGAAAATATCAAAAACTAGAGGAAAAGTAAAAGAGATAACTAAAATACTAACTCATTATTTAAATTCAATAGTATGATATCATATCGCATGTTTTCTGACTGTCGTATTGTCTTAAGTATTCTACCCAAAAATTTTACCTAACAACAGTCATCTTAATTGACAATAACCGGTAAAAAATAGGAAATCTTCACGTAAAAATCAGGCCACCTATTTAAGGATAAACCGCGTCAAAGCTTGCTTTACTTTCCAATCAATTAGTATGGAATTGTTTTAATTAAGTACTATTTAAACAACATTATAATTAATCATAATCACTAAGTAGGTGTGTGTAACTGGAGCCAGGTAACGCGATGCAAGCCATAGTCGGAAGCGCGGGCATCGAACCCGCTTACCACGAACTGCAGTGATGAGCTAGCGATCCGCGTGTTTTGATGACACAAGCCGTGAAACGTAAGCGAACTACTTATTTGCAATACTTGTTATTGTACTTCCCTTATGCGATGAAGAGGTATTTATTATATACCTATGTATTTTTCATACTTTAAGCATATACCTATTGTTTTTTTTACAGTATTATAGCTGACTGTCAAATTGCTAGAATTCAATTATTCGATAAAATGAATAATTTTATACAAAAAGAAAGGACTAATTGGAAATTTTCAATGCGGTTTTAGGCATGTTTTATTCAAATAATAAGCATGTTATATTCTACTTAATAATAAAGACTAATATGTCTTTCATTTCGCAGAAAACAAATAGATATATAAACCACAAAAAGCCTTTACAACATAAGCAAAGGTTTTCTACAAATTATGACAAGATGTATGGATGTGAATGAAGCAAGGGAAGTTTGTAACGATCGCGCCACCGTACCAAGTGGCGTTATGTCTCTGCCTACCTTAAAAAGCCATGATTCTATGTATGTCCTACACATTATTATTCTCGCAGTCATCTAAGATATTACCAAACAATCAACATTAACATATTAAACATAACCTCTTTTCCCCTCGTCAGCAGAACCTGACAATAACAATTGCAATTGCAATAACACACATACAGGTCATTGACGTATCGCGGAAAACGTCCAAGTGCAATATTATGATATAAAATAAACGCTATGTTTTATTTCAATGTACTCTGTTATTCCCTATACTAAAATTAGCCGTGTGCCAATTAGATAAATGTATGCATTTATTGAATAAAAATGCGTAAACATGCACCAAGTATTATCGGTTGAAGAGTCCATTTTTTTCTACTTAATTCTTTTAAAATATGTTCGTCTTATTGACCAGTTACAATATTACGTAGGTATTTAAGAAATTGTCATTGTAAAAGGCAGTAAATCCCTTTATATATAAAGTAGAATGTGTAACGCATCTTACTGCATTTACATACTTCTTGCAAACGATATGAATGAATAGTTATGACGAAAAAGATCAATGTATCATCAACATAATCATTGCAGATAACTTCAAAGTTCCATTCAATATAAAGTGTTAGTTATACCTTTGACGGATTAACTATCCGGTAGATAAATGAACAGCGAATGTTTAAAAGAAACTGTCAAATAAACGACACTTAACCAGAGGTTTGAAAGTCATAAGAGAGAACAGTTACCAATTAATTTCCTAATTGATTTCCTACGTGTACTAAAATCCGACGTCTAGCTAGATTTCCTGCCGAAATCAATGCATTGATTGAATTTAGTTAAATCACGGACGTCTATAGACAAGTCACAATGCTCTATTGTCAACAAGAATGCGTACCAATACATGAGTATTATCACGACTATTGGGATGTAAGCAGAGCATACTTTAGCAAAAGATCTCGGCAAGAAATTGTTTGAAGAGCTTTGATGTGCATGTTCAATATTGATTTGCCTTTATTGAAATTATATGACAGTGTGTCTATCGGTATATTACTTTGTAAGGATAAAATACCGTTTAATTGTTACAGGTATTCAATTATTACTACTATTTTAATATTCAGGTGATAATATTAATGATCTTTTACGATATAATTGGGATTATATTGTTCATTACTGTATTGTACCTTACGGGTTACCCGATTTTTCGACCGGGTTTTAAAAGGTACCGTAAACTTTTAAATTACATATAGTCGCGTTTATGATCCGTTTATACTAAAATTATGGGTACAAGTCGCGATAGTTTAAAAGTTATGTGGTTTATAGTATGTTGCTATAAGATTCATCTACACTAGATATACCTTGATCAATATTGTAAGTTTTTATTATGAAATCTTTTGATAACGAGGTAAGCTAACCCAAACACAATTATAAACGGTGACGTCGACGCGAGCCGTTTCCCTCAGACATTTTCTTATATAACACCAACAAAAACATGTCTGGAACATTCTTAGACTCGTACAAAATGTGTCTGAAAACCGGCCTAGGTAAAAAACGACGTCGATCGTACCACTGACAGGGCCTAAGTTTGAGCCTAAAAAATGGCCTTTCATTTAAAAACTTGATGAAAAGGTATTTTTTATTTGTAATGTATGAAACCCTTTTAAGATTATTGTGTGATACTTATACTATGTTAGAAAGAGGCTTTTATCAATACTTTTATAGTAAAATATATTATAATAAAAATATATACATAAAAGTTATTTTCCTGACTTATTACGGCTTCGAATGTTGAAATATCTGGTAATAGAAGGAAGAAGGAAAATTGTTGACTATTACAATAGTTTATTATACATATGTATAGTTATCCAAATAGGTAAGTAATATAATATAAAGCATTTTGGTCAAATTATACCGAAGAGGTGAGCCGTACCTCACGGATAAACGGTATATTATGTTATATGATTATAAAGTATCCTGTACGCTGACAAAAGATAATTATGTTACGTTAAATGAAAAAGGAAATCCCCAGATCAAAATCTATATTTATGAACATATCCTTATTCACGAGGAAACATTAACGTCGCATATCTCATGTGTGTTTACTGAAACGATGAGATTCATGTCTCCAACACTTTCCACGAAGCGCTTCAAAAAGATCGTTATGTACCAAAAGAAGTGATGAAAATATTGACAGTTATGACCGTTTTAAATACATCTTCGTTTAAGTATAAGACGAGCCGGTCGCGCCACCCCCGGCCTACGCAATGCACGTTGAGCTAGGTCAGGGAGCCGCACAATACAGCTTGTGCACATTATGTACATATTTACATGCAATACAATACCGCTCATTACAATATCATTATATTGCTGAAAGTAAAAACACTCGTAGCGAGGTCCGTAGCATGCTTGTAGACAACGCTACGACCGTAGGCCGTAGCACTTTCTTTTGACGTTTCACGGAAAATCTTTTTTATATACAAGTTGAATTTTCGTAACAATTTAGATAAGTTATATAACTATAGTGTGATTCAAAGTGATCGATCGATGTAAACATATTTTATAATAATATATTCAGATGTCTTTGTATTATGTTTGGTTGATTGATCGCTGCAAAACCAAAATGGTATTTTAAAGTTTTATCCATTTTATTTTGTATCCATCGTACAAAAACATCACGCTGTAAGATAACTGTTGCATATTCCAAAGTAGTAAACGGTTGAAAGTGAAACAAATATTTGTAGTAAATCACAATAATTATCAGATAAAAACTTACTGTATCTCTTCATGAGTGACTTTTTGTACGCTTTCCCCGAGACGGCGTCGTCGCCGGGGCTGAGCCGCTCGGCCGAGTCGTCTGATTCCGTGCCGGAGTCCCGGCCCGAGGCCAGGTAGTCCTGGGACTGCCTCAGGATGAGCTGTGTCCTCACATAGTCCGCCGGGTCGGCGAAAGAATGCCTCGCAAAATCGCATACAGTAATCTCTTTACGAACGGTCAAGTCTAGTGGGGCATCGTCCTCCTCCATCTCATGTTTGGGAGACATCGGTTCCTCAGGGTAGGCTTTCCTGGCAGCCAGGGTGCGAGGCTCGTTATCCGCGCTCAGCGCTCTACGGTCGGCGGCCGGCGACCGGCGTGGCTCCGGGCCGGCGCTCGCCGGACGCGCTTCCACAGCCATCATATTTAATTATTATCACCAAACACCATAATCACAAGCCCACAGTTTTCAGTTATGTCATAGAGCGTAATGTGTTGTGTTGCAACCGCGCGCCGCGTCCGTCGGCGTTCGCGTCGTGTTACGGACTGATGTCCCAGTTTCGACGATGAGTTCCACTGACTTCGTGAGCTCGCTTCGGGCGCGCTCGGCGCCGCTCGGACACTTTCGTTTTCGTACTGCGGCGCGCGTGTGTGCGTGCCTGCACACAGACGGCGGCGACGTCTGCGTGGTCCGCGCTAGTGTGCGTGTTTGCGAGTGTGTTGTCGGAGCTTTTTCCACTTTCGTGTTGGAGCTTTCCTTCATTTCCCGAGTTACCCAACAGGTTTTCACTGTTTTCGAGTTGATTAATTAACGTTGTGGTTCGTGTGCCGTTCAGCGGCGATTGTGTTCTGATAATGAATTTACGGGGAAAATTATATCGCTAATTAATATTGCTATAGATTCAAGTTTTTTGTTATTTAATTGCCTATTTGCTTTTCCGGGCACGTTTTGTGAATCAAGTGTTATCACTGAGCGGAGTAAACAACGTGAAATAGATAGAGTGCATAATTAAATGATATTATTTCATAGATCGTAACTTAAATAACAATTTATAATATTTATCACGAACCGGAACGCGAGGGTACAATCAGAGTTTTGCGTAACCGAGGCGTAAACAAATTGTGTGTTTTTTTATCTAACGCTCGGGGCATTGACCGACTTTACAAATAAAGTTGCGCGCGCGCAGACCACGTGACACAGTCTCGACGCCAGCGTTACTTGCTCTCTGAGCTCGTAGCGATGTGTAACAGCTGAGGGGTCTAGTTAAATCGGTCATGTGTCAGCTTACGCTGGTCAATAATAGGTAGAGTAGGTACTTTGAATTTAGAGCCAATGTCACACGTTCGTCCTAAAGAGATAGAGTCGTCGCCAACGTGGAAGTGACGCATAATTTTGGCATAATTATAGAGGTGCGCCTGAATGACAATGTTGATAGAGACTATTTCAGTTTAGTTTTACATTTTATACAGGCCTGAGGATATTTAAATACGGCTGACTCTATTTTTGGTAGAGTCTTTTGGGAGTTACGTTTCTTATTTAGATAATCTTTAGCTTTACATAAATTAATTGGATGACTGATTATAAAGGTTTTGTGGTAGAGTCACATTGCTCTATCAAATAAAAACAACGTCTTTCAATATCTTACGATACATGTATACGTAGAGTATTGGTAACATTCGCTAATTTGCCCTCCTTTGGCATGTAGAGTCTGCCTCGGTCCAAGTAACGAAGTTAGGAGCGGTGCGCCCTGCCTCAAGTAGAGATAATAGAGTTAACTACAAAAATAGATCGCAATAATATTGTTTATATGCACGATAACGTCTTTAAGGAAATGACACAGCGTATTTTGTATGTAGAGTTATGTAGAGCAGTTAAATAACATCACTAATGTTGTATACTTTTTTGTTAGTGTTTTTTTAAATTGAAAAAATGTAGAGTTTAATAAAAATAAGTGTGTTTTAGTTCTTTTAGTAATAACGCCCAAAAAATATTGTTAAATATTCTAAGATAAAAGATTAATCGTTATTTATCTTTCTTCATTTGACTCTTAAGTCAACAAAGACCTCTACATTCTACAAACACAATGACTTTACCAAGTATTGTATAATACAATAATAATGATTAAACTCTATCTTCATTAAAGAAATCATTGAGATAAACAAGTTATCTCTACGCGCAGGCGTCCTGGTCGCCTCTACGGTAAACAGTGATTATCACCAAGTTCGAATTAACGTGACATTTCTGGAAAAGAGAAATAAAAACAATGTGATAGAGTCACACACGCTTTTTAACATGTGGATGTGATATGTAGAGATTTTAACAATGTTTCTTGACTGATTAAGGTTAAGTTTGCAATTTTAAGATTTTTTAAACTCTACTTTTTGAAATGCTATGTTTTATGCCAGTTATTAAATCTAAATTTAATAGGAATCTGTACATTTAATATGAGATTAAAACATCCTTTAGATAATAATTTGAAGAACCCTACTTAAATGCAAGATTTAAAGATTTTTCATTGAAATATAATTTGAATAATTTTATTTTAGAATTTATTTAACTCATGTCACACTGCTGGATACAAAACAAGAGTTATTAAATGAGAGGTAGAGTCATAATCTACATAGTTTTAAAACACAATTTAGTATTCCTATACATATTGGTTTAAAGTAAGTCTTGTTTTGAAATATGTAATATTTTCTAACATTAGAAATCATTATGTAAAGAACTATTCCATAGATAATATACGGAAAAAACAAGAGTATATATAATTTTTCCACAAATTATCAAAATAATAATAAATCGATAACCTTTGACTGTCATTATGTGATGTTTTTGTGAATCAAGTTCACAATGATGCAGTTAGTTTATCTTCAAATATTGAGCAAAAAATGCAGTTTTTATCGTAAAACGTGAGTTATATTAGTATATATTTAAATATATTTAAATTATTGTGTACTTTACTGATAAATTGAAAGAGTGGACTATACAAATATTCTAGAAAATTATACATAAAATTGACATCAAATAAGTAAGTCTTCTTTTGATATTTGATACTACTTACTAGGCACATATTTGCTAAATATTTAATAAATAAATGTTCGATGATATTGTATTTTAAACCTAAGATAACACTATTACTTTTAAAAGTCATGTGTGATTATAATTGTCTCTAGTTCTATCGGTAAAGAAGTTTGTTTAAAACATAATTCAATATATTCAAAGTCGCACTTATGCCCGGTTTCTGAGTACATTTAGCGTTGAGTTTAAACGCTATTGAATAAATAAACTACCTCTAAAGGTATCTCTGAAACCGGGGGTTAGCCAATGTATGGGACACAACCTGTAGTCCGTGACTCTTCTCTCATTACGGGAGAAGACTTCAGCTCAATAGTAGGCTAAAAATATAATTATTATGTCATGTTAATTGAAATGTATAATATGTATTTAAAGCTAAAATGATAAAATTCGCGAGTCATACAATAAACCGTTATCAAAATGTGCGATACAAACAAGTTCTAATGTGAATCTAAGATGGCGTTATCAGCTGGGTCGGGGGTCTATCATATCAGTGATCGGTCAACGACCCCGCTTGTGTAATACACGTCATTTCATAATCACTTGTTATATATTAAAAACTGCGAAGTTTCTTTACCGGTATTAAGATAGCAATGGCCCCTGTAAGGCGATTTCTTACTAATACTGTCGACAACCTACTAGCTATAGACCAATTTTGTATGAAAATCTGATCAGCTATAGGCGCTGATCAGATTTTCATACAAAATTGGCCTGTATCGTAGGAACTATTTTTGTGTTACATTTTAAATGTCAAACTTTCAATTCTCGATAGTACTGACAGGAGAAAATCATGCTACTGAATAGCGTCATTTCCGACCTTTGCAAGAACTATGCTTTTCAAGTTATTTAAAATGTCAAATGCTTTTACATTGATAGAAGATAGAAATATACCGACAGCAAATCGCGTTATGGTTCGACGACGGAATCAGGTACATTTTCTAATTAGAATTACTGTACGAACTTAAGTCTGTTAAGGTGTATGTAACTTTGTTCTAAGAGATCAACTACATCCCTATCCAAACAAATGCACGTGATTCCAGCCACGGGCTTCACTTGCAAAATTAAAGGAAACAGGACAAAATAATATTTTGTGCAACAAATATACACTTTAGTGACCAAACGTCAACGATTCTATACAGGCAGTTTTATACAACGCTATCTAAAGGGAAACGAATGCATAAGAAGTATATATGTATATATATATATATATATATAGTACTATGTATTTATTCCTGAAGATTTGTTTTAGAATTATTTCCTTCCGCGTCAATTTGTAGGGAAAATCTTACATGTATTTCTGGAATAAGGGAATACGTCTGACCTATTAATAAGTATATGTACAGGTAATATGATTGCAATTGTTTAGGAAAATAAGTGATAGTTTGCTTTAAAGGAAAATTAACGGCTGAGACTTTAAAATTAATAAATTTGTCGTAGTGGTAAAAACGTGAAATAGCATAGATAGTCGCAACTGTAAATGTATATATATAGAAGTACGTTTCTTTAAAGCTTTGTCTTAGCTCTGCTTAGTTTAGAATGTTCGGGATATTTGCAAAGATAACAAACATTATTATCTTTAAGTGAGTTTTTCTATATTCTTGATTATAAGCAATTATGAAATGGTAAAAAAGAAGTTGTTGGTTTGCGTCTTACCTTTGTAGATAAGAAGAATCACGGGGAATGAATAAATAAGAGATTTTCAGAATAAAAATCATACTTAGAACAAATTGACTTCCAATCTTCATTATATTTAAAAACCATCAAAAACTTCAATAACAAAAGTTGAACATGTAAAAGGTAAGTATTTACTAGGTTATAAAAAGGCCTAAAGTCAGGAGATATTACAGGCATTCAGGTTATCTTCGGCATGATTCAGAATCAATGGAGTGTGTCCAATCTTTTAGTGTTCGCGTGTGACATATTCGTAGGCTCGCTTTTGAAATATTGTGTCTAGATTTAGCACTTTCGGTTTGATGGCTAGATGGAAAATATTTTTACAGAGCTTTGAGTACCGTATTTTTCTTAAATAGGATCTGAATCATTGCAATTATATTTATGATAAAACTACACTACAAAAACTAGTTTTTTATTGACAAATCTCTTTGTATGAGAATCGAATCTTGTACAACTAAGGTAGTCTACTAGACTATTTCTTATTGGAATAGTTAAATATTTATTTCATCCTTGTGATCGACAGTGACATATTGTAACTAGTAATATTCAGATTTTCAGAACCTATAAGCAACATCTTTGAGTCATACAAGAATTTTCATTTTTCCCAAATGTAGGTCGTCCAGAGGGCGGAGGAAAGAGGAACGTGAGGGAAATTTACAATTGTAATGGGCGACCTCTAAAATTCTGAGGTCAGACAAACCCGTTAGCGTGGCGTTCGTAATGTCGGCGCGACAAAAGGTAAATTGGGATGATATTAGTAATAAGCGCGGATCTCAGACACCACCCGGCATCCCGAGGCATCCCCCGACATCTCCCGGCATCTCCCGGCATCCGTCGGCATCCCCCGGCGGGTCACGGCCTTGCGAACCCACAGACGATCCAGACTATACATTTTTGATGGCCAAAATTGCCATTTAGAGGCTCAAGTATTCTATTTGGTTGATGTGAATTGGAGTCGGTTTCTTGCTATTATTTTGACGCAGTTACAAAGGTAGTCGGCACTTCGTAATGGAAGAATTATTTCATTCAATAACAATGCTTGATAATTTAAATAGTAATATTGTACGCTCTAAATGTAATTCATCAGGAGCTTGAGACAAAAACCTATATAAACACTGCCACACCCATAAAACGTAACCTGGCTTCAAAATATATTGTTAGAACAAAGTTACATCAATACTAGTCAATCCGTTTACAAACAAGATTCACACTCTCTTTATAACATAACTACTGTCCAAAATCTTATTATTTTCTATTAAGATAAGCGTTATCTTCACATTAAACAATGCTACATTAAGCTACGTTAAAGCCGACGCGTCGCTGTTGCTAACTTGACGCGATTTGAACAGGAAAATGACAATAAAAACCCTTTTTAAAGGTATTCGTATGCGTAAGCGCAGATATACGAAAGTGCATTACTTTTGGCATATTTTTGTTGCGATATTGGTTTGTTTTTCTTATTATAGAAATAAATAAGACTGATTTTAAGAGTTTGACTGTTAAAATCAGTTTCTCGGAATACACTAAGAGCGTTTATGTCATTTTTATACAAAATTACCAATTTGATTGTTGTAGGAAATCGCCTTTCCAGTTAGTTGCGAGTAAGTGCAGTGTACCTAAATACCTATAAGAATTTGCTATTTATTCTTAGTAACAAAGATTCTCTACGTTTTCCTGCTCAGTTGATGAAAGTTTCAAATAATTTCTTAAGGAAAATTCCTCACTTTTAGTTATTTTAAGCTTAGCTTTCAAGCTATACCTACATCTTAGATATTTCACTAAATAGAGCAATGGGTTACAATAGTGTGTAGCGTATCTCGCCCTATAAAGTCATGCTTGTAAAAATAACCAACGGAACTTTAAAAGAAAATAATAAAAAAGGATCGATGCAGCTTAGATCATCAATCTCTCGGCGCTTCCTCCGGCGCCAATTATGCGCGTGCGCATGAAAGAGATAGCTGTATGAGAGTTCTGTGTGTTAGAACGAGAGGGCGATAGTTAACGAGATGTTCGAGCAAGGGACCGAGGTGTTGCAGATCTTGGTGCGTTCGGAAACTTTGCACATGCGAATATTTTTAACGAGAATATATTTTGTTTAAACGTTTTGCAGATATATACTAATAGAGCAAATTTGTATATGAGACTGTATGAGTAGGTGTAGAAATATGTAAGTTACTAATAAGTGTAAAAAAATCTAAATAGATGGGCTTATGTTAGGATTAAACGACGTTAAGTACTGAACACTGATCTTATAAGTAGGTACATATTTTATTTGGTAATCATATTTATACTAAAGAAACAACATTATAAATTGAAGAAATGAATTAAAGAAAAAATATATGCCTACTAATTTACTCCCTAAAACATTCATATCACCAATTCACATAAGAACAGCAATCAAAAAGCAATTAATTAAATAAAATTAACAATTAGAAAATATAATATCAGTATGATGCGTTTCCGAACTGTTATCGTCGTAAAATGCAGTCGATGAACGAATTCAAGGCTGCCAGTCGGTGCGCCCGCGCAGCACGCACACGTATGCGAATATGTACAGTCAAATCCATAAGTCGCTGAACATATTCCATCTTTCGACACCCTATATATCTACTAGCTGACCCGCGCAACTTCACTTGCGTCACATAAGAGGGAATGGGTCATAATGTTCCCCGTTTTTGTAACATTTTTTACTGGTACTCTGCTTCTATTGGTCGTAACGTGATGATATGTAGCCTATAGCCTTCCTCGATAAATGGGCTAACTAACAGTGAAAGAATTTTTCATATCGGACCAGTAGTTCCTGAAATTAGCGCGTTCAACCAAACAATCAAACAAACAAACTCATCAGCTTTATAATATTAGTATAGATATGAATAAATACATGAACAAAATCAGGTAGAATTAATTATTTCGATCACCGTCAGATGTTTTCTCGATGGAATAATATGCAATACTACAAATATAGGGTGTCGAAAGATTGAATATGTTCAGTGATTTTTGGAGCTGACTGTACATACTCACACATTGCAATGTACGTCATAGATGCGCTAACGGCAGCACAATCAAGGGTTATGAATAGTAAAACAACCTGTCCTTGTCACACTTTACTGTTTATCCACTTGTGTGAAAGAGACAGTGACGACATTACGTTCCGCAATACTAATCGTTTTTGCATCCAGATATTTGTATGTTAGGAGGGTGTATAGTTTTTTTGTTTTATTCAGGATAATATCTTTAAAAAATATATATATTATTTATACTTTTATGCTCAATTTTCATGTGTAAATAATTGAATTTTATTAATTTTAATTAATCAAAAGATATAGAGTAACATGTGATGTTTTGTAGTTTCTGCATTACTACATAGGAGTTAGGCCTTATAATTCACAAATTCTCAAGTAAAAATCAAGGTTACAATTAATATTCAACGCCAGAAAACCAGCAGACAGCAACTAGTATAGAATAAATTATCTCAATTTCGGAAACGGCCCAGAAAAGGGTGAAAAATAATTATTTAATAAATGTAATTAGTTAACTTATTAGAACTTGTCTTGTCTAGTTACAAGTTTTTTATAAGTCAAGATAGATAGGTATTAAATTTTGAAGAATTTCCTGAACATCGTGTATATTTTTAGAATTAAATACTCAACTAGGGGAAATTATCTAACAGGTTCATATATACAAATTATTTCATTATCGAACATAGAAACATCCCATCATATTCTTATGAGGGTAAGTATAAACCAAAGAATATCACTTACTGCAATTTGAACAAATTTTTAACAAGACTAAACATTTTATTTTTTTATCTGTCTTTTATATACAGCTAGCAACGATCCCTACAAAGTTACATGTCTTACAAGATAACTAATTTAATTTTTATCTGTTTTTAATATAATTTTGTCTAAAAGATAACGGAAGAAGATATCACTAAGCCTAAATGCAGGTGCCGGAATTATATATAGATAAAGTATTCTTAATATATTAATCTATATAATCAGAATCAATACCTTCCTTACTAAACTAACTTTACCTATATTCATAGTGATTTTAAATAACCTAACTCTACAAAAAACAGATACAAAAATCAAAGAGATTTTACAAAAATCTAGCTTACAATTTAAAACCTCACACACACACACACACACACACACTGATTTTTGTACTGCGAATTTCTACCACTATCGACTATCGACAAACGGCTATCTAGTGACAAGTAAAGAAAACTTGATCAGCGCCTCTAGCGGATAACTTCGGAACTAATTTTTCTAGTCGACTTTAAATGTCAATCTCGGTAGTACCGACTGTCGAAAATAGCGTCAAACTCCAAATCTACACCTATGATAGGGCTAAGTTAAAAAGATCCGTTAGCAAAGGGACAGATCCTATGAGAGTCTGTCGTACAGGGACCCTAGGTATAATTGGCATCGATTAGCACAGGAAGACTGGTCCGAGCTATGTTTTTTTGCCGCGGGTATTTTTAGCCGGCGTCCGTCGACGCGTACTAGCCCATGGGAATATTATGCTGTATTCAAATACTTCTAAATTGTATGTTTTAGACTTTAATGGAAGGATGGCTTGGTATTGTGAATAGTGAGCGGTAGTCTCTTTTCTTTTTACTCTATTTAGGAAAAAAAACAAGAACGACTTTTTTGCTATAAAAAAAGTGCTGCCCATTATTTTTTTATGATTTGGTTGTATTATAACTAATCTATGTTATGAATAAAGCCATAGTCCTTAGTATACTAGAAAATGGAACGTTTACCATTAAATATTACAGTGACAAACTATGTAAAACACAAAATACTCGACACTAAACTAACCAAGACCTCAAATGATCATCAATAACCATATCCAGTGAAACAAATCACACGAAAGTAATAAAAAGTATACCTAGTAACATCCTTAAAGCTACACTATCATTCGCTTGCCAACAACAGAATCAGTTGCACAGAACAAACAAGCTGGAGTAGGGCAAACAGATGGAGTGTTTGTGTCCTCGCCTCGTCAAACACCCACAATCAGTCGATAGCTGAGCGAATGAGACAATGCACTTGCTGCTGATAACGATTTACTTTCAAGGCGAAAGCGGAAACAGGACTTTAAAAGTGCTATTACAGTCTTACTGCAGGTTTTTACTCATTTTAAGATGAGCTAGGATCGAGTCTACTGAGCCTCGGTTTCTGAGGTACATTTAGCGATAGTTGATCTATTCAATAGCGTTTAATCTCATATAAAAAAAAACGTCAATAGGCTCGTCTCTATCAGAGGAGAGTTAGAATTAGCATTGCTGTGTCAACTTATGTATCTTTAAGTACAAATTTATCTGTATTCTTATATGACATGGATTAGCTCATGGTATACCAAACTGGTCAAGAGTCTTTGATTTCTTTCCATAATATAACGATAAATGCATAACTGTAAGATGACTCTATCTTATACTGAAACAATGTAAGGATACCACTAAGCAAACTTAACAAAAGTTTTATCAAACTACAAAAATCAATTTATAACTTTTTCCGTTACACGTATTGTACCATTCAGTAAACGATATTTCTCCGTAACTATAAAACCTAAAACAGTATTGAATCATAAAAAGCTAACACGATCCACTAATCTCATTACGTTGTTAGAAAAACAGTTCGCACGCATTGCGCCGGCGCGTCTCGCCTCGTTCTTCGCCGCGCCTCGCCTGCGCATACGACGCGCCCGGAGCGGCGGCGGAGGAGGAGGTATTTTCACTCACGAGAAAAATACAGAGAGTGAAAACTATAAACAAACATGATACAGTATTGTACCGTTTGTATATTAAGTTGATGAAGTTGGTGATATGTTTCCTATATTTAATAACAATGGGAAAAGTCTTTTAAATACGATCTTTGCATTAGGTATAGCAAGGGTGTAAGTTTGTATTGTTAATTGCAGATTCGAAACTAGGGTCAAGTAGAAAAGAAAAAAACTCAACATTTTTGTTTACTACCAGTAACTTTGAACTTAACCTATTTTAATTTCTATGATTTTCTATGAGTTTAATTAAATCTGTAGTAGGCTGCCAGGCAAATTTGTGAAGGAGGTATAATCATATTATAGAAACATTTAGACAACTGTATTATTACGATAGATACTTTTCATCAAATAGTTTGTATGAAAAGTAGGGCTTGAAAACGGTTAAATGTGGACCTATGATTGGTCTCGATTGCCTTTAAATCTAGACGCAAATAAAAGGAAACAATACTACATAGATTGCAGGCAGTACATAGCATGTTACATTGGGTGTTTTTGCGTCGGATCACCGTCCATCAGTGAAAACGAAAGTGGAAACTGTGACGACATTGTTCTCGGTGAAAAACTCGAGCGTGCGAACGAGTTGGGAAAAGCAAGTAATTGACAGCCGCACGAAACCGGCGATATAGCCGATACCGAACATCTTGTCGCAAGTGGCGTGATCTAAGCGAAAATGTACTAAAACTGTTCTGTAGTTTTATTTAAAGCCGGATAACTGTCAGATAAAATGACAGTGTATGAAACTATCTGTCAAAAATGAGATGAGATATCCGATCATTACCGAGCTGATGTCTAGAAATTTTATACGCCAAATTGATCAGCGCCCCTAGCGGATTACAAACGAACTATTTTTGGTTAAGTATTTTCGTTACGTAGAAACTGGCGTTACTGACAACAATAATCAGTACTTATTAAATGAAAGTTTGTTATCTCTCTTCCTAGTCCTATTATAATACAAAAATGCACAGTTATTTTGCTTGACAGTCAAATAACATGTCTTTCAACAAATTGTCCTAAGACGAAGTAGTTTATCCCATTTAATCATATAAACTAATGATCACAATTGCAAGGGTCTAACACTCCCTAGCAACAAGGAACCCACAGGACTATCTGTTCTACCGGCCATTTTACAATCCACGACTGAAATTTAAACAAGCACTCATAGATATAATTTTCCATATGATACTTAAGACTAGGGACCGTATTATTTTTATTTCCGTTCAAGACATTTGCTTTCGTTAATCTCTAAAACAAAGTTTGAGTGATTTGTACAATTCTTTTTATTTGGGAGACGCTTCTAAAAACTAGTAAAAATCTTAAAAATAGATTCATCTTAAACAGGAATTCTAATTGGCAATATAACCTGCAAATACTAGCCATTCATTCGAGCAGGATGCGCTTAGTACTTGTAATCAGTGGGCACGTATGACAAGATGTATGAATGCATAGCAATAATAGTTTATAGAGACCGTAGCAAGTATCGTTCGTTACTACCACTCTACATAAAAACAGTAGATTTTCTACCACCACCTATAATTTTATGTGAAAAATATAGGTCAGTGCCTCTAGTGGGTGCCATTGGAACTAATTTTCAAGTACATCAACTTATTGACTGTATGAAAAACTGATCAGCGCCCCTAGCGGATGCCTGAGGAACTAATTTTTAATGTGACATTTTAATGTCAAACTTTCGATGCTTGATCGTAATGTAGTGTGTGATTTTAAAGTATTTTTATATACTATGTTTGTATAAAGGGTTGAAAGTCGTACGGTAGTCGTAGGCTATAAAAGTGATAGAGAAGTTTGTGGTATTCCTAGGCAGTGTGAAGTGAGACAAGGGCGAGACGAAATGACACCCCTACTTTATACTTGACAGTTTCAAGTTATATATCAACTCTATAACGTAGAGCTTTAGGTAGACACATGGTTTCTATGAGCAAAAATTTAAGCTATTTTCCAAATCAGTTGTATTTACATCAAAATTAAGACATCACAGTTTTTTTTCTGTATTTAAGTACCGAGTTTCGGATCTTCTGGTATCTTTCGAGATTAAAAAAAAAAATTTTTTTTGGTAGTCAATTAATCAGGAAATCGACCCTAATCTTTTTTAAGGGTGTAAAGTTCTGTAAGAAATATACTTATCACCGCCTAAAGTTGAATAAAACAAATATTCCTATATTCCTGAAGAAAAAGAAATTTTCAAGACCTTGTAATAGCAACGTAGACACGTGTCTATAGAATTTCTCAACAAGTATTAGTTTGAACTAAACACAACGTCCTACAAACTCTCTGTTATTTTATAATACTAGACATATCATACGACACTGCTTGTATATCTTACAATTATTAATAAGAAAGTTTGAGATAGATGTATGTATGTTACTCTTTCAATCGAATCTACTAAGGATATTCACGTAATTGGGTTATCACTATACTTTATTACCTGGGAAATCTTTAAATGCAGGTGAAGTAATGGGATGCCGTGTGACTTAAAGCAGAGATATAGCTGTAACTAAGGTAGCAATGTAAACTTATTTTGGAATGATAACTTTAAGAAAGCTACCGAAGAAGCAATGCCGTCTGTTAAATAAAATTATAAATAGTGAACCCACTAAAATAGCCATAGTAATTTATTTACAGAAATGAAGCTACGTCACTGATAAGAATCTATTAAAAGATATTTTAAATATCAAATTCACTTGATTGCTGCTTGATTATCTTTCGAACAAACAGACAAACAGTCTCACGATAACTGTTATATTCCGCCAACATCGAGAATAGTGTTCTAAGATTTTGCTACAAGGCCTGTTCAAGGTCTAAGTCTAGACTTGTCAGACCAGAAGGTCTAGTAGACACCTAATTACCGAGACCTAAGTCCCTTTGTCGACTTCCAAATTGTTAGCTTTATTGATCCAAATAATGTCAAATATAATTACTGTGGAGGAACTTTTAACATTAAATAAAGAAAATAAGAAGTAGTAATAATAAAGTAGTAGTAATATGTTTCACAAATCTCCTACTTTCTGTCTGTACGAAACTATGAATGTTTTAAGCTTACAAACATACAAATAACCATAGAATAGCACTTATAAACAGGTCGGGATTCAAATCCGGTGTTCGCTACACCAAGTGTAAAGCGCACCGATCACTTTCTCAATACCCTGCAAAAGAAAGCAACTTCATCAAAGTAGCTTAAAAGATGAATAAAAATGCTTTATTTCTTTTAAAATATGCTATTTGCGCTTCTCATTAATGTATGACATACTGTGTAATCTATGTAAATATATACATTCAATGAGTTTGCAAAAAACTCATAGAAAACATAACAAAACGTCCCACAATTCCTTACATAATTTTCCCATGCGCTAGCGTATAGTGCCTCGGCCAGTAATATCGGCACCAGCAGTACCCTCGTGAAAGGGAAACGTAATAACCGCGCAGAACTGTTTCAAGTTTACTAGTGCAAGTGCAGTGGGCTGCGCAAGCGCATGACTGACACACACAACAGCACCGACACGGGATGCCTGTCTTAAGATTGTGTTTTTCACGATTGCAGATATGTTCAATGTTGTGTTTTGTGTGTAGTGCGTGACGTTTAGAGAGAAATGTATGCTTTCTGATTGTTTCGACACGTGTAATTTTTTCCATAATTTCGATGTACAGGAAGGAAAAATAGTAGAGGGAAAAAATTTATGAAATTATCATTTTCATGAAACTGATTTTTTTAGCTAGAGCCATTTTAGTTTTAAAGATGAGCGCGTGTAAGTCTTAGTGAAACATTACTGCTTACGTTATATTAAATTGATACACGCAATGCCCACAATAACTCGGAACCAACCATCCAATATTGATAGAAAAGGAAAGTCCGTACAAAAATAGCACCGGGCGTCTTCGGATCGATCCCGGCTACCCACACAATGTGTAGCCGTCGCTATAATGTCAAGTTTCCCTCGCCTAGCCGGCCATGCAACCAGAATGCACTTTCTTCCTACACACACACAGGCAGGCGCACTACACACAAGTGCACTTGTGTGCGTCACCAACAGGAACGTCTATGCACTTTACACACAAGTGCACCTCGCGCTAGTGTGTGTTAGGTGTGGTAAACGAAAGTTTGAATGGATTCATACTATATGTTTTATTATTCTCCGTATTGCTAAAATATTTATCGTTTGTTCTTTAAAGGGAAATTGAGGAAAAGTTCGAGAAATTTCTGTGTTTCCATTGTGGATGTTTTGACGAGTTCGAGTGAGGAAATGTGTATTTTTGGCGTTATTGTTTGTTTATTGGGCAATTGTTGAGTAACTTGTTGACAGGGAATTAATCCGGTCATAATTAGTGTAGTAATCGATTGCAATGCTATTAAAAGCTTTAAAAAGTGTGTGTTAATGTGTAAAGTACACATTAACACACACTTTTTAAGGCTTTTACGAAATAGGCTCTAGAAAACGATTTCATTTTATTTTATTCTAAGTCTTGATCGTAACAGCGTCTGTGGAAATTTTCGGGGGGTAAAACATCCTATGTATTAATCCAGGTTCTTAACTATATGTGTGCTAAATTTACTTAAACCTTTCGAATTCTTAGAAACCTCTGCATTTATAATAATTTAATTAGATGAAAAACTAGTGTTTGGGGTGGCGTTTTGCAAGTTTTTTCTTCGAAATTAGTTAGTTTTTAATCCGTATGCTAACCTAACCTAACTTGCATAATTGAAACAGTAATATGTCGGTGTTAAACTATTTTTTACTATCCGTAACTGTGAAAGGCGTATCCATGATTAATTGATGTTGGTTAAATGTCAGATAACGTTAATTAACCGTCAGTTTCTACTCAGATTATGGGGTGGAGTCCCGTATTCGATTCCTAGGCATAAATAGCCACCTAACACATTTTATTTTTTAAAAATTGTTTTTTGAAATCTTGGTGGCTTTAAGTTTCGTTTTGCAGGTTTAGGTTTATTAAGGAGGGATACTTTTCCTTTAAATGTTGGCCCAGCTGACTTTGACATTAACCATAATTTTGTAAGTTAAACTGAAGCTACACTTTCACGTTTAACAAATTATATACAATTTACCTTAAAGATGGTTTTCAAACCCGGAAACACTATACGTTATATTTTTAAGCAAAAACATACCCTAAAATTTCAAAAAGGGGTTCTAAGTCGCGTGTGTCCGATAATCACTTTTTTATTCTATAATCTACATGTGATCTATATATCTAGTCTCTTAGTCTTAGTTCCCACGTTCACGATCTAACTACACCGGTAGACTGCACCCTAGTGCCACTCCAAACAGGTTATTTTTGTGGCGGTATACTTATTTTTGTATTTATTGGAAAATAAATACAGGATTTAAGTTATTTTATTGCGACTTCGCTAATGTCTATTATTTATATTTCTTATTTTATTAAAAAATACAACTCCCGCTCTAAGAATGGAGAATGTTACCTAATTTTGATTTTTAGCACTCCATATTCTCGTTTAAAAATAAAAAATACTGGTGAAAGAATTACTTCGATACGGCAATTAGTTTTCGATTTATAAGTAAAACAAGTTGTAACCGCACGACGCTAGCTCTCGGTGACGGTGTGACGTCACTTTACACTTGCTCAGTCTGGCTCACACAGTCCGCTTGCGGTCGCGCGCTCAATGCGTTGAAATTATCCCTAAATACTTTTAAAAATGTCCAATTCAAATACTAGGAAATCATATGTTGTGCCTAAATGTAATTTAATTTTATGTAGGTAAGTACATAAGTAATAATAAATAACTTCATCTTATAATGAAACAATTTCTAACCGGATTGATCGCGAGTTTATTGATTTTACTGTGGCAGGAAAAATGTAAAATCAATAAGTTCGCGATTATTTCGGTTAAAAATTGTTTCATTATAATATGCAGTGATCGTAAATATCTAACATATTAGGTACTTATATGTATAATATACTAGAAGCGGCCCGCGACTTCGTCCGCATGGAAACCCTTGCCGCGTAAATCCCGATCCTTCGGAATCCGGGATAAAAAGTAGTCTATGTGTTATTCTGGGTCTTCAGCTACCTATTTATCAAATTTCATCGTAATCGGTTCAGTCAAATTTGCGTGAAAGAGTAACAAACATCCGTACATACTTACATACATACATACGTACATACATATATACATATACAAACATACGTACATAACTACATACATACATATGTACATACATACATACGTACGTACATACATACACACGTACATACTTACATACATACGTACATACAATATATACATATACAAACATACGTACATACGTACATACATATGTACATTCTCACAAACTTTCACATTTATAATATTAAGTAGGATTTTGGAGGCAACAAAACCTCTATTCGTTTCACGAAATAATTCGCAACCATTATTCCATTTATTTTAGGTAGTTTATCCGATTGCCCTTTTTCAAATCCTTTATCCATTTTATTAATCGAATAGTATTTACTATTATTATAAGTTATTTTATACATAAGCGGACGAAAATACAACAAAATACTACGCAAGCTATACTAAGACTACCAAAATACTAAGCGGGACGCGGCCCGCGCGGCACGGCAATGTAGTATGACGTCACAGCCGCTCACGCGGCTGCTAGCGGGACTCGATATTTTTCGAAACTTTGAATGCTTATAAAATCAAAACTATTCGGTATTTTTGACTCAAACAAAAACTAGTTTATATGTATACATACAGGCCATACTGTGTCAAAATTTAAAGCGATTTGGCATACCTAGTAACATTCTCCATTGCTCTTGTGTCGCGGGAACTTTTACAAACATACAAACGACTGTTACAAAGGACAACCAGACTCGAAACAATTATTTGTGGATCGCACAAATTATTGTTAATATGCGTTGCCATGGCAACACCAAATAGCAGTATTAAAGCTATGAGATGAATTCAATAATCAAACTTTAGTAAGGTTTTTCAAAATCCCTTACCTTAGTTAATTATTGAAAGCCTAAATTAAATTATGAATAAAATTAATGTACCCTTGTATCCAATGTAGTGTGGTTTTGAGATGATTCTTAATCTATGTTGAAGAAACGTCCAGCGTGCATGCTAACCACTGGAACTTACCTGTGAACAAACAAAATATATTATTAGTAGTACTAAACCCCACCTACAACCCATGTCATTAATAGGAACCATAGAATGGCGCCAGGCATGCCAATATTACGACAACAAAGTTTTTATGGCCAATTTTTTTGGCCAATTTTTTGGCCAATTTTTTGCCTGACATGCCATTGCCATTTATTGTATGGGATATGGTGTCAACATCTGGATAACTGTATATTTTGTAAGTTTTTGTATGAATTCTTAATTGGCTTTGAGTGTTTCATTAACAAGGCATTTCCTAATAAGATAGCGAGAAATATTTAACAAGAAAATGAAATTTTTGAAGTGTACCTTGGCTACTGAATTTACATTGGGTGTCGTGGGTTCAATTCCTGTTCAAAATCTTTAATTATTACATTTGATTATTTTTAATTGCTGTCACATTAATTTCTAATTCCTAAACTAAAAAAAAATAAAATAGTAGTCGTTTACAAGCCTTTCGGGCTGAATTGTAGTCTCAAAAACGTTTAGGCTCAAATTTTGGTTACACAAAGCAATTTATTATTACTTCGTTCGTTCGTTCGTCGTATGGTTAGTGGTCAACCTAGTGTCAAAGTTGTTCAAGTCGCCCGAGAGGCCTTTGACATGACTTAACGACTGTTATCTTAGAAGACAACAGCCGGGACCGACTTTTTACGTGCCCTCCGAAGCACGGAGACGCCCATCTCAAATACCACTATGCGGTCATCCATCTATGGAATGACCGCGCCGAGGATTGCTTAACCCACAGATCGTTTACCAACCGGTGAGGTTCATATTAATCTACAACAATTTCCACGTAAACGAGAGTAAACAAAAAGCTGGTTTACAGGTAATATTCCACAATCCACAATGAGCGTCGCATTGAATCGTAAGGACAATACCACCACGAGTGCTTTTGATAACCACAGGGCCACGCTATCTAAACCAAACATTGCACAAGCACATCATATTTGTATGAAAAAACTACTTCTGTATGAGTTTACAAACATACAAAGATATATTGATACTGTATGAAGCAGAATTTTGTAGGGATTGTAACAAGTAGCGTTCTCTATTTCTACAGTCGGTACTATCGAGTATCGAGTTTGATATTTTATATGAAACTAGCTGACCCGCGCAACTTCGCTTGCGTCACCTAAGAGAATGAGTCCAAATTTTCCCCGTTTTTGTAACATTTTTCGTTGCTACTCCGCTCCTAATGACCGTAGCGTGATGTTATATAGCCTATAGCCTTCCTCGATAAATGGGCTATCTAATACTGAAAGAATTTTTCAAATCGGATCAGTAGTTCCTGAGATTAGCGCGTTCAAACAAACAAACAAACAAACAAACAAACAAAATTTAGTACATTAAATAAAAGAAATCAAAAACAGTTTGTAAAGATCGTAGTAAGAGGCGTCTCTACTTACGCTTCTAGGTGTTTTTAGGCGTGTGTCAAAAACATGAAGATTCAGGGTTGAGTGAGTTTTGCAGGTTATGGATAAGTGTTAGATAACATAACCAATGGATAAAGTCATAGCTAATGTATGAAAACTGCTTCTTATAACCGATATTTATTCAGGAGTAATGAAACTAGGCATAATTGTAATTTTTCGTGATATGTATGTCCACTTTTATGTCAAGAATTGTTTAAAAATAGCACATTAGGCTTTTATTATGTGATAATTTCACATAATATACGTACAAAATCATGATAAACACAACCGACTAAATTACTTACAATAATGATATACTTTCTATCTCCAATCGTACAATTAAACCCTGCATCGTCTGGTAACGGGACTTGGCAAAAAACCCCTCTTAAACAGGCATTACCTTCTAAAAAATACCCCGGCGTTTCCTAACTACAACCAATTTATATGAGCACTCTCCGTGACGAACAGTGAAAACTGCATTTCTTTAAAGAAAGAGACAGAAAGATACAAAACACACGTGTGCGACAAAGACAGAGTATATGCACGCCATTGCAATTTACTATCGAAAAGCGAATGTTTTTCTCAAGTGTAAACAATAAGAGTGAGATACAACCATTATTTTATGACCTAGTGACTTCTAAAGTTGGTTTTAAAGCAGGGGTCTTGATATATTGGTCAGGAAATAAAGAATTATGTTACCGTTACAAGTGCTACTCCTTGCGTTTAATCGTATATTTTATCACGATTTTAATTATTATGTCTGGCGCAACTTGGTGTAACAATATCTTTATGACTGTGTAGGTCTAGACGGAGGTATTATACATTTAAGTTTATATCTTAAAATAATTAAACAGCTCTTTAAAGACTTTAAAGTCTGAAAAACTTGGACAGCGTAGTGGACTCGAGGCTTAACTCTTCTCTCATAGTAAGAGGAAACCCATGCAGCAATGAGACAGCTTTTTGCTTCGTATATTTTCTTACTATTTCTGACCTATATTTTATAATATCTTCACAGAAATAATCCATTTATTTCAACACGAAAATCGACCTAAATAATCATTAGTCGCATCCAAAAACATTTTATAATTACGTTTCGTTTTCCGCGAAATCATATCTAATTTATCTCAAAAGAAATTTAAATTTGAAATATGTTTCGTTTCCGGTAGAACTTCGACACGATTTCTTAGAAAATATTAACGTTATATTACGTTTCGATACTCGAAGATCATTGGGATGCCTTCCCGAAGGTTCCTGAGAAACTACGTAATACAGCAGCTTATGAAATACACCCGGAAATTGGTTCCTGGAACACCGTTCAATAGGTTCCGATACAAATATTATAGACAGGAAGAATTTCGAGTCGCAAACGTCCTTTGATTTTATATACAATTATTTTATTGACATTTTTTCTTAATAAATCATGGCTTTTTCTTGGAAGAGATTTTGAGGTGGTGTGTAAATATAATCCAATTTTTTTCTAAGCATATCTTAGCATTAAATTAAATGATATAAATAAACAATTAATTAGTCATATAAAGAGCCTAATAGAAGAAAGAGAGTAATTAAATTACTTAGCAGTTACAGAGATCAGTCAGTACAAATAAACATACCTCATAAAAAAATGGCTGAACTTTAAAAATCGCAATTTTATAAAACTAATAATTAACTGCTAACGTAACTTATTTTTTGCATCATGTTTTTAATTTTAAATCACGTGCATCGCAGACATGTCTACGGTCGAGCTGTCAAAACGTCAGTTTGACAGGTCGGTGACAGGTCCGTTGGGAAACTGTCAATGCTGTCAATTGTTACATCGAGAAGAGGATGTGAGCTTTCAACGAGGAATTCTAAAGCTTTTGAAAATTTTTATTTGTAAGACAAAATATTTTTTATTTTGGTACCTATTAATAACACTTGGGCGTTAAATATCATGTTTAAAACATACATACATATAGACAATCACACATTTTCCGATAGGGTCTGGCAGAAACCAGAGAATGCCCCTCGGTCCGATTCTTACATAGGGAGGTACACATAAAGTAACGTCTTAAATCATCTTTTTTTAATACCATCATATGACGTTTTTCTCCTAGAGACAGTGGGTCAACCCACTTTAAATATTTGCTATTTTTGACAGTAGGTATTGTTACCACAAGGTCGTCGCTAGGTGGCACTGGACGTTAATTAAATCGCCCTGATTTCAATTACAAGAAAATAACGTGTTTTCTATTCACGTTTCGCGGAAGGCTTTTACAGGAGCCGTGGCTTTCCGCGTGATGTTGCAGTTTATTAAAATAGGGCAATGTTTAATATAGAAATATATTTCACACTTCTTGACATAGTTTGAAAGCATTATGTTATAGTTAAGGGGTAACAAACCTAGGTATTTTTTACTAAATTTAGGCTTGTATTAGACATTGCTAAATATCTTTCAAATTAGCTTATCATCATACACTTTATTTAGTAGATCGTCCACTAAACTGAAAACTTATTTTTATACTGTGAAATTTAATTAGCCCTTGGTTAAATCGTCCGTTAAAACTATAGTTATTTTATACCCTTACCCAATGTTGGACAAAGATCTACAGCCTACATGAAGGAGTGGGGTAACTTGACTCTATCTTTGTCGCAAAATGCCTGTTGAAAACTTTTTATAGAACTATCTAGCACATATAATTTTATCTCGATGTTTTCCTTCACCAAGCACGCTCTATATTTTCTCCCTACCAATCTATATTTTCCATTACCTAGTAACCATTTTACTAGGAATGTTAGTAATGAATAATTTACAAGAGCCGGCGAAAGATCTAGAATAATCGCAAGTCTAGACGCTAGTTTAATTATTACATGTTAATTGCTATATGTCTACTAATTATGTACCAAATAACATACTTTGAGCGCAAAAGTTAAAGTTACACATGATTGTATTTACTTAGGTTCAATTCTCGGACGAAGCAAAAGTATTTTAACCAAAACAAACACTTATTTTTTTTGTACAGAATATTACCTTTCAGAGAGATGAACCTGGGACTTATGTCTATTTAAAAAAAAACTTTTCATCCCGATAATAGAATCTAGTACCTCATTATCTATATAACGTGTGACTGATTAATACAGAAAATAAAACTTAGATCAATCAAAGAACCAAAGGGACATTTCGACTGTTGTTTTTCAGAAAATAAAACTTAAACCAATCATAGAACCTAACATGGGACCTTTCGACTGTTGTTTTTCGCAAATTTCATAGCTTAAAATTAATTCCATTATTGTCGCAATCCTTTCTTTATTTGTAAACAGTAAATTCTAGTTTAGTTAACAATAAGCATGACAAATCACGTTTTTATCTCATTGATGCTAGTCACGGTGAGATCTAACATTCTTTAATTAGTAAGACAAATATTTCCTCTATATAAACGAAAAGTAGAGGAAATTTTGCAAATAATATGTTACTATTAGCGTTATATAGTGGTCCAAAGACTTTCCCTCACTGTTCGGGAAGAGACCCTTGAGCTGTAAGACAGTCACGGGTTTAAAAAAAGAAAAAAATAATGTTACTATACAGGTATTTCAGCTGCAGGTTAGACTGTAAGCTAACTCCAACATAGTTGGAAGAAGGGCTAGGCTGATGATGATGACAATACAGTTTCAAATTGTAACATATATTAATTACACTCTCTTTTCCATCACTCTCCATAATCCAGTGGGATAGTCCGACTGGTGGATGGTCATGAAAAAGAGAACGTACTCTTCAAAGCACGGAGATCTGTCTATATAATATGTTTTTTATGTTAAAGGTTGAACTTGACTACTAACTATGAAAGAAAAAGCAAGTGGCTTTCATGAAATATACATATGTACACAACAAACACACACTCACCTATTCTCTGGGGGTAGAATTCGTGACAAGCGACCACCGTTTCTACGTTAAATTAGGTAAGTACTAAATAAATAGATAGAACTTACTTTTTCCCCCAGAAATTATAAAAACTATGCTAATTTTAAAAGGGCATATCTCACCAAATAATAGGATAACATGTGCCCATTTAGAAATAAAGTATTTGAATAAACAAAACTTCTTTTTTCTGTATACTGCATTCAGACAGATCAATGTAACAGGTGATTATTACTCGTGTCATTTCAAAATCTCAGAAAATTTCGAGTGATTAGTAAAATCCTTTTGTATAAGATAGTTTAATTAACGACGAAGGCTGTATATCATCACGCTATGACGTAAAGAGGCTAAGGATTCGGTTTAAACGCAAGTCAAACTGCGTGGTTTAGCTAATGTTATAATTTGTGTGAGTATAATGTTCTAGTAGATACCTAATATATTGTATATATTGTAAGTTAATATAACACAGGCTATGTGTAAATTATTATAATATTATGAGAAGATATAGTTACTAATAAGAAACTAATACTACATAATAATTGGTAGTCTGTTTATTACTAGACTGTAAGTAAAGGTTTACAAATATAATTTTGAGGCGTTTATAGAAAACTAGATCTTTATGATCATTATAAAAGTTATGAGGTTACAAACCGAAAAAAAGAATACAGTCGAATTGAGAACCTCCTCCTTTTATGAAGTCGGTTAAAACAGCAAAATTATTTTAATAAAGATATCATCCATACATGCACAGTATCTCGCCTTTTGTGTATAGGAAAGTAGGCAGAGACTAAAGAAAGTCACTTATTACATTCCCAACTTTTTTTCCTTCAGATAAAATATCTGATTTTTTAGTCTAACGGCCATTTTCAGCTTATGATTAACTGCCAAATAATTATAACCTGTAACTAATGTGACGAATGTATAAAAACTGCCAACAATTTATCTGAAAAACTAACCAGTATTAATTCAAAAGTAATTAAACTTAACTATTGAAAAATTGCAAGTAAGTCAGCAGTATATTTTATATTCTTCAAATATCTATTAACAGTGTGTAATTTTAACTAGTATGTTGTTGTATTTGAGCTAATGAAGCATTTATACCTATAGATTATAGGCTAAAGGTAACTATTGCTCTGGAAGTTTCCTACAACTAGGTAGGTATATAGGAATATTTGGGGCTCACGGCATTCTAGATAACAATTTGAATATTAGGTACTTTTATGAAAATATTGGCTGTATTTAGGCGTTGCTAGTCACTTTATGACAGACTAGCTGACCCGCGCAACTTCGCTTGCGTTACATAAGCGTTAAAAATTTTCCCCGTTTTTGTAACATTTTCCATTTTACACTGCTCCTATTGGTAGTAGCGTGATGATATATAGTCTATAACCTTCCTCGATAAATGGACTATCTAACACTGAAAGAATTTTTCAAATCGGATCAGTAGTTTCTGAGATTAGCGCGTTCAAACAAACAAACAAACTCTTCAGCTTTATAATATTAGTATAGATTTGAAGAACCGAGATAATAGGAACATTTATGGTTTGAAAGGGTGGCTTAGGTTTCTCGTAAGCCGTGTTAAGACACAAAACCATAAAGCGAAAATTTTATTGATACTTTTATTATTATGACTTATAGACTCTAGGCTTAACCTTTCTTTTGTTAAGCATGGAAGAGAGTCCAGAAATAAAACTATAATAAGTATTACAATATATCAAATAATTTGTGACTAAAAATTAATTTCTTGATACACAAAACTGCTACGTAAACCATAATATAGTCTCATTGTCAAGTCTCATATTAAACCTTACCTTCCACAAAGATTTAAAAAACAGTAACCTATTAATACCGAATAAAGGGGTAGCTAAAACCTCTAAAAATTCCACCTGGAGCACACAAGTGTACAGCCGCCGAAAAACGTCCACCCACACATAGAAGACTTAAATCGTCACACGAACGACTGTAATATAGAAGTTTCTTTACGTGTGAGTGAGGGGGTGTTAGGGGGCTGTCTGCGGGTGAACGGCCCGACCTTCAGACGTGCCGGGAGGGGGGCATGTCTAGGAAACTCCCCCTACAATAGGCTACATTGTAATTAATACATAATGGCCCGTTTATGGCAGAGATTCGCCTAACGAGGGTGTTGTAATCAAACGTGCTATGTCTTACTGATTTCGTGATTTTGGATTGAATTATTGGGAGAATAACGACTTTTTAGATAAGGGAATGTTCTGGAACTATAGTTTTGGTTATACGTAATATTATAGTACCGACTGAAGACTAGTTTCGACAGCTATTCGTACAAGTGATCAAAAACTCAATATGATTTCGGTTGACAACAGCGTTTCAATACGACATTTTATTCCAAAATTGTTTACAAAAGAATGTATTTTGTGTCTTCTTTTACCATACTTCAGGTATCATGTGAGTGACAGAGACAGGTGATATATGTAGTAGTGAGTAAATAAAGGTGACAAAGCAATCAATCAAAGATGTAGTTTGGTTGATAAAGAGTATTTCAAACATGAGCAATTGTATGTTGATGAAAAGTTTCTACTACTTAACATATTTCTTCACATCTTGCTTCAACTATATTTATGGGCAAAGAACTTAAAAACGATGACTTTCATTGAATTTCTAGAAGGATTACTGGGGACAGCAAATGTAGTGTTTGACAGTCTACGAGAAGAACGAAACTGATATAGGCAAAAGAAATGGGACATATGAGAAACTAGCTCATTGGGAATAATTTTTGATTTTATTTCTGGAAGATCACTAAGTAGTAATTGGTTTTTATATTTAATAACTGCGACCCTAGCATGTTTTGGAAGGACTTAGTTTTGAGATAGATTTCAGCGATGAAAGTTGTCATTATGTCATAATTCTAAGTGTTAAAAACTACGTCTGTCGTGTTCCTAAGTTTTCTATAACAAAATAAACCAAGAAATAACTAGAAAACCATTATACCTTCAAACAAGAAGCTAACTATAAAGAGTAAACTCTTTTAAAACCTTTTTATGTATAAAGCCTTGTACAAAGGAAGGGTAGAAGCGCGCTGTAAGCGTTTTTAGCATAATCGACTATCTAAAACAATTAGCCTAAAGCCGCTCTAAGCTAAATTTTGAACCCTATTTTTAATTAAACTAGTCCTAAAATGCATATTTTGCACACCCGTGTTTGTCCAATGGATATTTTTAAAATTAATTTTGCTATTAGTTCTCCAGTTTCCTTCATGTATGCAAGCTTTTTTTCTATCTTTCGGCTTGCAATTTTTTGTTTATGAGCCAATTTTTTATCGCTTATGAATGCATTTTTTAAACGGTAGCAAGTTTACAATATGCTTGCACTTTTTGTTACATCTATTAACTATATTATATTATATTTTAAATGCTGAAAATCCGCATTATTCTCTGGTCTCTACCTACCTCTATAGAAAAAAAACATGATTTTATATATGCATGTTTGATATCCATTTCAGATTTAAGTCTTATTATTAGAATAAAACCTGTAAAAAGTGAAAACTGTTTTAAAAAGGTGTTTAAATCAATAATTAGACGTTAAATTTTCAGTGTTATTTAACCAATGTCACAGAAAAATAGTTTTAACCGCTGTAAAGAATCAAATTGCGGTCGTCACATATCAATCTAGGAATGAAATCGACCCCGTCACTTCCAAAAATCGCTTCAATACATATCAAAGCCACGTAATTCTATATATTAGTATTCTTTCACAGCTGCCTAGGTTCCAATTTATAGCTAGACAAAGGTATTAGGTACTTTTGTACATATTATTATTGCCTATTTTATCTTGCATGACTCACGTACTCGTACGTACATGAAAACCTTTGACAGTGAGCCATACCAATGGTCCAAGAGGTAGTGTTATTGACTGGATAACGAATTCCAGGGTTCAATTCCCGTTTCCAAATAGCAAAGATTTTCAAACCAAAATTTAAGATTTAAGTACCTGTACCTTTTTAAACCACCAATGGTAGGTAGTTTGGTATGGTATATGTCTTATATATTTTTTCATAATTTACGATAAAAAATGTCGTTGAACAAAAAGCCTATTATTATTTGCACCTCTACTTGTTCCCTGATAGAAAAAAAACTAGTCGTGTTATATATAACGGTCTCTAATATGTTCACCAGACTGTGTTATTTCATATTTAACATTATTGAAGATATAGGTAGCTTATCGATTATTCCTGGAAACCGTGTAGGGTAGAAACGGCTTCGATACTGAGATATTGACGTAATATAATAAGCTTAAAATTATAGCATATAGTGCTTATATACTTACTTATATATATATTAAACATGATTTCGTCTGCGTAGAAACATTTACCGGATTAAATCTCCTATGTAATAAATTGATGTTTGGCAATATAAACGTTCAGTAGTTCTCGCGTGAAAGACAAACCAACACCACAAAATTGACAAAAAATATGTACTACCCGTAATTCTTGGATTTATATACTTTGACACCCTTATACATACAATAATATCGTATTATCTACGTATCAAATATATGACATTCAAAATAATTTTGCATATCAATTGATAATACTCTAAACCTAATTTTTAGTAGTCGATAGTAACGTGTCTCCATTTTCAGAAGTTACATAGAGAATTGTTTCAAAGCTGAAACACGGAAGTATGTACATGACGTATATAAAGTCATTATATAAGGCTTTTGTTTTATAGGCAGTAAACGTTTACGACTGATGGCTTTATCAGGAGTACCGTTTTGTTAAGCGTATGAAAATACATTACAGCCTAAATTTTATTGTGCTTGGCTATATTTGAGGCAAGTGTGGTGCTGTGGTTTTGGTGGTTGGGATGCCATTTTTACAGTAGTCGATGTCGTGGGTTCGATTCTTTGGAAGAAATGTGATTTATAGTTTATTTTGTGTCATTTGTATGTATGTTTGTAAAATGGATTCTAAGTCCAAGAGTTGTATTTTAGCAAGATTGAATAAACGGTACGAAGGTAATATTGCTACGCTGGTTTGATTCCAGACAAAAAACAATGTAGACAACTGTCGTTTCATATAAAAACGTAATGAGAATAACAGTTAATAATTGCAAAGAAATTCACTTAATTACAACGCCGTACGACAACAGTCATACTTTACCCATTCCGGGAAGAACCTGTTACCACACGATGTAAAGACGCGCTAGACAAAGCAAAATAAAATATTCTTTAAGTTATATAAAATCTCGAAAAATATGTTCCACATTTCTCTATTATATTTGTATAGTAAAACCACTGTAGCGATAACATATGTACCCAAAGTTAACGTTATTAACAAAATACTAGATTTTATTATTTTAGGTCTAAGTCTAGTATTCCTAGGCTACAAAGACCAGGCCCCGTTATGTACTTTATGTACATATATGTACTAACATTTACATAAATTATTATTCCCAAGACTAATTCGTCCTGACCGACCAAGGACGCCATGTCAGGAGACCTGGAAAGACCAGCGCCAATAACTGCAAATATACCCCTTCTAACTAAAGCAATAGAATACAATTTTCCATAAATTTTGTACAGACTTAGTCCCTTTTTCGTATCCGAGCAACTTAGCTTTGAAAGCGAAATTTATACCTGAACGTAATTCAAATCCAAAGCAACTTTAAGTTGAGCGAGTAAGATCGAAATTGGAATGTAAGCGCGCGGTCTTTTGTGTGTGAAGGACAGGGTTATACGCTAGAGCAGGACGCCGATGTCCGTGGTGGTCCGTGACCTATCCTACTGACGAATGTCGAGCCCCGGAACATCGCATTTTAACAACTTGTCTAGACAGTTGCGCGAGTGTGCGTGAGCGCGCGTCTGTGTGCGATAGTCAGATAACACGGCCGTGCTTGTTTGCGTGCGTCTGTGTATAACCGCGGTGTGTATACAGGCTGTGTGTGCTTGTGTGCGTACGGTAACCATGTTTTATTCCTTATGGATAGAAGTTTTTAGCAAAGGGTGTTTATTCGACGTTTTCTAGTACTTTTATCGTGTTTTTAGCTCCAACGTCTGGTGATGCCGTGTCTTTAAGGCTTGTTGCTATTTGAATAGGCATATTTCTAGGGTTTTCTTCACTTTGATTTTTAATACTAAAGGTGGATTTTTTATGTTATTCTAATGTCTCGACATGTCTGTATAATGTATATTTTCATATGTTAAATATTCGCAAAAAGTACTCAAGAAATTTTATGATAAAAAAAATATTTAACTTTTTTGATCAATTTTGCAACTAATAAGAGAAAAATGATTTTAGATCTGACAGAAAACATTTTTTATTAGCCTGGCGTTTGCCCGCGGCTCTTCCCACGCCTTTTCCAGGTAAAATAAATTAACTATGGTCTTTACCGGGATCTTATATATTAGCCTGTATTTTTTTTACCAAGTAACTTTAATCGAGGATTTTTTTATTTTTTTGTAAAGTAATGTTTATAGAATCTGTCAAAATATTTGAGTGAAGTGGCCAGTTACAAAATAAAAAAACTCTTCTCTATAGAATATGGAATCCTTCTTACTTAAGTGTTAGTTATCAAATAGGGTTTGGATAAAATGTAACAGTACATTGAAGGGTAAAAAGGTATGTAATTCTTCCAGGAACCCTGACGCACGCTTTCAGGAATGGTAAACAAAACAACAACACGCGGATAGCACGCCATTTGTAAAAATACATCACTTTTCCTCTTTGCATTACAACATCACAATTGTAAAGCATTTGTTATTAAATAACCCAGGAATTACAAAAGTATTAGCAATATTAGTATCTATAAAAGAGCGTGCGTAAAATTTTGTTAAAATAGTGTAATAGTTATTAAATTAAAAGGTGATATGATGAGAGAGAAATTTTCCACAACTGTGAAATTTCATCAGCGCCTCTAGCGGATTTTGGGAGAACTAATTTTAGTGACGTAATTTTTACATAAATAATTTGAATGAACATATAATTTTCATAGAGTTTATGAAAACATACTTATAGAAAAGAATAAAAATCTGAGTTAAGCAATCGAAAGAGGTCGGAAAAATATATAGTTAAGTAAGAAAAATATTTTATCTTAATAGTACTACTTTTCCTTATTATAACAAAACATAGTTATTACATTAACATCCTGCCTATCAACTATCAAAATAACTATTTAATATTTTCTTGAACTAATAACATTCAACATTTACCCATCCAAAATGAAACAAAAATCTTGCAAAATAACCTCAAAAACTAGAACAATAAAACTAACCATGAAAGCCTTATTCATACATAATTTAACTACATAACGGTAACACACACAAACATGCAAGCACGCACACAGACAAAGATCCCATCGACGTTCACATACACTCACACACACATAGGCATTTAAGGGATGCTTTATGCAGTATGCCCTTGTAAAGGTGGCTCGTTGAACTTTGTCCGGGACGTCCGTCTGTACACTAAGGTGAAAGGGGGTGGGTTCGACCCCCGGCTACACAATTTTAGGATTATAGCTCTGTTTTGGCGCATAGGTGGTTCGAGAGATATATTTTTTTAGGGGCTGCAGTTTTGTGGTGAATTAGGGGCTTGTTTTGTAACTGAGGTAATAAATAAGGTTCTATATTGGTTTGAATTTACAGTAATATATTCAAGGCATGTCTTTTTCTGTCATGCACCTATGTTTTTATTTTAAAAAAGACGTTGACGTTGAAAAAAGCTTTATTTACGTATTTTTTGCGGATTTTCCTTCAACTTGCGTCTGAAAGTATTATTACAGAAATTCCCACAATAAGCTGCCAAACCCAAGTATTGAACTCAACACCTCGATATCTACAAGTAACATATAGTTGCTTAAGTATTTGGTTATTTAATGTAAAATATGACAATCAATATAATCAATATAAGTTATTATCAATAAGTAGTTGCAAATAAGTAAAATAATTTCCAATTCCAATTTCCTTTTACAAAATGATTCAGATATGTTCTCAAATTATTGATCCACTGAAACCTACACGTTACCTAAATGCATTTCAGTTCCTAGAATGAAAGCCTCTCGGCACCACAACTATTAAACTAGGTTTAACACCTACAGAAAGCCAGACAGCCTATTTACTACTTAATTGGCAATTCAAAGCTTCTGTCTGCTCCCTTTACCAAAGTTATGTGACTTCGTTCAGCTAATTGTAACGTATTTTAATAATAACAGAAATTTATTAAAGTTTACTTGAAAACTTGACGTTTTGTGTACAGTGATGTTTGTAACATTGAGGCTGTTGACCTGTCTGGAGGGAAATATTACGACTGGGTTTTAAAAGGGTTGGTAGGGTGTGTTCTGATGCATTGATTTTGAAGGAATAACATTTATGATACATATTACTTTGTAGGGTTAGATTATATCATGTGTGGATTCAGGCTTGTATAGTATATATTGTAATAGGTTGTTAAAAGATGAAGAATGAACGGAAAATATGGAGTGGAGGTCTAGTTTTTAAGATATGTATATACAATCAGCCCTGGAGCTAAATGTGACAGACAGATGTCATATTTTCCGCGTGAGCGTCAGACATTACAAGTTATCTAATGTAGGTGTACTTAAAGTCAAATTAGGAAGAAAAAAATATTTGATGAAGTTTTTTTTGTTTCCATTTAAGGAAATTAACAACATGTGAGCTTAAACAATGGAAGTTAACATACCACAAAACACTAACACATATAACTTTTAACCAAAACAAATGACATTATACCATCACGAAAATAAAATGTACCTATCGAACGGGGCCCGTCCGGTCGCTCGGTCGTAGACCCTCGTAGCTGCGTAAACTCGTAGAGGACACCTCTACGAGCCGCTACGTCCCGGGAGGAAGGTGAATGAGGGTGAGAGTTCAGAACAGTTCATCGTTTGAGGGAGGTTCTACTTGACGTAACTAATTATATCTGGTTGAATGTTATACAAGTTTGGTAATGTGGTTCAGTACATTGGAAAAAGTAATGTATTTTTATGAATGGAAAATTATAGGTTTTTACAGGCTCTATCTTTTGAACTAACTAACTAACTTAACTTTGACAATCATAATCACTTTTTTTAGTTATGATTTGATAATAATTGCCAGTTTCTTTTTCAGAATTTTCAGAATTAAACCAACCTATTGTTATTTAACAAGCGCATTAAAAGCCCGTGTTTAATTTCCAGGAAGACAACCCTGCAAAAAATCGAACCTCCGTCTAAAAAATCACAATAATACACCCCTAGTTACATTGTATTTTGTTTTCTCGGAACTAAAATAAAGGAATTCGGTATTTTTCAAAGAAAACTGGCATAGCAACAAGTTTGTGGAAAAACGAAACAAAATATTTTTTTGTAAGAACATTATTTACTTATTAACTGTAAAGGCATCGTACTGAAAGGTAAGTTTATTTTAAACTAGCTGACCCGCGCAACTTCGCTTGCGTCACATAAGAGAGAATGGGTGAAAATTTTCCCCGTTTTTGTAACATTTTTTACTCGTACTCTGCTCCTATTGGTCGTAGCGTGATGATATATAGCCTATAACCTTCCTCGATAAATGGACTATCTAATATTGAAAGAATTTTGTAAATCGGACCAGTAGTTCCTGAGATTAGCGCGTTCAAACAAACAAACAAACAAACAAACTCTTCCGCTTTATAATATTAGTATAGATTCGTTTCTAAACCCTTGTTAAATACTTTAACAATTGTTATCTGTTTAATTGGGCTCTCCTTTCATTCAGCCATGTTTCTACTAAAGGAAAACTCATAATAAAATTGTGTATAAATATAGATTGGTACAAAGAAGATGATATAACAACAAAAGAGGCTCAATACTGAATATTGGATAGTAGATTATAAGATGTATGATTAATAATTACCATACAATCAAATCCTTATATTCCATTTTGCCTAGAATCATCGCATTATGGACATTTTGTGCCCAACCCCTAATTGAAAGTCAATTAATTCTTTGCAACTTCACTTTTACAACATACTGACTCCAAAAATAATATATATTCCATTTTCAAGTATTTTATCAAACCGTTATATTAAACGTAAAAAAACAGACATTTGAAATAACTACATTTAGTTTTCTATTTTAGTTTTCTACTAAACTAACTGTTTTGACCGATTTACTATTCTGCAGAACCCTGTTTCTCGCAAACAGCTAAAAGAAAAGCCACAAAAATGTATCCAACTCGAGTAAAACCGCGTGAATAATGTAGTGCGCGCATAGGCTTGTAGTCGAGGACAAGTGGAAGGCTAGGGCGGGCGGACTAGGGCGGGCTAGGGCGGCGCGTCCTTCCGAGGACGGGCGTCGACCTGCGGCTGCGACAAGGATGCCTGGATGTCGTCGCTACTCGCTACACTGTTGCATACTAGCTACTGACGTTACTTTTGGCAATAATGTATTTTACTATTTCTCAAATGGCATGTGTTATGTTGGGACATCTCTGTCTGTACCTTTAGGGCAACAGGCGTGTTGGTATCTATAGTTCTATTTTAATATTGTATATGCGAAAGTGTGTTTGTCTGTTTGATTGTCTGTTCCGCTTTCACTCATAAACTACTAAACTGATTTTTATAAAGTTTAGCTTGAAGATAGTTGTATGAAGACCAGAGTCAATGTTACATAAGGATATACCATAGTTTATAGTTTTAACGTAGTTTGGATTTAATAAATATAACCAAAAAAGGAATGATTCCTTTTGATCATTATTTATGACATCTCTTTATATACATGGAATTACAGCACATATTTTGTTACTATTTACTGTGCATTTGACATAAGCGTTAATAGTCTTTAATTTAGCACACTCACATCAAACTACCTAAAAATAAAAAAAAACAAATGTCAAGCCTAAACAAATACATGTAGCAAACAAAAAAAGGTTGTATAAAACCGCATAATAGGTAATATTAGAATGGCTTTGAGTTTCACGTGGGTCGTAAGACAAGTGGAAGGCTAGGGCGGGCTAGGGCGGCGCGTCCTTCCTAGGGCGGGCGTCAACCCTGCCCAGCTCAGATACAGCGTTGTATTAAACTAAGTGTGTATTTTTGACAGTGACAATTTGTCGTCCATATTTGATATTTGTAAATTGATTTTTAATTATTTGTTGTTGTGTAAGTGTATGTAAAATATATTGTTACGTGTTGCTATGTTTTGAAATTAATTTATATTGAGGCAAACTGTTTAATTCTTCAGTAATTATTTTGATATGATTAAAATATTTTAGATTTTATTTCGAAAATTGAGGTAAGTATCTAAGTTAACGATTTTAAATTCTCGCAGCTTGTACACATACATGCATATAATAATATGATGCAACGGGGGTGAAAATTAAACGTTGGGTAAACAAATAAGGTATCCTAATTTTTAACTTACAATCGCGTTTAAGACCTGTCGCATTATAATTATCAAAGTATTCGGACTTTTAAACTTCTAAAAAATATTTTCATTTTCATTGCATTTGCCCCGCACAACCACTATTATCCCTTTTGCAAAATGTCTACGTACACACAGATATAAAACCCCCTCACACGTAAACGAAATTCATCTAGAATTCTAGAACGTTCCGGCGCAGTCGACGGAACCCAGCCGGGGCGAGGCAAGGGCGGTCGGAACGTCCTGGGGTGACTGACTCCTGCATCAGACGGAACCCTGAGCCTCGCTCCGGGACGTCCTCGGGTCCACGACCTACGAATTATCTAGAATTCATAATACCTTGTGTAAGGCTCGCCAATATTTTTAGGGGTTGAACAGGGTATTGAGATTTAGGGAGTGTATATGATAGCTATTGATAATATAATTGAGTAGGGAATTAATGTTTTTTTATTTATAGGAAGTGTATGAAACAGTTGTTTGGATTCATGAAATTATGTTTTTTTACTACTAGGAAATTATTTTAGCAGATGAGAGTATTGTTCAATAAATGAAGCCTATTTTATTCGTACTGTAACTAAGTTTGAGGATTTTAGAATTGAAGCCAGAAAATTACATTTACAAGTAAAACTTATTGTTTGTTCCTTGTGGAAATTTTATTTGGAGGACTGGATAGGATGCAAATTGCAAGTATAGACGTGCTTTCAATTACTGTTAACTTATTATAGGTGGTATAAACTTAAGTAAATTATTTACTTATTAGTTTACCTATATCTTGTTATATTTGAAATATACATCAATGTGTAGGATTGTTAATTTCAACCTACACTTTCATGATAACCTTTATTAAATTCATGTTAAACACTATTTTCTATTGGGAATAGACTTCTTGGTACTACCTCCAGGCATTTACTAAGAAAACCCTGGGAAGAATAGACTATTATCACTTTGTAAGACCTAGGTATTTAGACAATGTCTGAAGCACTTGTTAACTAGAAAATAAGTACTAAAGGTATTTATTTATATTTAAAATTTTATAATATTCTGTTAAAGAATTTGTTAAATGTGTCTGCTGAAAAATGAAAGTGCTTTTGCTGACTAAAGGCAGACTTTACTTGTAAAGCTTTGCTTATATACATACATACATCTGTGATATATATTCTGGTATTTATAAATCTGACTATTTTAATGGCAATTGTTACAGCAGTTAAGTTATAACAGTGTAAACTGACTAATTTTGTAATATTAGTATCATAATACGTATCACCTATGTGTATATTTAAAAGTCTGAATTCAATATTTCATGTAATTTCGATATAATTTAGTATATTTAGAACCCGGAACTGATACCGGATACAGGAAAAAGTTTTTCCTGTTTCCTGAAAATGTTTTCACAAAATCTATTCACATAATTTCTATCAGTTATGTTCTATATCATTTTATATCTAATTATAATTATGTTAAAATGGTTTTTAGGTGTACAAAAATGTATGGAAAATACTGTAACCTAATTTTATCACGTTCCTATGATAAATATCCTAATGTCAGTCTAACCTTCCCCTGTCCTAAGGGCGCATACGACCTCTAGACTGCGGAGTCGATGCCCGGGTGGGGTAACGCACAGAATTAGGTGAATTCAAGGGCCTTATGTATTGAAAATTATGCGTGTTTATGCAATTTTGAGATTTATTTTCAAGTACAAATTATTTATTGTTTGTTTTGGTGTTTACAGTTTGGAAAATGTAAGCCGCTGTTTTAGAAAATCGCTCCACATAGTTGATAAGTGAGTGGCTTTATATAATTCTATAGATATAATTTGGTTGTGGGTTTCACATTGAAAACATAACAACTAACTTTGATCAATAACTTAATATCCTTCAGAATGGTATATAATTGAGCACTAGATATCTTATTTTTATACATAAGATACTTAAGAAAAACTGCTCTTCCAATTTATAAACAATATTTTAAATGTAAAAAACAATTTCTTGTAAACATGCTTTAAAAAATGCGTTAAAATATCTCACAAAAAATCACTTCTACTTATTAAAACAGTACTTATTAAAGCATCAACGGAGCGATAACTAAGGCTTCAACAATTCCCAGAACCGAAAATCCCACGAAAACATCAAACTGTAATAACTTCACCCTTATTTCATTATGGATATAAAAACCCTTGAAAAACACCACCCCACGGTGAAGCCTACAAATGTCAAAAAGGTTTAAGGGCACGGGAAAATGCCCTTCAGACATGAAGATCGTTTACCCCTAAGATAGTCCGAACGACCTTGGGTTACTGTGTGCGTTAAATGCACCCGAAAATTCTGTTATGTGTGCGTTTCGAGGACGCAATTGTGTGTGCGCTTGAAGCACGCAATGTTGTGTGTGTCTGACGAGAGACGCAATTGTGTGTGTGCGTTTTTGGTGATTGCGTTTGTGTTGCAATGTTTAGTTGGTTTTTTGAGATGATTGGGAGTTGTGGGTGGTATAATGTTTGTTTGATCGTTTGATAAGATTGTCTAACGAGTTGAGACATTTTTTTCTATTATATTGTGTAGTTATGTGTGTTGAAAATATTAACAGTCAGTATTAAAGATTTGATTGTTGAATGTTATTTAATGATACCTGTATTTGTGAATCATCGGCATTTATTCCATCGTCATCACTATTAGATATATTATTGTAAATGTTTATAAAACACATTTTTATCCATATTTAATAAGGTTAAAAATAGCTTGAAATATATTTAATGTTTAACTAAAGTAAACAGGCGTCATGAGATCGAGATGCGGATTCAATCAAGCCATTCTGTCTCTTATTTACTTCTCAATAAATGTGGCATTGAGATGAAATACTAAAAGATTTTCTTCAGCAATATATAGGAAAAATACACACATCTATATAAACAAAAATTAAATCTCCGAAATATATGTACGCGCATAACTTTCAAACAACTACTAAATTGGATAATTCTTTTTTTATATATTTCTAATCGTCGGGGCAAGGTTAGTATGGGATCAATGGGATCAATATTCCCACGAGAATAGATTCAACGGGTTAAAACTGTAAAGTCCGCTAGTATTAAATACAATAATATCAAAAGCGAGCTCAAAACTTGAACAGAGAACTAAAAATAAAACGTCATCAGATAAAACAGATTCGCAGTGAAGACTAGCAAGCGGAGGCGTTTAAAGTTATTATCTATGCGGCCGACCTCAGTCGGGTATCGAACCCACGACAACTAGGTCAATGCAGCACGCGACGTCCCTACTACTGCCGACTGACTTGGCGACGTGGACCTACTAATGATCTGAAGGTGACGCGCTCTTGATAAATAACATCGAATAACGTTACTAAATGCGCGCTTTAGAATACGTTTTAACGATATTTTAACGCAATTTTTTTATAATTTATATTTTGTATTGAACGTATATTTAAATGCGAATTTTTTGTGTAAAATATTATGTGTGCAGTTATGATTTTAAGATGATTGTTAAGGTAACATTTTTGAGATATGAATGTTGATATTTGAAGTTCAAATTCGGCCTTTCTATGACAATGTACATATGATTGTATTTTTTAGTTTTAAGTAAACTATAGGGTTAGTCTTTAAAAGTCTACAGACGTTGAAATAATAAGTATGTCTTATATTTTTTTCTTGTATTCGTTTGCGTAGCTACCATTTCTCGTAAAAATATGATTTCACTGAAGCATATAAAATATTTAGCCAAAAAACCATATAAGGTTAAAATAATATTAACATAGATTTGAAAAATGAGATTTTATATCCTTTTAAATTATTCGAATAAAATTTAGCGACACGTTTAAAACAAAAATGGGGCACAATTTAAATAATTTTTACTTTATTACTAAAATAATTGTCTCACTGCTGGGCAAAGGTTTCTCGACCTCCATATTTTATTTACATTAGAAAATAGCAGGATTTTGAAAAGCTTCATAATTAGTGCCTAAAATCTACCTATAAAATTGGGATGTAGGCGTGGTTATATATAGTTTATGACCTAAATCAGAGCCGGGAACTATAGTCAAAGTTATATATCAATAAACATACAGATCGAGATACATCAGGAAGTTTTTCCCGCGTGTGCGCATTAGAAAATTGAGTCAAGGAGAATCGTGCGCGCCAGATTGTGCCACAGGAGTTATATTTGTATGTATGTATGTATGTTTGTATGTCTGCCGTCTAGTCTTGTTATTTAATTGAAGTTGATTGGGTGAATTTTAATGTGTTTTGTTGATTTAGATAAAAGTTTAAATACCTATGGAAGACTAGAATGTTTTAACACAGGAAAGATAGATTAAATTGACTTTGAAGTTTTTTAAGGACTTATATTTAATTTATTTGGTTGTATTTTTGAGTGCAAATTGTATACAAATGCTTTTAACGATCTATGTATGTTTGCTAATAAAATGATAATAATAATGGCATAAAATCAATGTCCGTTTGTTTGTCAATCTTCAGCTCAAAATGTAGCGATTTTTTTATGCTAGATAGTTGGATACTGGTTTATTCTACTTACTATTTACAGCGAAAATATAATTTCTTCAGCTATAGCTACCACGGGCGATGTCTAAATGATAAAGTATATTTTCTTTAGTTTTTAACTATAGATTTACAATTAATTTTTAATCGTCGCCTCTAAATATTCGTAGCTTAATGCCTTCCTCTAATACAAGCGAGGAAAACACCACTGAGAGGCTTTAATGGCCACAATTACTTATGTAATAAGTGGGATAACGGCCACAGTACGGCCCAGTTACAACGTCCTAAGGTGACGTCACGGATATCTAGGCAAAAAATATATATCTAGCACTTTTTATAGGGAGTTTTTATATTAATTATAATGTTATATAGTGCATTAGATGGGAAACTGTAGTGCAAAAAGATATGAGGGAGTGTGAGGTTTACGAAGACGATGTCCAGGATAGAGCGAAGTGGAGGAGAAAATTCAGGAAGGCTTACTAGGAGTTAGTTCCACGTAATATGAGGCGAGCCTATTGCCATATACCGGGCACGTTACCAAACTCTACTATTGAGTAACATTCTGATAAAATTAGAAAAGAACAATAGCACTATTGACTCGAGAATCGAACTCGAGACCTTATAATCCACAGTCGGATACACTACCAACTGCGCTACAAAAGCAGTATATCTCTACAGTATCAAACAAGATTATAAAACAATTCATACTTTAAAGCCTCTAAATCATATACAGTGACGTCATTCCGTGACCTAATCTTAGATCAAAACTACCCTTAAACTGCATGATATACAAGGGATGTTTTTATGTAAATCGTATGCAGCTGCAGTAAACATGAACAATACCAGCGATGAAGGGAGATAGTGAATTTCATGAATTATTGTTCTGAATTTTGTTTTGTGTTGTGGGTTTGATACCTGGGAGTTGTAAAAGGTGTAGGTACTTGTTTAAGTATGCTTTAGGAACTTGTGTGTAAGATCTTTGCAAATTAAGGATTTTTCTAGATTAAACTTGTCAAATAGAGACTTATGATTGTCTGTCAAAAACTGACATTTGTGATTGTCAAAATAACAGCTAATTAATTTAAATGTGTGTATTCATTTCTACGATATTATATACCTACTCTTACTGGGTGTACACTGTACAGGTAGATTTATTTACGCGTCTAACTACACAAGCATCTGTTTAACTAACAAAGGAATAACACTACAGATTTACCAAAAAGAAAAACATTATTTGCGAACTCCAGACAAGGCTTTACAACCCAGACGATACAAAACCTAGATTTTGTAGCCTATTTCTTAAACAACAGTCTGTAATATCCGATATTTTATCAAAAGACTTTATAAATATCAGAAACAAATTATAATTATGAGGTACAACGGCCGGCGGGCGTTTTTGGGTTGTCTGGTTACCATGGCAACCGACTTGAGATAGGTTAGGTATTGTCAAGATTTATTGTAAAGAGTGAACAAGAATTTTCCGAGCTCGTATATGTAGCGGTTATCTACGAAACCACTAACCCCCTGTTTCTGAGTACATTTAGCGGTAGTTTATCTATTCAATAGCGTTTTTCTTGTATGAGTTTTAACGTTATTGAATATATAAACTGCCGCTAAATGTACACAGAAACCGGGGGTAAATCTATTTGAGTATACATAAAAGAGTATATTTCACTCCTTACTTTACATACCTTTAAGATCTGTTTTGAAGAACTTTTAGGCATGAAAGTTCATATCCCATATATTTAAAAAAACGCTTTTTTCGAAATTGAATTCGATATTGCCGGATTTAGCAAAAACAGGCGCGAAAATATATTTTCTTAATTTCTACTTCTAGTTCGATGCGGTTTTATCACTATTGGGGGCAGTGTGCTTAAAATAGGGGATGAAATTACACGTTTGTATATATAGATATAAAATTATGATGACATTATCCCATAGTTCCCACAATCCATTTCTACATCAATTCAGGCGAGACTAGCCGGTACATCAGTTCTTAGAAGCAGGACATACCGTCTGTCGTAGGGTCGCCACGCGTTGGGAATACAATACAAGTCATTGTCAAGGACAGCGGTCCTTGTTGGACACTTTCGTTTTCATGGTTACTGTTTGATTATGTTGCTAGGCTTTTGTAGAAGGCTGTTTATTAATAAGTAAATAACATGAGTATTAAAATTTCGTTCTGAATTATGAAATGTTTTACCGCGGATTGCTTGATGTTTCGGCCGTGGTAGCTGACTGTCAAGGACTTTAAGGTAAAATGCATGCTTAAGTTGATTCCCTTACAATCCTACTTATTTAGTAAATGCGAAAGTTTGTTAGGATATATGTATGTTTGTTACTCTTTCACGAAGTAACTACTAAATGGATTTTAATGCAGTTTGAAACGCACATAGTTTATAAGCTAGATTAACACATAGGATACTTTTTACAAAGAGAAATCTTTTAATGTGAACGAAGTCGCTGGTGGAAGCTAGTATCTATACTAATATTATAAAGCTGAAGAGTTTGTTTGTTTGTTTGAACGCGCTAATCTCAGGAACTACTGGTCCGATTTGAAAAATTCTTTCAGTGTTAGATAGCCCATTTATCGAGGAAGGCTATAGGCTATATATCATCACGCCACGACCAATAGGAGCAGAGTACCAGTGAAAAATGTTACAAAAACGTCGAAAATTATGATTCTCTTATGTGACGCAAGCGAAGTTGCGCGGGTCAGCTAGTAACATATAAAGTAAATAACACGGCGTTTGATTAGGCAACTCTAGATTTAAGATGAAATTATTTTACATCTTGGATAAAGTTGTTGTTAAGTTAACAGTATTATCAAGGTATGTTTCTAGAAAAACCCAGTTGAACAGTTGAGACCCTGTCAAAGAATCGATACACGTATGTAATAAGTAAATTCCGGGAATAACCCATTACTCTTGCTCAACGATTTAATCGTTCACCTAAATATTACTGTTTTACTATTAAAATACATTTATAGCTTACTTAATGAAATCTATGATATAGTGTAAAATTATGAAGTACAGTTAAAATTATAAAATCATATAAATAATGTAATTATTACAAAATTATGACAATTGTGCAAAAGTTACATTGCTTATTACAACTATTTTCCTACTTATTATTTAATTTTGAAATTTGTATGAATAGTTGTATAATTTGTGAAATTAACCAAAATTACATACATTTATTTATTGTTTTTAATCCAAATCATATGAGTATAAAACATTCTTATAAAACAAATAAATTATATTAAATATACGATATTAAGTTCACCTAAAATCATATTTTTGTTCTAAATTACCATTTATATCGTTGAAATAGCGATCTAGGTCGAAGAGTGAAGCCTAGAAATGAGTCTGAACACCTGTGAATTTAAGAACTAGTCTCAAATCTAGACAAAAACTTCTCAGACGGCGATCATCGTTACAAACGTCTGTACCCTTTTTCACTGTACACACAAAACTTAGCCTATTCTATTTCATGAAGTAATTTATCACTATTAATACTATTATAGCACTATTTAGTGGGATAGGCAGAGTTGTAGAACTTAAAACTACATCTAAACTACATTTAAGAAGTCTAATTATTCGTTTTTAATTTGGTTACGAAATAAAAATCCAATAATTTAGGTTAAATGTTGACACTTATGATAGTCGTTACAATTACTGAATTTACCACTAGCTCGAAAAAGGCGCCCTTTGAGAGGAGCTAGCAAGAAGGACCTCCATATTAAATACTATACTAAAATGATTGTCAGAAGCATAAATAACTAACAAATATCATTATAGGAGCATTTCTTTCCGTTTATCTTTGAGTTAAGTTTAATCTTTATATGTCAGGTAGGCCGTAGTACCAATCATATGTAACACGTAACATAAACTATGCTGCCATTAGCGGATTTTTCTTTTTCTCACAACAGGTTGTCTTGAACTAAACTAACAATAGTAATCTAACCTTACTTTTCCAAAGAAATCGTACTTTACAATATCTGCAAAGTGTAGGTCAGTTCTTCCTTAATAACGTAATAATATTCTGCCCACGTTCTCCTCACATTGTGCCAAATAGACACAGTTTTAAGACCATTCATATATATGCAAATACATCAAGAAATATGGCTGCTTAAAGGTCACCTATTGATTGGATGAAATCACTTACTGATTCAAGAATATTTTAATTATTTTTTTATATATTATCACGCTTCCTTTAGCTCGCCAGGTGTATGAAAAATACGTGTAGTTGTGTATTTTTATTACTATTAATAGAGAGTTCCATTAAGAAGAGATATGTACATCTATTTTTTTAAATGGCATGTGAAATCACGTGATTTTTAGTTTTATTTGCTAATTGCTTTGAATACCAAACTAAACCTTTATTAGTGCACTCACTACATAGTTCAGAATTTATCTAGGGTTTATGCTTATTTGACAGAGGGTAATCAAATCATACCTAAATGTAGATAACATTAACAAGTGGTTTCAGCCACTCAATACCGTTCAATAATGAATTTCAAGAATCCAATCGTTACCTCATTAAGCACTAATGAACTTAAGAGTGTTGCCAATCATTTTTTCTGCAAATGATTTAACTAAAAAGGATCGCATTCGTGTCGCCGTCTCCGTCCGATCGCTCTTAACTCAACAACCTTATCAAATAGCATAAAAACAAACAAAAACAACCTCTATTTTTTACCTCATAAGGGTTATTACAGGCGCAATTACGCATCGATGTTGCAATTTTATTTATGCGGTTATTAGAATAGAAATTAGACCTTAGCGAGTCGTGATAAGGTTGAAGGTGATCGTATAACGCGGTTGTTTGCAACGTAACTAGGGCGGGTGCCTTGAGAGCCGCATTTACATGAAATGGCCTCGCGCGGTCGCTGCTCCCCTGGCCTTAGCGTCGTAGCATTGCACGGCGAGTGCGCACCGCAGTTTCCTTCCTCGACATTATCTATATTTCCTATGCCAACAAACAACTAATCCTTGATGTTGATTAGCTCTGAATCTCAGACGAGCCGTTGCGCAACACTTCACTAAATACTTGTGAGAAATGATCCTAGAGGCGGTTGCGAATTGCGATTTCAAAAGCAGGATGGGACCGCGCGTTGTGTAACCGAGATGGTTAAAGAGCATGTGGTAAATAAATTAGGTGCCTTGAGCAATACCTTTAACGTGCTTTTGGTATGAATTGAATGAGTAAGGAAATGTATTGACGTAGATAACTGACGCGATGAGAAATTGCGAAAGAAACTAGCACCTTACCTTCTTTAATAGGGTTAATAGAAAAATTATAAAGAAGTACTCATTTGTTTTAAACTTAATTATTGGTTATTACCTGGATTTAGAAACGAATCCCTTTCTTAAGCTTTGGATACTACAAGCAACACAACAAAATCGCAATCCTGACCTACATTACGCATCTAATTTAACCTGAGTCACAACTACAAATATCACAAAAAATAAGATAAAAAAATGGCCTAACAAAAACTAACTCAAAAAGCATTCAGTAATAAAAATGGACTAGGTATTATTTCTGTTAAATACACCATGGTTACAAAACTGGGAACACCTGACTCAAAAAGTAACCAATTAATTAACTGAATAAATAAATTTATTTCATAGTTTAGCTAATTAATGTCCCACTGCTGGGCAAAGGTCTCCTCCCGTAATAAGAAAAGGGTTAGGCCTAGAGTCCTCCACGCTGGCCGATTGGGGACTTTGTATACCTTCAAAATGTAACCTTAAAACATGTCCAAAATTATAGTATATGTTCAAAAATCTCGGAAGATCATTTTAATGTCAATTATCATGTGTTTGTGCAACATTTGAGAGTGGATTACAACATGCGACAAAGACCTTGGGCACATGCATTCTCTTCAGCCATATATGTGTCCGACTTGTTTCCATGAAGCCAATTAAGATCTAGGTTCAAGTATTTGCTTTTAGGTACAATCTTAGTACCTAAATAGTGTAATACTAGCTGTTATAGTGCTTTAAATTAGGTCATTTGGAATAAACTGATGAAATGTTTTTTCGCATAAATATTGAACGTTTGCAGAAGGGTGAATTGAAATTGCGTTTTTAATAATCTTTAAGTTTAAGATATTATTTTGTAACTAGGAACTAGGCTGTGCCCGCTGCTTCGTCTGTTAGTATACAAACATCTTCTGAATATATAAATTGACACTTTTTTGGTAGAATGTTAGATATATTCTTTAATGTTTATAAGTAAAAAGATCTTTAACTCTCTTTACGTGTGATTTGAAATATAAAAAAAAAAATACATTCCTAACCTAGCCAACAAAACCTTCTAAAAAAACATAGACATCCAATTAAATAATTACTACAAACATACAAACAAATCTAGCACACATATGCAAACCGTTGTTTTTGCACAAATAATTCAATGTTAATACACATGAGATCTTAGCAGCCGTGCTCTGTGTGGTCTGTGGCCTTACACGACCATACGCGGGCTTTTTAGAGTGCAGCCAACATTCTTGAACCTAGATACTGAACATTACGACATTATTGAAGGGAGCCGGACTGATCATTGATTTGTATGTTGCATAAATTTCTGAAGGGCAGAGAAAAGGAGTGGCGAAAATATGGAATGATAATTTCAAGAAATTGTGATACGATTATTTATTGAATAAAGTTACTTAAATGGAAAGTTCAGTTTGTTTTTTTTATAAATATTTAGTAGTTTAGTTGAGTATGTATAATAAAAATATGAAGGAAAAATAAGTTTGTAGAGATCGTAACAAGTGGTTTTTACTGCCTGCCTACCCCAATTGGAAATGGCGGGGATTTTGTGTACGTGAACGTGTTTTTCTAAACTAATATGTGTAGAAAACTATAAATTAATTATTCTTCGCCTAAGACGTGATTATATAGGTAATTCAATTCAATTCCCGATTGATACGACTTTTATTAACAGATACATTAGAAAAACAATTCATATTTCAAAGCAATTTACGTTTGAAATATATTTGACGTATATTTATAAAAATATCATTTAAATTATGACGACTGACGATTCGTCGTCATACAAACATGACGGTTTGCGAATATCATTAATTTTCCTTGAGAAATACCCACAGTTGCAGCGGCATATACTATTATAGATATTTATTACGTAATTAATTTATCGCTTTTTTGCGGTTGTACTATCGTCATACTAGTTATGTCTCATTGCTATGCCTCTGAAAGAGCTTCATGTCAAAGTCCGAAATTATTCACGTGTTTCAACCACAAATTATAGTCATATTTTATATATTTAAGACTTTCGTTTGTATATATTTTTATTGCAGAACTAAACCCTTTCCATAAAAAAATAAACTTGTGGAGTTTACTGGAGTTAAAAACCCCTTTTTTACAGAAGACTTTTTGACCACCGTTTTAACTGAATAATATAAGAAAAACTTTTGTTTATTAAACCACCAAAAAATTAAGGATGCCTAGAAAGCAACTAAACTATAGAAGAGGAGGTATTTTCTTCTATACAACGATGGCATCCCTATTGAATACTACATAATTTTTATCTCTCTGTATTCGACAGTAACGAATATAAGTTCCACGATGCAATATACAAGTAGTTATGACCCGTATCACATTTAAAAAAACTACAAATCCAACAAATAATACTAAAACGTAATTAATCTAGCAAATTCTAGTTTTTCACCATAACAAATGTGGAACCGACTAGTTCACCTTACAAAGTGGGACAGGATGCAGAACACGCACACACACACACACACAAACACACACACACATGTGCACGTGTGTGTGTGCGTGTGTGTTATGTAACCGTTCATGCGCCTTTACTGACACTATTAGCCTGCTAAATGCATAATATTGAATGTAACTAAATACTATGTACTTACTCAATTCTTAGAACATTTTGATCTTAATGTTTTGTAAAATTTGATGATATTTTTAGTGGTATTATTAGTCATGACGTAAATTATTTAATGATTATCAGTTATTGAAAGAATTGAGATCTTTTTAAGGATTTATCGCTTTTAAACTTAACTTGTCAGGAGGAATGACAGTTGTTATCAAACTCACGTCACATTAAGCATCGGATAGATTATCCGAATCTTATTCACAGGCCTTGAAATTATCCCTAAATAGAATTTAGTAATCAATAAAACCTGCCACATTAAAATTTCATAAATTGTTATTAGTAAATTGCTTTGCAACAATTAAATAACAAAATTCTTCCGTTACACTTAAAACAAAAAAGCATCATCCGAAAGACCGATATTTCGTCACAATGCATTTATAAACATGAACAAGTGCATCAAGGTGAAACTGTAAAAAACTATGAAAAGACTAAACAGTACCGTGCGCTTTCCGCGAGTTAAACCTTGACCAACATAGCGGTAACCAAGTGCAATGCTGACAAACACATCGGCCACTACTTTCGTTCTACAACTACTGAGCGCAAAATTTACGCTGTGACGCAAATCTCGTAAGAAATTGACGCGTAATTCTTGAGCTGTAGCGTCAAACGCGCATATTTTCCGTCTTTGTGTACAACTAAAATAATAATATGACTAATATTGTACCTAAATGCGAAGATTTGTCTAGATATTTGTTGACGGTTCACTCAAAAACTACTTTAGATATATTTTTTACCTAGATTAATAAATTCGTCTTTAAACTAGGATTGTTTAAGCGTAAGAAGTCACGGGCAGTATTTTTAGAATGTATATTAAGTACCAAATATTAACTAATTATTGGTAAATTCCACAATGACTAATTTCTAGTTTCCTGTTTACAAACACTAATTAGTATACCTGAATTTATTGATTTACATGTCATTAAAACTAATTCTAGAACACCTAACACAGTCTATACCTAAACATTTGGAATAATGACTTATTTTCATACAGAAATATAACGATTTCCTTAATTTAATACTGTAACTAACTAATAAATTTCATACCGCTTAATGGCGAAAACTTTCAGCCTGAAAAATTACGAGCGTATAAAACCTATGAGCCTATTTTCCGATTACAATCAATTTCCTTGGCGTGTGCGTGAAAAAGCGCAATTTTTCAGTCCATACTTTCTGAGCCCTTCATAAAATATCCCGTATTAATAAAATACATTGTGAACGAACTATTTTAATTACACTACTTTTAGTGATGTAATCGAGTTCTATAAATGTAACCGAAGTTCATTTCGGATTTTTTCGGATTCGAACAGTCTAAATGAGATATATGTTACAATTAGGATTTTGTTGCCAGTCGAGTCGAACAAGGCGTGCTTCTTTTAGAGTCCCATTGCTGGAGGTGGGTCTCCTACCGAACGACGGAGGGGTTAAATAAAGTCTTGTACCATTGATTGAAAATATTCGAAACTAACGCATAATCCGAAAGAATTTCATATCCGAAAGAGCTATTAAGATTTTAACACATCCGTATCCGAAACCAAAAATTCACATCTCTACGTATACTTACGAAATGTCTGCGATGATTGAAATTTGTCGACTTACCTGCAAAGAAAATAATTGTAATTAGAAAGTGGAAATGCGATAATTATAAGATCGATTAAGTGAATAGTTTCGTAATAATATTGTACAAATATGTGAAGGTCAGAGGCTGAGATTCTGTATATTTATGTCAGTAGGTTTCGGCCCTTTCCTACTAAATGTCGACTGCGAAAATTACCTGAAGGAATTTTCACTAGTATAACATATTGTTATGGTTTATTTTTATGAAAAATCGTGTCAATTTTTTTCATTTATTTCTGTGAACACTACGAATATTAAAAGGCTTGACATTGCTTATCGACTGTTATTACAGTTACAACTAGTAAATTTGTTTGATCCTCAGAAAGTTATTTCGAAGACATTCATACATTTCAAACCAACATTTTTATGTCGTTTTAATCGTCACTTAACTGAACATTACTGAATTACTGATGAAGAAGATATATTATTTTCACATAAAATAAAGCTCAAAGATTGTGTATATTTTGACCCCCTGATCTCAAAAATAACAAGTCAAATTTTGATAATATTTTCACTAGTAGTCCTATATCCATCCTTTATATTATACCTACTTACTAATAAGAATTACACGTGCGTAATCAACAACAACAACTACCAAAGAAAAGCCAAAATAGTCAATTTTAAATCATGTTTCAAAATCCATGACATAGATTTGTTTCAGAAAAACACCCTTTGTGTAAACGTTATGTTACAGCCTTGTAAGTCCCAGTAGTAGCGTGGGCGTGTCTGGCTCACTGTAGCACAGGTTCGAAGCAGACACGTGGGAGTGCCTATTTATATCCCATATAACTGTTACTTTGGGAATCTTACTGAGAGATTCAAGTCTTTGGAATGATTGATTTGGTTCTGTTTTGATTGGCAGGTAGATCAGAAGGTAAAAGTAAGCTAGTAGTGGTGTGACTTTTAATTGATTGCTGTCCCACTGCTGGGTAAAGGTCTTATCCAATAATGAGGTAGTGGTAAGGCTTTTGAGACCACCATGCTGACCAAGTGCGGGTTGGGTACTTTAGGGTTCGTCTATGTATTATAAAAAAGTTAATATTTTATTGAATGCTGAAAATTAATTGGGGTAAAATGTAACGGCGTTAATAACCTAATCAAAGAAAATATAAATTTTACAGTAGTTTCATGGAAACGATTTTTTTTTTGTTTAAAAACTAAAAAGTTTTTTTTCCAAATTGTAGGTTACCTGTTATACCTGAATTACGCCAATTATTTCGTAATGTATTACCTACTAAAATCAACTACTGATAACTAAATCATCAAAGTTTAATCAATAAATCATTTCAAAACCAATATAACACAAGGCAAGAATTCCACAAATTTACTAAATTCTGCTGAATCATTAGCGTAAAATTCGTGTAGTTTGACACCCCGGTGGGAGCGTGTCACACTGCACACCAGTTGATGCGTGACGAACAGACACATGCGCCGGCGCACAAGTGCACGTGGGGAGGTGTCAGGTGCCGAGCTAGTATGTAAGGTTCTGTATACATTTGTTAGTTTTATTACTTGTGGTGTTATGACTTGATTGATTTTAGATTTATGTATTTGGTAGAGTAATATAGGGAGAAGGAAACTTTAAGGTGTTAATGTTCTATTTTTCTATCGCTATAGTTAATTGGATATTAAATTAGCAATTGGGTACTAAGCTTATTCTAGCGTTGTTATATACATTTTTATGTAATAATTAAAAGTAATGAAAATGTAATAATTTTCACTACTAGACTTTAGACTCTATGGACACAGTGACACAGAAAAAACTGATATTTTGAGAAATAGAGAATCTTTCACACAATTTGATCCCCATTAAGGGACCCCTACATCACTTCAGTGACCTGTCATAACGGTATATCATACGGAACCCAATATTTGGGTGATAAATGCTACTCAGCCGAAGCATCGAACCCCACCTACAACCCATGTCATTAATAGGAACCATAGAATGGCGCCAGGCATGCCAATATTACGACAACAAAGTTTTTATGGCCAATTTTTTTGGCCAATTTTTTGGCCAATTTTTTGCCTGACATGCCATTGCCATTTATTGTATGGGATATGGTGTCAACATCTGGATAACTGTATATTTTGTAAGTTTTTGTATGAATTCTTAATTGGCTTTGAGTGTTTCATTAACAAGGCATTTCCTAATAAGATAGCGAGAAATATTTAACAAGAAAATGAAATTTTTGAAGTGTACCTTGGCTACTGAATTTACATTGGGTGTCGTGGGTTCAATTCCTGTTCAAAATCTTTAATTATTACATTTGATTATTTTTAATTGCTGTCACATTAATTTCTAATTCCTAAACTAAAAAAAAATAAAATAGTAGTCGTTTACAAGCCTTTCGGGCTGAATTGTAGTCTCAAAAACGTTTAGGCTCAAATTTTGGTTACACAAAGCAATTTATTATTACTTCGTTCGTTCGTTCGTCGTATGGTTAGTGGTCAACCTAGTGTCAAAGTTGTTCAAGTCGCCCGAGAGGCCTTTGACATGACTTAACGACTGTTATCTTAGAAGACAACAGCCGGGACCGACTTTTTACGTGCCCTCCGAAGCACGGAGACGCCCATCTCAAATACCACTATGCGGTCATCCATCTATGGAATGACCGCGCCGAGGATTGCTTAACCCACAGATCGTTTACCAACCGGTGAGGTTCATATTAATCTACAACAATTTCCACGTAAACGAGAGTAAACAAAAAGCTGGTTTACAGGTAATATTCCACAATCCACAATGAGCGTCGCATTGAATCGTAAGGACAATACCACCACGAGTGCTTTTGATAACCACAGGGCCACGCTATCTAAACCAAACATTGCACAAGCACATCATATTTGTATGAAAAAACTACTTCTGTATGAGTTTACAAACATACAAAGATATATTGATACTGTATGAAGCAGAATTTTGTAGGGATTGTAACAAGTAGCGTTCTCTATTTCTACAGTCGGTACTATCGAGTATCGAGTTTGATATTTTATATGAAACTAGCTGACCCGCGCAACTTCGCTTGCGTCACCTAAGAGAATGAGTCCAAATTTTCCCCGTTTTTGTAACATTTTTCGTTGCTACTCCGCTCCTAATGACCGTAGCGTGATGTTATATAGCCTATAGCCTTCCTCGATAAATGGGCTATCTAATACTGAAAGAATTTTTCAAATCGGATCAGTAGTTCCTGAGATTAGCGCGTTCAAACAAACAAACAAACAAACAAACAAACAAACAAACTCTTCAGCTTTATAATATTAAGTATAGGTAGGAAGCTAGCTTATGGCCTGTAAGCATTAAGGAGCTAGCCTATTGCCTATATGCCTTAAGTTATAAGTATTACTTAGAAAAGACTAATAGCACTTTGCGCGATACGGGTATCGCACCCGAGACTTCATGATAGGCAGTCAGAAACACTACCGATCGAGCCATAGAGACAGTCAACTTAAGTAATGAACAAATGATTAAATAATATAATATATAGAAACGTATGTTACGTGTGCTATGTATTTAAAACAATAGTATAAATAGTGTAGGCTTTCTCTACGGTCGTGTTCGTCCGGTTTCCGACACACATTTAGGACACCTAATCTCTATTTGTTTCCTAGGGCTTATGTCTTCCGGCGGTGGGCTGTAACTAGGTGCCCTAGACCGTAGGTAAATGGTGAGCTAGACTTTTATGAATATATCTAGGCAGGTTTAAATATGAAACAATAGGTCTAGGAAAATTGATATTCGAGAAGCAAGTGCCATCTACCGAGCCAACTGAAAATTATTGAGAATTTATTAATTATTGCTTAAATACTTAAGTATTTTAACTTAATATTTTACTACAATTTGATCGATTATAAACTACATTAAAATCTATACTAATATTATAAAGCTGAAGTGTTTGTTTGTTTGAACGCGCTAATCTCAGGAACTACTGGTCCGATTTGAAAATTTCTTTCAGTGTTAGATAGCCTATTTATCGAGGAAGGTTATAGGCTATATATCATCACGCCAAGACCAATAGGAGCAGAGTAGCAATAAAAAATGTCACAAAAACGGAAAAAAATGACCCATTCTCTCTTATGTGACGCGAGCGAAGTTGCGCGGGTCAGCTAGTATCAAATATAACTGTAGGTATCATTAAATTAGTTAATAATTAATCACTTTTTCCGATCTATCAATTTTCACTGGTTTTCTAGCTTACATTCATACATACTAAAATCACGCCTTCTTCCCTTAGGGGTAGGCCAGGGAACGTTTGACCTATTAGGGACAAAAACGACACCTCAGCAGTAATTAATAAAGAGCATTTTAAACGCGAAATTTATTTCACAAAACTTCGCGTTTTTAAGCCATTTTTATAGATTAAACTACCATCTCCAAACTCTAAGTTTCGCAACTCGTCGCTATGTAAAATTTTCAAAGTCAGTCGGTAATATGTAGTTCATTGGGTGCATACGATATTATTCTCTGGTCCGTTACTCGCTGCTCACATTGTAAGTAATATTAATTTCAAAATAACCTATCAAGGCATACTTCATGTACATTTTAATATAATGGACGTACTCACAGGAAAGGAAAAGAGATACTTAGAAAAAATATTTTTGAAAAAAAGACTCGTAAATATTTTTTCCTTAATTTCTTTAGTAGGTAGAAAATTGAAGGGATCAATTGGTTATTTGGAATAGTTTTTATTCTAGTTATAAAGTTTTTTGATGGTTTACCCTGTCTAAGCAAGACCACCAACTCACTACATCTCTACGTGACTGTAAAGTTAGAAAAACGACGATTTTGTGACGGTTGATGGAGAACCTAATTTTCACAGATATGAACCTTCCAGTCCTTGGTAAAATAACAGTAATACGAAAGCTAAATAGTATTTTACTTAAGGATCAGCAGAGTATTATAACACCTACACAAAACTCGTCATTCGCGACATCAATGCCATCTACCGGGCACAGATCCAAATCCTAGCCTTCTTAAACTCAATAAATTGATTACATTATTTTAGTTGCAATATCATACATTTGCTTAATTCAGGGCGAAAAAAGTGGTGAAAATAAAAACACCTTTCAATCTTGTCATATTTTGAGATCGTGAGAATAATTTGTAACCACTTATATTCTGGTTGACGACCAAAAATATGACAGATTCTAGCTTAATTTCTGTGATCAAATGTCAATTGCGAAGTCGAATGCACTGGTCAAAACACCGCTTCCTACTACAAGCTTTATACAAGAAATTAGAAAAAATAACATCACAAAATAATGCAATTTTATTAAAAAAGTATGTTTTTAAGCAAAGCTTAGTTAACTGTTCCCAAATCCCCGATTTACCGTCGCAAAATCGCGGTCATATTTCAAAAAGTTTATATTTTCCTCAAAAAAATATCTAGGCAAGTCATCTCTGTGTCCATTCCTAAGTGAAATGAGTTGATTTAAGCATACACGTCCCAATTGTTAATACGAGATGAACCAGTGTCGTAACGTGTTTATGCAACGAGCACGATATTAGCCTCACGTGGCAAACACCATGAACTAACTAGACTATGGATATGACAATTAAAAATACATATCTTTTGCCACAAAATTAGGTACTAAATTACATTTCTAGAGTTAAATGTGCTGAAACGTCAAGTATGGGTTACTAGAGAATAGAGTGATTTACTAGAATAATTTCCAAATAATCTTTCTATAGAACTCTTTCGTTGCTGAGTGACTGACAGAGAACGCACAGCTAAAACTACCGATTGCAAGAAGCTGAAATTTGGCAAGCATGTTCCGTTCAGAGTGTAGGGGAGCTAAGAGAGGTTATTTGGAAATTGGATTTTCCAATTTATGATATAAGGAACTTTTAAGTCAGCTGTTCACTCTGTACTTTTATTTTTCTTAGGGGGCGCCCTATAAAGACATACGCAAATCATATCAGTGATGTCTTGCAAAAAGGTCAGGTTTGTACTCGTAACCGACGATCCTGTATTACAAGGTGTATAGATGTGAATGAAACAAGGAAAGTTTGTATGGATTTGATCGTACCAAGTGGCGTTCTTTGGTCTTCACCTAGAGCCTATCACTATGGGAAGAACGCGTGATTTTATGCATAGAGGAGCATTATTTTGTATAGAGTTTAGTAGTTTTTTAATTAGCTTTTGAGGGGCAAGAATATAGTGTAAATGATATATCAAAGTCGAATCAAAACCGCAGTGACAAACATAACTATAACAACGCATGCAGCAGTGTCGCGTGCATTTACGCAGGATATACGCCATTTGTGCGCGCGCATACCACGCATGTGTGCGCGCACGCATGCGTACGTATGCGCGCATGTGCGTGTGTGCGCATGCGTCGTCATTGACACGATTAAGGTGGTCGTACCCACTCAAGGAGCGTTTAGATTTAAGTGCACACATATCTAGATATCTAGACTGAAATGTGAATATGTTTAAGGAATTTCAAGTGCTACTTATTTATAGTGATGGTAATTCAACTTGCTTTTGACCTGGACTACTTGTGTTTATTTTACATGGAGATACTTAAAATAACCCTTCTTCAAAAATAGTATTTAAATTTGATATATAATTTTATGTTTTTTTTTGGGGTTGCTTACGTTTTCTTAGATACTCTCTGACAAAGACTATAATTTATCTAAAGACACCCGTGGCGCAATGGTTTAGGTGGGCACCACGATATTCCATACAAGTATCGTAGGATCGATTCATAAGTCCGGAATAATAATAATGGAAAATATATGTATTGAAAATACTCATTTATGGACTTATTGTACTTTGTATCCGTTGTTTGTACGTTTATTATATTAAAGCCCCAGCGACACAAGATTTTTTCTATTATTTTATTAAGCCAATCCACTGAAGTACAGTGTCCACAACTGGGCAAAGGCTGAAAGATTTTCAGGCCCTTCGATCGCTAGCTTAAATAATTGTCTAATTCTAATAAGGCGTAATAAGACTTACTTATAAAATGACTTCAAAGTACCTACCTACAAAGTCAATACAATTGTTAAGACTACATTTATCACATGAAAGTGTTTTTCAACCTATCAAATATATTTTAAATCTAACCAATAGCCAATATCAATAAAACGTTCATAACACCAACAACTCGTGGATGCACTAAACGGGTGTTTATTTACGTGTTGCGGTTCAATTCCAGGTCAAGGCAAGCGCAACAGATATGTGACTGGATTCCGGGAACACTACATAAAGTTTATTGCGAACTATGTTTATTTTGTACACTTAATATTGGCACGGAAATCGAACTGATTGTTACGAATTTTATAACATACTAGCTGACCCGCGCAACTTCGCTTGCGTTACATAAGAGATTCATAATTTTCCCCGTTTTTGTAACATTTTTCACTGGTACTCTGTTCCTTTTGGCCGTAGCGTGATGATATATAGCCTATAGCCTTCCTCGATAAATGGGCTATCTAACACTGAAAGAATTTTTCAAATTGGACCAGTAGTTCCCGAGATTAGCGCGTTCAAACAAACAAACAAACAATCAAACAAACAAACTCTTCAGCTTTATAATATTAGTATAGAAGTATAGATAATGAAGGTATAAAAAAGCAACACAATATTATAATTTATTTTACTATCAGCTGGTCGAATTTCATCGAAATCGGTTCACAAATCTAGATATAGAGCTTAAAAAACAGACTTTTTTACTTGAAACATCACGCTTGCTATTCGGGAAAATGTCAGCAGAGGAGTATTAAATACACTCGTATTGAACTACTTCAATGTTAGTCCGATGCAACAGAGGGCTACCCTATTACCATATACCGCACACGTTACTTAACTACAATTAAGAAAATTTAAAAAAAACACTGCTCGACTCGAGAATCGAACCCCACACACTACTCAAACCATACAAACAGTTTCAGTGGTTCATAATCAGAATCCTACCACAAAATAACATGAGATCTATTACGTAGGTTGTATCAGTTTGTATATATGTATGTATATATATTATGTACTAACAGTTTTCAAGGCGATGCGAGCGCCGCGCGGATGCGTCTGCACCTCACACAAAACGTGCTCTATTTAAATTGTATCATCACACTTGTTATTGTTAGGAGTAGGGCAGAGACTGTAGTTAAAATGTGTCTTATGTTTTGATCCACATTGTTCAAATATTTTTAACTAGGAGTTGAACCTACGATATAATACATTTCTAGTAGTTGCTACATACATAATCTTATATTGTAAATAGAGAAAGTGTGTTAGTTTGTATGTCCTTTTTCACGTGAAAATGGCTGAATCGATTCCGGTAAAATTTGGGAACGTTATAGATTGTACTTTGGGAATTGGTATAAGTAATTTTTTTTCGTGTTTTACAACTAAATAATATGTTTATTCTAAGAATCAAATTCACTGTCGCGATTTCGGCCCAAAAAGGTATATAGGTACCCTATAAATAACCGGATATCCGGCCAAAACCCACGGATAAATAAGTGCACAGGTCACCGAGTAACCTTGTGTGGTGAACGGTCCCAATGGTTGCGCAACCATACGGTTAACAGTAATTGTGACATATTATTATGTACAGGAAATTCGTTATTTTTATTGGCAATTTAATTGATTTATTTGTAGCCCTTTTATTAGTTCCGCCGTTATAAAAATTGTTTTTTTGTGGGAGCAGTCACACCTACAAGTTTGTGGTAATTATATTTATTTTATTTTCCAAGGAGGTTAATAAGGTTGTTGTAAAAATGTAATCGAAAACTTTTATGTCAGCTTTGAAATTTTTTTTTTCTGAATATATAGACCAAAATTAATATAATACAATATCCAAGCAGCCTCACCCCCGCTGAAGCCACAAGTGTTATATATATACATACATACAATACATAAAATAACGCCTTATTTCCACAGTGGTAGGCAAAGACTACAGCAAGTTTCATATTATATCTATTTGGTAATACGTACATAAACTATTACATAACAACGCAAATTCAGTCACAGCTAAAGTAAAACTAATAAACACCATTTAGCCTAATCATCATCATTCTCAAACTCTAAAACATTTTTCAAAAATATTCCTTCAGGAAGACCAAAGTTCCATCTAACTCACGCCCCATTGGCTCCATCTCGTGTGACATAACACAACTGCGTGCACACACACACACTGCACACAGCACACACACAACACACACACTCGCGGTGTTTGCGCGCGCGCAGTGAAAACGAGGTCATGGCTGTACGCACACAACTGCAAGCCGCGTACTGCAAGATTGCGGATGCGAAAACGCACTTTTTTGAGATGATTCTGTTTTGAAAAAGGATTGAAGGATCTAGGAATCAAATTGCTCAACCAGACATAATAATTGAGACTATAAATATCGGAGTTGTCAGTATAAAAATCTAACTATCATGACTTTTCTTCGAGAAGAGAACTGTTTTAAAAGATGATATCCGCGCTAAAATTTGATTTTTCATAAACGTACTAACAACTGTGGGTTGTATAAAATTAGTTGCAAGAGGAAAAATTATAATCGAACATAGGACTCGCACACGTAATGGTATCGTCATGTTGACTATCTTAACCCCTGCACTATAAATGCTTATAGACTTAAGCTTCGCACATTTCTATTGTTAGAAGAAGACCCTTATTAATAAGACTTATCAAAAACTCCAATCCTTATCGAAATTCTGAAAAAAGGCATAATAAACTGAAATTCATAATCCGGTTATACACTTCCGAGAAACGTCGTAAACATTATAAAGGTTTCAAATATCTCGGTCACACAGTGCGTAAAATTCTTCAGTTATAAATACACTACAGTTTTATTTTTACATGGACTAGTAAACTTTAGTTAAAATACACGTGTCGTTTCTGTTTTGAACGCACATTTATTTGTGTCAACACTGACAACTGGAAAATAGTAATTTTTTCGTATATTTCAAACCAATTTTACGGTTTAAAGTAACTGAAAAATTGTTAACTATAACACCTTCCCAAGATCTCAAATATGTTTTGAATATACCGTAAACACATTTGTCACAAAATACAAATAATTTAGTAATTCGGGTCAAATGCTGATACCAACGAATGCCATCAAATTACGCTCTTACGCCAATAAGGTTGCTAAAAAATCACCGATGATACTATTTATCCTAAAGGGGAATCGAATTCAGGACAGTACACCAAATAAACCATTAATATGGTAACTATAATAGCTAATAACCTTACGACATAGCCCCTTCTCATTACGGAAAAAGACCGGTAGCCCATGTCCAGCAGTTACATTTACGTAACTTATTATTTATTTAAAACAACACTATGAAAAAATATTATGAAATGTCGTAGATTTCTAATTAACCTGCAAGGTAATTAATTAATTGACACAGATATAAGTACTGGGCATTGAGTTGTGGTTAATCTTATGATTCATAATTAAAACCTATTTTTTCCAAGACGATTGAGGTAGGTTAGGTAGGTCTAATCAGTGGGTACTTTTATGCCGTAAGGAAAGTTACTGCCATACTATTAGTGACTGTTTGTTGAGTAGGTTGGCTGCTCACTGTGTGATGGAAGATTCGATGCTCGAGTTATTCGAATGCAGATTACTGTTACGGTAGTTGACTACCAGTCAAATCAGCTACTCTTTATGAAATGTCAAACACATTTTAGTATAGAAATATGACATAGTGACGTCACAGTGTCTTATTTCCGTTGGTATCAAATGAGTGCCTAATAAAATTTTTCAGTCTGCAATAATTACAAATTCAACATTATTTACGAAAAAAGTTGCACAGCGTGAACATTTTGAATGAGCCTTTTAAGAGTACAACTTGAATCTTTTTTCGTTAAGACAGTCTTCTAATTCACCTTGCATTTTTTTTGTACCAGCTGAGTAAGACAGATAATAGATTATAATCTACTGGAGGGCCTGAGCTATGACATGTATGGTAAAGTTAACCTAATTCCCTTCAAGAAGTGTTTAGTTTCAAGCATGTAAATTTCCTTAAGATCGATTTTTTACCTTTATAAAAACGAACTATTGAACCATACTAATATTATAAATGCGTATCACCGTCTGTTGATCTGTCTGTCACGTGCTTACGGCAAAATTACTGAACCAATCTTGGAAAAAAACCTGTGTTCTTTAAACCAGGACCTACGCATCAGGAAAAGGGGACGAAACATTGCAGTCGGTTTCTTATAAAATGAATTCTGTACGCGCTTAGTTCAAAGTCTATAAAATTACGCGTCAAAATTGCTGAATTCTTGTTACATGTTGTCAGAGTGAAGCAAAAAATGCGTGCGATTTGTCCTTATGACATCATTAGACATGACCAGTGACCAGTGTGGCCATTGGCCAGTGAATCCAGGTTAAAATGACTTGCTCTTTGTACGCTTGTGGTAGGAAATACTTATATTTTAGTAACAGGTAGGATGTATAAGCTGTTAGGTAAATAACTTGATTTTAATTTAATGTGTGGCGTCATAGACGGTTTGATTGCGCAGTTTTGTAAGTCCGATTCCCATAGAGATTAGAAACAATTTTATGTAACATAGATTTAGGTATTTATTTTTATTGGTAACGAATTAATAATTTGTATTAATGTATAAAAATTTACTTTTAGACTTTATTGAAGAATAATTTCTAGACTTTTTTTGTAGTTTCTCCGCATCGTCTATCAATTGCGTACTTATAAGCGAAGAAACGGCATAACGGATTTCGATGTTTCAACATTTTTAACATAGGTTAATACACCAACATTTTAATATGAGATCAGAAGTCCATACAGGCAAGGACTCAGGCTGTATCTAATTAAATAATACCCACTACAGTTAAATTTAACTAACATATTATTGGCACATAACTATAGACATTTCTCAAAGACGGTACACATAGTATTTTGTAGGGCGGAAGTGTATTAGCGTAGAGGAAGTGTACACAGACGTGAGATAACCTAGATCTACTCGTTTATAGGAAACACTCGACTATTACTCGATTTGATTCGATTACTCGCGTGCATCGTAAGGATACTAGGGAGAATGTTAATACAATTACACTTGATTCAATTTTGTAAGCTTTGATAGGAAAATCTAATGGCAAAGCTGGCTTTTCGATGTTATTCGTGTAAGAAAGATGTAATTCTATAAACTTTCCTGAAAGATAATGTCTTTTATATTCTTTATAAGTGTAAATACTGTCAAAACGTATTTGAGTAGCGGAATGAAACGTGAAGTAAAGAAAAATAATGTTGTTGGACAAAATAAGTTAACAAATTCAAAAGTATTAATAAATAGAAGGAAAGAAAAAGGCCACAATACGCACTGAAAGTTTTCATACTTTCCGAATATACGCTAATATTAGAAATCTACAAGACTGTAATCAATCTACAGCAAAAATCTTTCATCCTGAAAATACGAAAGCTAGAACCTTCCATTTAACTTTAAACAGTGTTCAAAGGCTAATAGTTTCAGTGAATTTCAGCGACAATTCCGCTGAAGTCCGTCAAACACGTCACAGCTAATGACACACTAACACAGTTACCTTGACACGACGCCCTGTATTCCCTACTAGGAAATAAATATTTGTGTCAAACTATTATTATTTATTTATACAGTTTTCCTATAAAGATTATATAGAAGAAGACGTATTTTTGAAGGATTGAGAGGTTTTCCTTATTGTTGTTTGGGGATCTTGCTAAGTTATATAATGACGGAACTTAAAATCTACCTGTATATATTTTATGATAATATCCTCCAGGCCTATATTCGGCTACGGCGTTAAATTTCTGAAAAGTATTAACAGAAGACTAAGAAAATACTTTTTGGCCCAACTCGGGATTTGATCCTGAGACCTCTTACGCGGCAGTCGCATACACTATCGACTGCGCCACAGAGGCAGTCAGTGTTCTTTAGTTCTTACTAATTAAACAGACGTGATTTTTTAATGTATAAGATTTAAAATTTAAAGTAATAATTAACTACTTTTTTGCTTTTTTCTGCTAAAAAAATGTTTTAGAACGAAAGTTCACAAAAAGGCGCTTCCTTTAAGGTTCCTAGACGAAACTAACAGGTTCAACTCCCGGGGGTGGAGCTCTAAGTGTTTTGACAGACGGCGGCCCTACTGATAGACGGTTTTTTATTTACTTTGAAGTAAATGTAAGGTTTTTAGGTAGGAATTTTTGTAGTAAAAGCTAATGATTTCTACAAAGACCCGGATTTTAAATGCTTCTGGAATATGCCAAAGCAGATGTAGGACGATGTTTCGTAAAACTTAAAATCTTTCGTAACTTCGGGTAATTCTTTTCATACAAATTATTTTTAACATTTTCTTTAAGAAAATTATTTTTCGTATGGCTAAGCTAAGTAAACTCTGGCGCCGACTAATCAAAGAAGAATCTTGTATAGTGTTTTTTGTTGAAAATAATTTTTATATAATATTATTCGTATATAAGGTATAATCCCTCACTCAGGAAGAAATTATTGACAAGTAGGACTGATACAACAAGAAGATTTTATTTATATTCGTAGGACAGTTCATGAGTTGTCTAATATTAAAAGTTTATCTAATAGTGGATTTTCTTAAAAACTTTCTTATTTAACGTAATGTAGCATGTCTATTCAGCCAGCTCAGATCATTAGGCCGGTAGAAAGCGGTCGGCAGCGTCCAGTCCGCGTCGCTTTCGCTTCCGGCCGCGGTGTGGCGCCACTGACCTACTCACTAGATGCACCGCTGATAGGACAATGTTTATGTGGGAGCTTATCGATATTGCCGTGGTGTTTGTACAACTATTTGGTTATTGTGTAGTTGAGGTTGTCTTGAACGTATTTAGGTTGCGAATTAAGTGATAAAGTCGTCCCTAGGTAGTTATTGATCGGTATAACTTTTTTGCTTTCAGCACTGTGGTGAAGGTATCATAAAAATTAGAGATGAAACGGATAGCAGTTTGGCCGGATACCGGATACCGGATATTCGGCCTACCACCTGGCCGGATAGCCGGATATCCGGCCGCCGAATATTCGGCAGAACTTAGAGCGCTTGTAGACATCCGTTTTTTTCACCGGAGAACGGACCGTGTTTTTTGCCGGATAAGCGGTGGCGTAGGGTTTATAATGAGTATGTGTACACGCACCGGACATCGGTCTGGCGAACAATTTACGCCGGATGCACCACCGCCTCCCCTCGGCGCGACGGACACCGGTCCGGTGTAAGAAAGAGCGGTCATCCACGCCAGTGTATTGGTGCGTGTTGACGCAGCCGGACGTATTGCCTGTTTTCTGTAAATAGTGTGCCGTCTACCTGCGTTCTTTTAAAAAATGCCCTATGAAAATCAAGTTAAGTCTCAAGAACTGATGCAGCAAGATGATTCCCAATCTTCAATTGTTACTGAATTAAGTTCAATCACAACGCCTGATTACGATTTCGATTTTTTCTAAAAGTCCTTAATTTATTTTTTGAGTATAATAAAACAATTACTACCTACCTACTAAACTTTGTTTTAATTAATACAGGTAATTCGGTATGTAACGTTTTTTTTCGAAGGTCCGTTATTTGTGTAATCCAATCTTAAGGAAATTTTAAGAAACTATTTTGAAAATTTTTGTTTTCGAATCGGCAGTTTTATTTTTATAAGCCTTCAAAAGTTGTATGAATGACCTACATATATCCATACTACGCTGCAGAGTCTTTGTATAGCGAAGGTCATTGCACATAAAGTTTGAAGCTCCATAACATTAAAACTATCGATCTACTATTCGGCCGGATGTCTATCCGGCCGAATAGTAGCTATCCGGTATTCGGCCGGATAGTATTAAGGCCGCCGGATAGGCCGGATACCGGATAGTTACCGGATATCCGTTTCATCTCTAATAAAAATATGAATCTTCGCCAAAATAACTTTCTGAGAATGTAATTTGAATAATGTTCAATAAACATTTTAGCTGTTGATATTCTCTTTCTCTAAACATCGAGTTATTATCGGCATAAACGAGTAGTGTTTCACAGAATCGATTACTGGGGTAATCTATTTGATTACTAATCGGCTTCAGAAATGTATTGGCTGACTAGACCATAAAACTTTCTCATCGCCGCCGGCCTAAACGCTGGCCAGAGTAAAAGCGGCAGCTCGTGAAAGGAAAATCGTCGGCACTTCCTCGAGCGGAAATCGAAAGTGGATTGTGATCGCGAGGAGAAAACTGCATAGGCGGCGGCCGCTAGTGCATCAAAACATGTTGCCAGATGCAAGTGCATTTCAGTGAGTAGCGACATCTACTATCTACAAAACGAACTATTCACCCCTAACTTTGTTTAGTGACATCTAGCGGTGAATAGAAATAACATCAATGACGCATTATTTTACAGTAGTTTTAGTATTTGCCGATAGATGTCACTAAACTGAACTTACAAACTACAAATAATAAAACGTACCTTTACCTCCACCAGCATCGTGCACCTGTGGCTTTCCACTCGGCATCCTCTGCATCGGCGACGCGCTCCCGTAGTTCATACTCGCCGTGTTGTAATCCGAGCTTATTGGTTCTTGCTTTATTCCACTAGATGTCGCTGATAACTTCTCAGCGAGCAGCGGGTTTGCGGACGCTATGTTATATCGCCCATTGTTGATGTTGTTAGCAACGGCGTTGTTGATGGCACTAGTGCCTGATCTTAACAGTTGTTGTAACCGTTGTTGGCCGTTGTTTGGCAGTGCTAATTGACTGTTTTGTTGATAGTAGCCTTGTAGTTGGCTGCCGGACGCTGGCGATGATATGTTGTTGTTTTCTTCTTGCTGGAATTATAATAAAGGATTGAAATTAGTACAATGACGTATTATTATGCTTATCTGTGTTCATTCCTATTAAGTTATTAACCTTAGTTTTAATACAGATGGCTTTCAACAGCTTGATTGTTTTCTTTTTCACTTCTACCTGACTTGCATAAATATTTACAATATTAATGTCAATACTGTTCTTAAATGTTTATAGATAATCAACTGACTAAATTTTGGCAGATCCAACTTTAACGACTAACGTTAGTTCGCTTATACGAGACTTTGACACATTCCACTAATATTCACACTGAGTTAGAGAGTTTTCGAATTTGTTAGTAACACTGTCCTTTTTAGTCAAAGATACAAAGTTAACTGTCAATGTGTCAATATTCACCGGCTATTAAAATACAACATAAATTTTACAAAACAAAAAGAAGGGTAGATAAGATCATACTCACCTTTATTTCGATAGGTGGCACTGCTGACGCGGTAGCATTCGTTAAATCGGTGAAAAACGTTTCAAAATTGTCGAAGGCGGTTTCTCCTAGTTGCTTGAGGATGTCATCAGGGTCTGCGGCCTCTCCCGTGTCGGGCTCGAGGGTCAGACCTCCTACGATGTTGGTGAGCTCGGCTTGCGAGAGATCCCCGAGAGATGACGCCATCTGCTGGAGCTGGGCGGCAGCTTGGCCGCCGGCTGCTACTACCGCGTCCTGGAACTAAAAACAAATTACGAATTAGTACTACAGATTAACGTGAATTGACTTATTTGCTATGTAAAGTAAAAAATCTTATACATTATTAGGGATTACAAGAAAAACAGGTCCTCATATGGTTGAAATGATAAAAATATGTGTTCGTTTTGCAGAATGAAAATTAAATATAGGTTAGACAACAATTTTTTACTACGGGATTTATTGCTTAGTAATATACGATCATTTAATTTATCTCTATAGAATGAAGGATAGATTAGTGTGTTAAGTGTGAAAAAAGCTTCTAGTCTACTACTAATCTACTTTTTAGGAAACTAGCAAGATAACTTAGTGTAACGAACGCTTAAATATTTTTCACAACAACTTTAGGACATTGATATAATACACAATACTTTATTATGAAAATATTAATAAAAGTTTATATTCACAGTTACTTCAACTGAACGCTAGATGCCACTAGTTGGTTATTGTGTCTTGTGATCATAGGAGAGGTGATAGAGTGGTATTCTGATAGAACAGTTGTGTGAATTACCTGCAGGCAATTGGAGAGGTCAACCATCCTGCCCTCATTCTCCGCAGACCACCATTCGTCTTCAATAAATGGCATCGCCAGCGCCGGTCCCGATGGCGCATGCGTTCCCGCCACCTTTGTCAGTTTTATAAACTAGGTGGCGCTTTACACACCACACTTCACACGCGACACTCGCGAACTATACACAATATATAAAGTCCAAAAATGTATTTACACTAATAAATTCGTTCAAAATGTTTGGCAGCTTTTTGGACGGAACGTACATTATTCGATGTAGGTTTTACGCGAAATTTAGGTACTTAGTTACGGGGGAACACATATCGGTATGTTTGTTGTTGCCGCTGGACGACAGATGGCTCTGTTCCCTCGGCGGTGCTCGTCTCCTCCCGGCCAGGTTACCTCACTCCTCGTATACCACTCCTCTTCAGCAGCGACCTGTTAAGATTACGAGCGTAGGCTTTCACGTCTCTTAACATGTTCTTACAAGATAAATATGTGGAGTAGGTACTTTGTGATTAAGTAGAAGCTACAGATAGTGTGTTAGTGAGGTGTTTATTAACTTAACTGAGTAATTACTTACGACGAGTACTTATTTAGGCTTTAACAGCGTAAACATATATTACTCGTATTAAATATCACTTTAAAGTAGCCAATTAATAAAAACGATGTTAATGTTTTAGTGTGTTAGTTCCGGTTTTCGCCGCGAGATGGCGTTGCCGGCAATAAGTAAAAATTATGGTTACATTAAATTTTGAGATAAATTTTCTTTTTTCGTCTGGATAATAAAGGTGTATATTTTTGTTGGTAAGTGTGATAGCGGCGATGCACCGAGATCACCTGGCGACGTCCCGGTGTATGTCAAATCTGCGTCGATACAGCATAGAGGCAGCGCGGCGCTCACTCACTTGCGCACACGCTCACGCTGCTCTGAAATAGAACAAACAATGCAACATTAAAATAAATTCATATTTATAAAAAATAACAAAAAATTATAACTAAACTTTAATAATATATCTTTAAAACTAGGTTAAAACTTTGAGTCTAAACAACTGTTGTAAATATTATAAAGTGTATGTATGTACTTGTATGTAGGTACTTATTGCTAAATGACTTAAGTATTTTAATCTAATGTTATGACGTATGTTGTGTCAATGACCTCTATGACAAGATTATTTCGGGCATCACTTAGCAAATAATTACTTGTTATGATAACAATACACTGTCATTTTTTATCTAAGCGGCTGATATAAAACACTCTAACAATTTAAAATTGCAAGTACAATAGGTAACTTAGGGTATGTTATCAAAACTATGGGCTAGAATTATGAAATTTGAAGTCCTAACTATATCTACCATAGCCTATAAGTCTATGTTTATGTTGTCTTTGTAAACTAAAGATAAGTTTTTTACAGCTTTAAGTAAACAAAAGTCCAAGTAACAAACAATCTAAAGTTCAATTCTAACACAACGTTACGTAAACTTTTATCTCTAAATTAACTGACCATAAAATGTTCATAGTTAGTAGAAAAACAAAGAAAAAAGTTATTAACGTAACAAACATAAGACGTTCTCGTAATCATATTATGCGGGGACGTACAATGCACGGAAGACTGCGCTTGCACACCGAAACAAAGAAATTCTGCCAATCAGCGCTCGCCGTTCGTAAAAAAGAAAAAAGTGAACAATGGCGGCTCACTCTTTCACTATAATTGTCGTGTGCGAAGTAAAAAGAATAACTTTTCTTTTCAAACGCTTCCTTGTACCGCTTTCTTCGTAGTTTTGATGTTATTAATTTTGTATGCGATTATTTCGCGATAGTTATCTTAGATTACAGATTATTTTTAGATGTTTTGCGTAAAATGTTATTTATGGCTAACTTTACTGAGTCATCTTTTATCAAAATATTTCGAGAAATGCAATTTTTAGACTGTCATTCTGATAACATGTGCGAATATAGGCCGTGATTAGAGCCTTTTGCTTTACTTAGTAAGCATGAGTGATATAAAAATACGAATATAAATAAATGTGTCAGGTTCTGTGTTTTACTCATCAACTTGGCTAACTAATGGTATGATTCTTGATGTCATTTACCTAACGTTGCATTATTCAAAGGGATATAAATAAGTAATCAATTAATAGTCGTCAGAGATATATCCAAGCGCCTTGATTTTATTACATGGTAGTGTCATACATAGGTATTAGTTACCTAACTACCTCTTTATGAAAGTTGACAAACAAAAATGAAAAGAAAGTGATTGTTTGTAAAAATGTTCAATTTGTTTATGATTTTTAAGAACAAACAAAAATAAAATTGCTAGTGATAATCATAAATAATTATAAACTAATGAGCATTAATAATAAATTTAAATAATGTTATAAGTTTATTTAATTATAAAGTTGTAACTACTTGTTTTACGACTGTGTGAAAATGCATAATAAGTTATATTTGCGTTTTGATATAATAAACATTCATTATTTACTTCCTAATAATTATCAAGTGCGTTTATTGTTGTAAAGCAAATTAATACCAAGGTTGGTGTTGCAGCGCCATCTATCATCGAGTAGCTGAAGCTGAAACTGCGTTTTATTTTTCAGTTATGTACATGATTATTATATTAAGCATATTTGTTGTTTTAAACTCAGATAAACATAGTTAAAATGCGTGTCAACCTGTCACTATAATTTAAAACGTAACAAGTGTGATCACACATGTTTTTCTTTTTACGGTAAATGGTTATAAATCCTATATGATTGCCTATTGAAAGATTTATAGACTTCAGTGAGACGCAACCTTGGATCAGTTACTTCCTATTGCATATTGCTCTGAGGACCTTGCATTGAGTTGGCGTAATTACCAACAAGCTAACATCTTGCTAATACTTATCTTGTTTACACAACCAGTTATTGTTTTAATACTGTTAAATACATTTTAATGATCTAATCATTATTATTGCGCCCGAGTAAAAGAGTATATTCTTTTAATAATACTCATATTCAATGTATTTTAGCTTCTTTTACCTGTTGCAATATTGCAGTTGTAATTATAACTGAATTAATGCAGTTAAGGAAGAACCTTCAGCATTCTACCACGCGATCAATATGCCTTGCAATGCCAATAAAGAGTGCAATTATAACAATTTATTCCGAGGTAATTTATTTATTATTGTTTCCAAAATAGTTTCCGTATCATAAATTGTTAGGTTTTTACCAAAACGACGGTTAGACTCAGTTTATGAATAAGTATTTAGTACACGAATTGAATTATTCTTGCATTGATTGATTTTTTATAATATCACGTATAAAAAATATTAAATTATATTTTTAATGGTGACACGTAACGTATTGTGAAGTTTGATGCATGAAACGTAACGTGTCGTAATGACAGTAAGAACTCTGTATAATCTGTGGCAAAATTGCTACTATTTTGTTTGCAATGTTTTGATCAAAATATAACCATGTCGGAAGAAAATAATTCTGATTCTTCATCGACTTCTGAGTCAGAAGTTAGTGCTTGTAGTTCCAATTTTAATCCTATTAAAGCGCTCTATTCGACAAAGACAAAAGTCCCGGTAGAAAATGCTCCAATGTACGAAAATATAAGTCATTTCGAGGCGGCAATGACAAAAAGAGATGTAGAAGTAATTCCTGTTGGACAGAAAGAATTAGTGAAAAAGAGGGCAGAAGAGAAACAAAAGAAGAAACAGGAAGAGGAGAAACAGTTGTTAGAGAAGAATAAGCAAAGATTCGCACAATATCAAGGTATGGTTTTTGAGGTTATGTTTTGATTGTTACAAGTTGTTATTCCGCTCATTTTTCTCGTCGTGACTAAGATTATTAGCATAGTATTTATAAAATAACAAAGTGCTTGATATTTATGGGTGAACAACATCGTAGCAATTATAAAAATTAATATATTTCTTATAAAAATTATACTTATATCTTAGACAGAAACTTTAACATCAAGAAAATGATCCACTTTCTAATATCCTATGTATGTTATTATGTACAGACGTAGAAAGTAAACAGTACTTATAAATTTTGACAAGAACAGGATCATAGCGAGCAGCATTTTAAAGTCACATCTTACCTAAAGTCATAAGTCCTACAGGTCCAAGATGAGATTACAAATATATACAATTTTTTAATGAATCTAAGTAGTTTATGTTTATCATAGCCGTCACTTAAAGCAAGTATTACTAAACATAGCAAATAACATCATAATAGTGATATTATCCTCCGTTAAGTTATATAACGGTTGCAACGTCACTATGAAGTAATAACTGCAGTGTAAGTGCAATGTATATTATGTACCACTCTCTAATTACTTAGTAATGGGAGATCGTAATAATATTTGACATTATTGACCTGTTAACTCTGTACGTATGCTATTACGTTGCTGACCTGAGTTGCTGCACCTGTGTCCGATATACAAGTTGGCCTGTTGTGTTAGAGGATTGTAGTACTAGGTATAATATGGCTTTATTATTCCTTTAATACTTTGTGAATAAGACCTGTGGTTGCTTTTGCATAGATAGGACTATTTTAAAAGTTGTAGATAAGTGTTGGATAGCTTATGTGATAGATAAAGTGACAGCAAATGTTTTATAAATAAGTATGCAGTATTTTTCTAATTGTGAACATGTGACTTGGTTAGTATTTAAAGTCCAACATTGTTAAAATTATATGAGATGCATTAGAATGAAATAGCAGGTATTAAATTTAATTGAGAGTGAAATAGAGACAAGTTTAGTTTGATTAATCTTTGACTAGAATAGAAATGCCTATTTGCAATGTATGTAGAAGCCTTTGAAATAATAAATATAATAATTAATGTTAGTGTTAATGCAAACCAAAAATTTTGGATGACTTAATAATTGTACAATAATAGTATTTGTTAAACATAATAAATTACACAAAACACTAAATTCCAATGTTCAACTAATTAACATAAAATTTCAACGAAAATACAAAACCCACGTGTATTTCGAATTATTCATCAATGCACATACAATATTAAAAAACATGCCATATCAATCAGTCATCCATACATCCAAAACGGCACATGTAACACCTCAGGTCGCTACATGAGGTCAGTCTAGGCCGCGCGTTCAACGCACGCGGCTCTATGTCAACGGAGTACGACGACCTGCCCCCCCTCCTCCCTCCCCTGCCTCCCTGCACGCTTACTACCCCGCCACCCCCCTGGATAATCTACGGAGCCCACCCAGGCAGCTGTGGGGCTTCCGAGGGATCAAGGTTTGGGTTGTGACCTCGGATTTAGATTAGTGAACGAAGGTTTTGTGGGTACTTAAAGTTTTTTACACTCTTTTTCTAAAGCGCCGTGTATGATCAAGTTTTTTTGTTGATTATAGATTGTATATTAGTTAAAGATGTTATTTCGAGGTATCTATCAAAGCAATTAGTTGAAAGGTTAGTTTAGTTTTCCGTCTAAGGATAATCGTAAATCGTAGAGCGTTCACACTACAGGGTACCTACAGGCTGAATCAATCAAAAATACTGAAAATTAGGCTCGGATTTCGCGAAAAAATCTTTAAAAAAATGCTAAATATAACACGTTGTTATTAACGGACGTATCGTATCCAGGTTGGCTTGTGAATGACTTGCTATCAACAATGGCATCAGCTCATTTGCATCGCCCGTGACCCGCTGGCCCGGCGGCCTTGCTTATATAAACCTTTTTTTTCCACAATTTGTTTTGGCTTAGAACAGACGTTTCGTCACAATTTAGCAGACGATTATAGCAGATTATGGTGTTGCGAATTCGTTTTCTAGTCATGGGAGTGTGTTACATGGCACAAATGGCACTTAAATGTTAGCATTCATTAAGAATGTGGGTAGATAGAAAATTTTCATTCAGACGAATCGGGGAAAGGTTATCGGGTCTTTCTTTTTAGTGACGGTTTGATGATTTTATTGTTACAAGAGAAATTGTTCTTATAATTTAGGTCTAAAGTTTATCGCTCTGTTCCCATTTTTTTTTATTGTAACTTAGGCATCGACGAAATAAGATTGTTCAGTTAAATAATATTACTTTATAGTTTTAATAGACAATTATTATATTCACCTGAACACCCTTGAAACGTAATCAAGCAATCGTTAATACTTTTAACCAACACACCACATAGAGCAGAAACACGCGATCGCGTGACAATATTACCAATTATTTTCCCGCCAAATCGACAAAAATGGCGGTGGAAAGTGACAGGTATACGTACCATAGATTAAGCACAGCTGGCTTGTAAACTCCTTGTTCGTTACTATTATCGACTACTTTTGTGCAATCGTTAAGCCTAATATAAGCGTAATGGTAGATTCTAGAGTATAATTGCGCTCGCCATATTGTTTTGCAATACTGAAACACGGTCTGAACAATCGTGCGCATTTACATCTATTGAGTTTATCTAAGAAAGTGCTCGTTCGAAAGTAGACTAGCGTGTAACTTAATACTGAGTAAAATTCTTTAAAGCGTCGTATTTGTGGGATCAGTATGAGTTATATGTTGAGAATGATGATCGTGTTTCATCATTACTGTCACCGATTTGTGTACAATCTGAAATTGATGATGGTTGTCGAGATTGCGGCGAGTATCTGCATAAATCGCGTTGCGTTCATCTAGATGCATCGTTGTGCGAACGTAACATCGCTAGACTTTCGCGTGTACGATTGTTGCATAACCGCTTTCCACATGAGTGGTGCTCGCCGTCTCACTCGGCCTGGAGTCTCGGTCGTTGACATGCCATCCAGAGATTTTGCGCCTAGGGTTGTTGGCACCAGACGAAATTGAGCCTGAATTCTTGACCTTGCCATTCCACTTTGAAAATTCATTCATTTCAATGTACATTTCTGTCACTATTAGACTGAAAAATAAAGCTATGAAATAATGTAATAGTATTTAATATTGTTGCTAACTGGTGTACGTTAAATAGTTTTAAATAAATATACGTAGGTAGGTATGTTTATTTTTATTCATGATTATTTATTAAGATTATGAGTTGAACTTTGTATTCTAATTTGCCACTCAATAAATTCCATCACAATACAATAACACATTTTAAATACCAATATATAGGTACTTTATTATTTAGTAGTTAGTACGAAAATATGCGTGCGTGTAATTCTTTATCAGTATTGTGCGTGAGTTGACGCACAAAATTCATTATTTTTTCTCGATTCATCCAAAACGGTAAGCAATGAATCATAAATTAGTTTTTATGGCAACCCTGTAAGCGGCTGACGAAATGTTGTCTCAAAAACTTGTGTTACCAGTCAAAATTATTGTTATTTTTACAATGTGCGCTAAGAAATGCCGATAAACAATTTGTGTCATCCGAGATAACGCCCATAAAAATAGTATGAGATTGTATGTTTTGTCTGTGACTAAATTTATTCAGTAATTTTTAATTGCCTAAAGATATCGTAACGTTAACTTGATTTATTCACGTCTGGCGCGTCATATTGCTTATAAATCATAAATTACTTTTAAAGTTTCTAGTCTTACACGTGTTTGAGATCTATAAAATTAAAATTGGATCGAACAAGACTTCACTAGCAGGTCTGTAGGTAACATAAATAATTAGTTGTAATTTATTCAAACATATTATTATTATAATTAAACTCAAAGAAAGACAATTACATGTATTACAATGTTTACGAATTATAAAAGAAGATAACGAATAGTTGCGTGTTGTGTTATCTATCACGCTAAGCCGGCGGGCAGCGCGTGCGCACACCGCCCTACTCACCATTATCATTTGCAAATTATCTCTGTGCGTTATTTCGCTACAATTAGGTACCGAAATACGCCTACATTTAATAAACCTAACCCTAGAATTTATTAGAAACAGTATACTCCCACTACACAACCATAAGAACCTACAGTCGACACAGACGTAGTTAAGATTCACGATTACGCAATAAAATAATTGTGTTAAACGCATAAAAGTAAATCGGTACGTCGTCGCCAATAAGCGGCGAAACGGAACGCAAACGGAAGTGATGCAACGGCACGCGTTTCGGCGCGCATCTGTGTAAACATGGCGCGCTTTTCTGAATGGCGCGATGGCGGGTGGCGTTTCCCGCGCTCGCTCGCGGCCGACGACCCCGGCCGCGCGGTCAGCGCCCGGGGATAGTCGAGTGAAAGTAATTCGCGATCGGCGACCGCTCGCGAGCCATGCCAGCCTGGTACCTCGCTCGCACCGCTGCATGCATTTGTTGATAGTTTACGCGTTTTTTTTCTAATCTGATGATGAATTGATGAGTGTTTAATGGATTTTGTTTGCTCTCTATTTGTTATTGATGTTTATAATACTTCCAGGTTCATTAACTACACGTTTTGGTCAATAATTTCGTTTTTGTTTGAGTTTCCATTTCAGTCGACTCGTTTCTAATCAATCGATGCTATTTACATATTGGTAATCGATATTATAATGTCGCTATCGATCGATCATATTTCGTTTTTTGTTGCTTACATTCGTCTAATTCTTAGTCTCGTTTCCAAGTCGGCTCTAATGAAGGAACCCGTTTGGTGTAGCCGCTCTTGATTTCATTTAGATAGACTATATTTAGAAACATTTATCAATACATCGTAACAGCAATAATTTAGTTATAAATAGTAGAAACTGCATCGAGCATGCTTTTAACTAAGATTTATTGGGTATGCAGTCCGAGTTTTTAAGAACGATCCACGAATAAAAGATAATCTCTTCGCGTTTCTGTGATCCTAGTAACTCGTTTTGGTGAACACTTTTTTCTTTGATTTAGAAAGTTTGTTTGGCATATTAAGTTATCAACAGAATGATCGATTGTATTGTAATGTAGAAAATATGCATAGAATATTGTAGCTGAGTGTAAAATAATGCGTAAGTAATCGTGTGAAAATATAAACTAAAGTTTTGAAGGAATAGTAAATGTCATTTTATAAACGCCTGTAGGGTATTCCCAAAGACGTTAAGACCATAAATCGTCAACCTATCGCTATATTTTATCTAGGACTAATTACAAGATAATAGAAATTGCTCAAAACACTGAATTTATTACTGGAATGTAATACTAATAGATCATTTGAAATGCCATAGCAATTTCGCTCACTACTGTTAAAAGGCATTTTATACATCTTTTACGGTCTTTTAAACTGCTCTAGTTTTTATGCATTTTACCTTTGAATAAGTTTATAGCCCTGTCGTAGTATTTTTGCTATTTACATAATTTCTTTCACTCTATACGAGTTAAGTTTCATTGTCATTCCATCATTTGTGATACGACTATTTCTTTACTGTTCTTTCTAAACCTTAGGGGTCTTTTAATAAAAATCTAACTTACAAGATTTGTGCCTCTTTTTAGTAAAAAGATTTATTTCCACAAGCTGAATAGTAAAGCAAGCACTACCCATAGATTTCCCTGCATTTTCTTGAAACTTCAATCAAATAATCTATAAATACTTCGCAAAACGTACAGATACAGAACAAAAATAAGTATATTTTTATGATCCATATAATACAGTGCATAGCAGACAGTGACCGGTGGGTGAGTGCACGTTCGTACGCCGACTTGGGCTGATATTTTAACAGGTGTATTCTTCGCGTCGCCGATAGCGGCCGAGCAATGACTTCTCGTACTTTTGTTATCGTAATACACTAATATAAGTTTGTGATTCATATACTGGTAATTGTCTTTGAATTTTGCGGTTGTTACCCGATTGCAAGAAGGAGTAATGTTTTTAAAAGTTATAGTGTAGGTGTCAAAGAAAGGAATTTAATTTTACCTCTTTCACTCCCACATTCAATTTTCATTTACCCTTTCCGTCTCAAAATAAAATGTCAAGAATGTACAGAATATTTATTTTCGGAAATAAAACCCTATTTCGAATTAAAAATAAGTTTGTTATTGCAAAAAGCTAAGTCTAACAGTGACAAGTCATCGCTATTATAAATACCAGAAAAAATCCCAAAATAATTTAATTCTACCAAATAACCCGAGCAAAAATTATGCTAATACTACGTAAACATGATTCAATTATATTTAAAGAAATGTATTAATTAACCGGTTTTATTTGTGCCTGTGTCTGACGTATCCGGCCTCTAATTATATCTGTGACGAGGCTAATGACGTCACAATAACTGTAGCAAAGCGTCTACGTCACCGTACCGAATTCTTGCTGAATATTTTGCACGTGCTCCGTTGTTACAAAGTTCTGAACAAATGATGTTGCAAGAGTTTTTCCTTGTTGTAAAAATGACGTTTGGGGTGATTGCAGACATTGATATTGTGTCGAGGGGACTTTTACAAATATAGGTATGAAATACTTTACGCGTATTACCCAATTCGCAATGACTAATTTTGATGACGTCCCATACGAATGGAATGGAATCCATGACACCTAGCGCAGTGGTTAGAAGCGAAGTGACTTTCTTCCACTGCCAGATAAAAAATCGTTTCAGAAACGCTATTCGATCACTTTAATTTTCCCGGTAAATTTTATATATTTCACATTTTTGCCCTAGGTATTTGTGTTTGATTTCCTTATATCACCGTTAATAAATTGTAATGATTATTGTAATATATAATAGAAATAAATGTTTTTCCTGTATTGTAAGCTCGGACGCCACACGTTTGCCTTCAAGTTTTGCAGTCTTTTATCATATATCTCTATCTTTAGAGATTACTGGGAATTACTTGTTCTGACGTCACTAAATAACTTAGGTAGTTTTAGTGGTTTTTCTCAATTTTATAACGTTTATATCCCTGGAATACGAAATGAATCTGAATACTACAGTATTATCTAAAGTGGATTTTTCATTGATTTTCCTCGACTTTTCTGCATATTATTATATTGAACTAAACGTAGCGTAGTCGCAAATTGATATTCTTAGCTTTAATCCTATTAAGTTTCAAAATAAATTATAGTTAAACATGACCTTTTTATAGATAGTATTATTGTTTTATATAGTTCATGCAGTTAGTTCATGCTGTTGTTCAAGTCATTCACGACCATGATTTCAAAATGACCCATCCTCTCTTCAGAGCTTTAGAGGAACAGCAAAAGTGTCCTATCACATCTGGCAGTTAATGATAACCGATGCTCTTGTTACAGCGTTATTGCCAGAGAAGAAACAATGGAAGACGAAGAACGTCCTCACTCGCATGGACACCATATTTGGACCACTAGGAGTTCTGAGAGAATGTGTGGACCAACGATTGAGAGTAAAGGTAGGTCTAAAGTCATATATGAGCAGTATTTGTTGCAGAAGCTTACTGTTCTTGTAAATACGGATGTATGTATGTTTGTTAATCGTTTACGCTGAAACTGCTGAATGGATTTTGATGAAGTTTGAGCGCACAGATAGTTTATAAACCTGGATTATCTCAAAGAATACCTTTTTAAGCAAGGAATTCTGGGAATAGTAATAATGATCTCTTTAGATGTATGGATGTGAATGAGGCAAGGAAAGTTTGTACTAAGTGTTTGTACCTATAGGAAAAGGGCGAAATATTATGTATGTATGAAACTTGGAACTCGAAGAATAAATGAGTTACATTTATTTATTGATGTTATATGCACTTTACATAAAACTGAATGGTTGAACATGTTATTTTAATTGCGTATCATAAAAATATAACATTTATATGAAGATGTTCATGCGTTGTAAATTATTACTCATAATTAGAACAAGGGTTTTATATAAACATTATTTCTTCAAGTACAACGAACATGAAGGTCGTCTTTGTTTTGAAACTAATAAAAGACTTAAATGGACATAAATACCTGTTTTTGAAACCTTGAAATTTTTACAGAGGTTTTCATGAGTTGTTAAAAATTTGTGTTTCTTTTCCATATTTTTAAATTGATAGTATAGGTTATGAGGTATATCTTGAGCTAACAAATTATTTTTTCATCAGAAGTGAAATCGTATCAGGGATCAAATACATTGCTGCTTTTGGTTATCGTAATTTTCTCAAGCCACGGATGACAGTTTCAGTCCAACAGCAAAGAAATACAGCTTCAAACGACCATATCGTAACTTGGCCACTACATAAAAAAAATGTTTACAAAAACATGAAAAAATTACATAAAACCATAAAACAGGTAGTTGTAAACTAGGACGCAGCTAACCCGTGTTTAGAAGTGCATGTCATAATCTGGGCCCTTAATGCATCCTTTGTGCGTCTCTGGCCTGCTGCCAACACGGAAACTACTGCCCGTTTGATGACTGATGGCTTGCCCAAAACCGAAATAGTACAAAGCCCTTTCTAAAGCCAATTGACGAGCTTCAAACATGGAGAAATGTGGAATATTCTGGAACTAGTCTTTAAATATGTTGAAACGATTTTTGATATTTTTATTCGATGATATAGGTGAAAGGTTGTGTCTTTAAGGGGTTATTTGTATAACTCTAGAACCTGTTTTAATAGTACATACAGTAAACAAAACTATTCTTGATTATCACAGGCTACTATTAACTTCGGAAAATGGACGAAAGATCATGGGAAATTAGGTAAATACTTGGAACCTAAATCATACCTGCAGATTAAAAGCCAGCACATTACAGCATATACAAGTAGCTACCGTATATGTGGAACAGTGACCTAAATGTATAGAAAATATAGTTTCTATTTTGCACTCCATCTGTAGTTATGATAGCACGAGTCGAGTTCTATTTCTAACAGATATAGAAGTAAATAATTAATTCATTACCAGTGTTTCAAAACTATTGTTGTAATTGAGACCGTGAACGAGATAATTATTATAACACGATAAGGGCGTCGAGAATTTTCTAGAACATATTCTGCTGACTCATAGTAGTCTAGGAAGAGCCTTCAGCCGCGCGCGTCCGGTGTCGCCGTTTGCGCCGCCGCAATTTGCAACCGACATGCGACTATATCGGGCCGGTGCAATGTGTTTTCTCACTTTGTAACGAAGGCGAAACTTTACATAAATAGTACAGCAGTTTTTATGAGGAAATGTGTGTTGTTAATGTATATTTTTAACGGTAATATAACGCTAGATAATTATATTTATTTAGATCTGCCAGAATGTTCTTTTTGTTATATTTTTCCCTTTTTCTCTTTTATGCTTTCCTTTAGAAAATTGTGACTTCAAATGTATATTTAATTAAGTAATAAACAACAACACATCCATTATTTGGACAAGGTATTGCTGAAGATTTAATGTCTAGATATCCGCTTTATGCAGTACAATTATCTTACATTACAATTTGTCACTATAGCAACAACAGCTTTATCGCTTAATCATAAATGAATCACATATATTATATCCTCTCAATTTGAATCACACATTGACTCAACTTATATACTAAAGTATTTTTTATTTAAACACCTACAAATCTACTCCCATTTTAACTATATTTTTTAGTACGGGAGTTGTCTTTAAAAAATTAAGAAATAAGATAATTAGGTAAAAAAATATATAAATATAAGTTATTTTTAGAAATGATAAGTGTTATTTAGTTGTTGAAGTAAACAACCGAAATAATTAGAGTTATTCGTAGCCTCAAGGGCTTTTCGGTATATAATGTGTTTTTTTGTTTCCTCGTGTGAGGCGTACAAACAGAATGTAATCATCGCTTTGAGCCCTATTTACCTTGAATACTGATTACCTGATTTGTTTAAATAACTCTTTGTTTACTTGTTTAATAAGTTTATTATGAGGGAAATTGGATAATGTGTTTCAAGTAACTTTATTATACTATGTCGATGTATATATGATCTTTTTTTGTGCGATTTTTTTATTTTTTCAATAATTATTTGTTGCGGGTCCGATGTGATAAAAATAGATGTAGTAATATATATTTTTTTGTGGTGTGTTTTCTATTTTTGCGCTCTACATTCATATGGTAAATATTTTCTCTATAAATTCTAGTATTTAAATTTACCCACATTACTAAACCTCACAAGAGTTTTATATTTTCGAATCGCAAATTAAACTCCGGACTTTATTTGTGTATGTCAAAAATATAATATACTACTAGGTCATCTCTCAATATAATTTAATACTGTTACAATTTATAACAACCCCTTTGTGATGTAAATAATACTCTAATTGTAAAGGTGAATTGGTAGCCTCAATTTCATTGTCAACTGGTCAAATTTGGTTCAACTATATGCAAGAATGGTATCGTATGGTGCGTGGGCCCTACGTTAAAAATATTCATTGGTCCGGGCGATGAAGGCCGGCGGGTGTCGCACAGACACTCATACAAGCTCATACACACTCATACAGACTCATACAAACGTTCATACACTCAAACATTCATACACTTGTACACTCATTACTATATGTTACGCAGCATGCGTGATGCACGTGGGTGTACTGGTCGCATACAATGTGTAAGGACTTTTTTATTTTATAGTCGAGCTTAAATCAATGGAACCTTTCTATCATACGGGAGAAGAACCTTGCCTAGTAGTGGGACAGTTACGGGTTAAAAGAAAAAAAAGTTGAGCTTGGCTCTGAAAGGCTTGCTATGAATAAAAAACCTAGACAAGAGTGGCACAGATCAAATTACTCAGGCATTATGATTTGAAGTTGTCTTAATGTGTAGAGCCTAGCTAAGGTTCTAAGAATAGCTGACGTAATTGTGAGGCTAAAAAGCTAAAACTATTATGATTAGATTAAAAAATATTTAGCGTTATTATTCATGCATATAAACACAACACGTATTTACATATCCTGATAAATTTCAAGTATACAACTGTTAAGATACCTTACAAATCAAGAATATGTAACAAAAACGTAAAAAAACAAACATGCATATAAAATGCAGTTGTAAAATTCAAAGTTTTTCAGAAAAGTTCAAGGCAATTTATGACGTCACTGTGCATGATTTCAATATTTTCAAACTAACAAAAAAAATATTTATTTTGTTAACCGTATCGGTGGACCTTGTTGTGATGTCAGTTATCTCATGGCCATTTTTCTCGATGTGTGTGTGTTTGTGTGTGTGTCTGTGTGTCTGTCTGTGTGTTTGTGTGTGTGCGTGTTAACAAGGGCCTGCTAGGACGAATCGAGCACGATACTTCCTAGTTTAAGACATTTATCTGTCATTATTCGATTTTGGTGTAGCTCGCCTTGGACGTAAGACTTCAATATGTAATTGATTGGCCGCTTCTAGAGGTTCAGAGGTGGGCAACCTTTGGACCAAATATATTTTTGTATAAACTAATTAATCATGCATTATTTTGTACTCAAAATTTATAGTATTTTTTATGATTTTGTGGTTATAGAGGCCATTTAAATCTCTCTATTTATACCCTTAATTTTACTAATAAAACATATGTAACTTTTAATTTGTAAAATTAAATAAACCTGTCATATTGTACTCTCCCGTCAAAATCTGTCACACAAATACCGTGACATTGAGGCCCAAAATGTTTGGCACACCTGCACAAGTTAGAGTGAAGCGGTTACCATGAAAGGTCCGGTGAGCGAGTCCGCCTATATTTGGAGCAGGTTTTTGTCCATACAATACTTTTTGTAGGTGTTTTTTTTGCCCTTCATTACACTTGAGATTATTTTCATAGTATTAAAGATTATTACCGTCGGCAAATGTGAGGTGGTTAAATAAAGATTTTTTAAGTAGATTACTATTCGTGTTATTTCATTGAGGGATAGGTAAAGTTTAATATTTTTCTATGTTCTATGTATATAGGTCATGCCTGTGTTAAGTAAGTACTATATAAGTTAAGTACTATGTTTGTATTGTAAGTATAATTTATGTAGATTAATTTATTAATTATTAATGTAGTTTAAATGTATTGTAGACTTTTACATTCCAGAAACATTTTTAAACTAGCCATAAAGTTACACATTCCTTAATTTTTTTTGAGTATCTAAATTTTTTATGTATTTTTAATAATGCTGTACTATGCAATATTCCTTTCAACTTACCTTACTTCTGTGGCTTTGCTTTATTGCATTCCATTCGTAAAACAAAAAAAATCTCTTTTACTTTATTACATTGATGTATAGATATAAGATTAAATATAAATTTACTTAAGATTACTTTTGATGCGTAAAGGTCAAGTACTACTAAATAACTAATACGTAATTAATACAAAGAGTAAAGTCGATATAATTATAATTAAAGTTAACTATTAACTAATAGGGACAACGTTCATGGTTGATGTTAACAGGAAACGTACGGTTTTCCTGAAACCTACGCGTGACGTCATCGTATCTAATTATTTTATCACGCAGAAGTTTCTAGAAAAATATGCCTATTGCAATAGTAGTATTATTCATTTATACTAAAAAGAAATCTCTAGGTTTCATAAGTATTTTTGTGTAGAAATGAGCTTATATTTAATATGTCTACACTCTTGATTCTAAAACACTACTTTTTTAAACCGATGCCTCGTGATAGCAAAAGATTCTTCAGATAGTATCCAAACCCGAGACCATAGTATAAAGTCAATAATTAGTTAAACAATTAAATACCATATTTTCCCTTTACTCCTTTTTAAACGTCCTTACAACTAGATTTATCTAACTAAATGGGAGTCGAAATAAATTTTTCGAAACTTTTTTGAAAAAATAGACAAGTTGCAACGTTACTTGAAAAAGAAAATGTATGCAGATCCTTGAAATGACCCGTTTTATTACGGAAGATATAACAGGTATAAACAAATGCATAATAAATGTAATAAATTATAATGAATATGAAATGTTTTATCCTCAGCTAGGCGGAAAATTTGCCTAGTATATTGACTCCGCGCGTACAATGATTCACTCGTAGTAACCGCGGTTCTTTACTGTAGTATTACAATAATATAAGCTTTACCTTACTTTTAAAGGTATTATTACATTTGTAAGGAAAATCTAAAGACACTATAGAAGTGATTTGGGAAAAAAGAACGCTCCCTAGAATTATAAATACATACATACATTTTTTGGAAAAACATTCCTTCAACAACACAAACTTCATCATTTGTGGACGGTATTTCGAAATTATTTTTTTATACGTTACACCTACAGCCGAAACGGCCCATTCTTTCTTTATTTCGGAGATACACAACAAAAGATTTTCCAGTGCATTTGTCGTTTCTATCAGAGACAAGTATAATAAGTACTTAGTTAATTTCCTTGCGTGCCTTATACTGAAGTTTTTCCAATATAATCTGTGCTTTAAGTCTGTGCTGTCGGTACTCGACAGCGGTTCACCCCGAAATATGCGCAATGACAAGGTCGCCTACATTCGAAGTGAGGTTAAAAAAACGCACCACACGAGCTCTTAACCGCAGTAAATATATACATTTTGTTTTCTAGTTATATACGGACTTTGAAAAATATATAGGCTTTAGAAACTACGTAGTTTGTTTATGAACTTTTGTTGACTGACTTTTTTAATCTGGGCCCATATTAAAAAGTAAAAAATGAATTGGAGCCATGGCTTCAAGTTGAAAATTTTACTTGAAATATTTTTAATTATTCTAGAGGAAAACAAATGTAGCACTACAACTGAAAAAAACTGAAATCCATTAAGTAGTAATGTCGTTTTCGTTCCAAAATACTTTCAGAAATAAGGTTCAGGAAAATTTACAATTTTCTACGGAAAATCGACTTTAATGCCCTAGTAATAAGTGTCAGTTTTGTAATATTATGTTTAATTTTTGGTATTTGTATACATTATCCTGGAATGCCTAAGCAGGAAAGGTTTTGATACTTTTTAATGTAAATGATAAATCCAGTTTGTTCCAGTATTTTCCGCGTCCTCTATTATTATTACTATTGACGCTGTTATAGATACGTAATCACGTGTTTACTACAAGCCCTTTACAGTTATTTTCCGCCTGTTATTAATATCTAAAGCAAACTTACATCTCTTTAACAGCTCCCAAAGGTTTATCCAATCGAGGCGATTACGAGAATCGCGCCATATCTGTAAATAAAACAAAAATACATAAGTAAAAAGTTCAAGTATCAAGAATTATAAATGCATTAAGCGCTATAGTTGAAAAGCACCTTCGCACCTCCGTTCATTATCACTCAATTTATCTACAAGGTTTCTTTTCAAAAAGAAACGTACTCGTATACCCTAACGATAAATTTATGGTTTCAATAATCATTTAGTTTTCAAGTACGCGCCAAGCAAAGGTATGATGCATTCGGCCTCGCGGGTAAACAGACGCTTAGATAGCGCTAGACAAAGACGGTGCGAGGTCATGAGCGTAGCCTTGCGCGGGTGCGCGCGCGCACGCTTCCGCCTGTCGACGGCTGAGCCGCACGCAAGCGCAGTCGCCGCCCGACCGCCGACGGTGACGGACGTCTTACATGCACCGCAACACTTGTCTTTTGATTAATTAGATATCTTCATTAATGCATATTTAATTTTTACTAATTTAAGTATTTTACATTTAAGTATAATACACCAATATCATAAAATAACGTACAATGTGCAGTATTTATTAGTTATAACTGACAAATGAAAAACAACATTAATCTAAGCTTCCTAGTAAATAAAAGTTGTAAAGGAAAAACAAGCTTGCAAATGTCCAACACATAATCATATATCGTGTGTGTTCGTCTTCCCACGCGCATGCGTGTTTGTTGCGCTGCGCATACGCACACCGGACAAAGACCGATGATGTTTACTGTTAATAAATGTAAAGTTCTAACCTATGGGTCTTTGAGCCGATAGGGTGCATGATTTATAAGTCTATTGTGTTTCTAAATCATTACACGATGTGAGAGGTCTATAGGAGCCGGCACTTATAAGAGCAAAACTAGAAATTGTAATGGGCGTGCTACAAAGATAATAATCTGAAAAATATTATTATATTAGCTAGCCATCCCCTATTACAGAATTTTTGGTAGTCAATATTTGATCCGGAGTCTCCAGCTATCCCTAAGCAAAATTTCATCAAAATCAGTTCAGTAGTTTAGCCGTTAAAGAGCAACAGACAAGCATTGACTTTCAACAGATGATGTCATGTCTGTTAAAAGAATTCTCTTGGTTTTTTCGTTACGAAAGTAATTTTCCAATGAAATTAATAATTATATGCATAAAGTTGATATATCATGTTTAATAATTATGCATGAATTAACGGGAAGTAGTTGTCACCTTCCTCTTACGGTTTTCCTCGTCGTTTTCAAGAATTATTGTAATCTTTTTAACTTTGACCTTTGCGAGATGGAGCGGTCTAGGTTACACTATAGGTCATTTGATGACTGACTCTGCAAATCTTAACTGCTTTTTAATCTGTCTGCAGTTTCACTTGTGTTTAAGGCGATATTTATTGCATTATTTTTACTTTGAGTCTCATTTCTCCTCTTCGGAGGTCACAGCGTTGTAGAATACAGCCTATAATAAAGAAATGCATATAGTCTTATTTATAAATGTGGCTATTTTGTTTATAATCTGACTAGTTCCAGAAATTGCCACGTTTTGAGAAAAAACTATAGTCTCTTCAGCTAGATTATAGTTTGTAAATTCTCTTCTACCTTTTCTCGTTTTATCAAATAGGTTTAGTTGCAAGATAATTCTTCAAGTTTTCCTCTCGTATTTGTATGAGTGAATGGTAAATGCAAGATGATGTAACCTCGTCAACAAGTAAATAGAAAAAGCTGTTTAGTTTTCAAGAGGCTTATGTTAAACTTCGTTTGTATATCTCTTTATATGTAATGTTACACAACGATAGTACTTAAGTCAGACCATCCTTGCAACCTTAATACCTTTTCAAAATCTCAAGTTAGAAGCTTCGTTTAACCAGGTGTTGTCTAATTGAAGCTGTTTTTATAGTGCTTTCAGAAGACTGTAATTTCCCAACTACCCGCAATTTTATTTCCATTTAATATTGTACTCGTGTATTCGAAATGCGACTTTCTTTTTCCTCTAATTCGCTCATAATTCGATTGGTCTTTAACCCATAATGAGAGAGGGAATAAAGAAATTGTCAGTATGCATTCAGTATACCGCTGATTCACCGATGATTGGCGCAATTTGCATCTTCGCTGCGCATAACACGAGAAAGTTTAGCCTCTGTGACTGACTGTTGCTGACTAATGTCAGAGAATTCTACCTTTTTAATATTATACTTGTAATATGCTGATTGCGCAACTGTATAGATTCTTTCGATAGACGCATTGCAGGTGAGAGATAGTGAATGTATTGGGTGCTATCGAATTTGAATGTAAATAACTAAGTACGAATCACGCGTGGAGTTTGTTTTGGTAAATATATTCGTGAAGAGTGATAGATGGACTCGTTTTGATCAGTTACTGAACGAAGATAACCTATTGACTTGTTAAAAATAGGGGCAGATTAATCCTATAGGTGAAATCAGTTGCTGAGTGTGAATAAAGGTCGCGTAGTCTTCACCTAAAGTGTAGCAGATTTTCTACGAGTGCTATCAAACAGTGACCGTAGTTGTGATCTTGGTGATATTGTACACAATTGTTTTGATCAGTGACGAGTAATCGATCACAACAAACAGAGTATTGTTACGCAAAACGCGTCAGAATTACGTTGTTGGTGTGCGCTAGCGACCTCGGCGCGACTGTCATGGCGCGCTGTCATGGCCGGCGCCTGCGCCTGCGCACGCTTCCTGCTCGATGCACTTCTCTCCGATAATATTGTTTTGATTGCGATAACTCTGATGTGGGTTAGTGTGTGTGATTGTATCGCCAGTTGCATAATTGATATGAAACTTATACGGTGCACTATTACCGACTGAGCGAAGTAATTCTGCGGGTACGAGAGGAAAGTTTACAGAAGGATATAGCAGAAAAATTGTGATGTTAACGTGATATTTACAAGGAATTTTCAGTATTTTATACGGTCAACTTTTTATAGGTAAAGTGTTTCAATTGATTTCATATTTAAAGCACACAAAACCCATAAATTGTCATATAAGAGCTATATTATGTAGTGTAACAATTTCATTCTTTAACAAAATATAGAATATTTATTTCTTAATTGCAAATATACGACCATTAGCGAAATAATTATTAAAATGTTCATGAAACCTTAAGGCCAATGTAAATAAATTAACATAAGAAACATACTTCCTAAACACATTAGATGATTATCATAAAAAGATCATTGAGTTTGTTATTGAAATTCTTCATTTTTTGGATTATAATAACAAATATTATCCTTTAGTCTGACCTTAAAAGTGGCCTATAAAAGGTTTTGATATAAATTAATTATGGTCTGATTATTTGTCATCGTTACGTATGTAAATATTAACAATGGAACATGATATTGATTATATATCTATGTATATGTAGTTTAAATAAGGTTTTGTGACCTTGCGTGGATTTTTTTAAACCGTAGTCTTATTCATACAGCCTTGCTCATAAGTATTAGGCACCCCCATAAAACACGTGCAACTCATTCAGTATTTAAAAATTGACGAATCCTTTTATCAATATGCTAGGCGGCGTTATCAATAGGAAATTTTAAACAAAGAATTGCGAATTCTAAGGTGTCATAAAACATCTGGTCAACATTTTGTTAATTATGTCATTTTTTCAAATAATTTTATTTTTTGAATCAGTCTTCTTTCATTACTCGTAGTGTCAAGAGGCTATTATTTGCGACTTATTTGTAAATTAGATACAGTCTTTTTTACGAAATGCCTAAATTAACTCAAGTGAGTGTGGAAAATCGGATAAAAATTCAAACTCTACATGAACAAGGCAAGTCTCAGATAGAGATTTCCAGAATGGTGAAGTGTTCTCGCTGTGCAGTGCAAACTGCTATCAAAAGGTTTGCCGAGACTGGATCTCACGCGGACAAACCGAGAACAGGTAGAAACTATAAGACAACAGCGCGACAAGACCGATTACTTATTCGTAATTCCCTCAGAAATCGCAAAAAAACTTCTTCTGAGCTCGCTGCAGATCTTTCAGAGACTATTGGAAGATCAATTAGTGCTCCAACAGTAAGAAGAAGACTTGCGAAAGCTGGTTTAAAAGGCTGCAAAGCGAGGAAGAAGCCATTGCTCTCCGCCAGCAACATAAAGAGCCGCTTAGAATGGGCTCTGAGACACCAACATTTAACTGAGGAAGATTGGTCCAATGTTGTGTGGTCCGATGAATCTAACTTTGAGGTAAGTTTTATATCATTAATGTTAAATATCAACAACCATTTCGCTTTCAACAGTTTAATTTTAGAAAAAATATGACAAATTTTAAATCAAGTTTATTTCGGTAATTTTTCAGATTTTTGGGACGCCTGGTGTAGTTTTTGTGCGACGGCGTGTCGGTGAAGAATACCACAAATGTTGTGTGGTACCTACCGTCAAACACGGAGGCGGGAGCATTATGATCTGGGGCTGCATGTCTGCCGATGGAATGGGCGAAATGTTCGTTTGTGAAGGTCGCATGAACAGCCAAAAGTACATAAATGTACTGGAAAGCGCGTTGATGCCTTCTATGACGCGCATTTTTGGCGACACAAACTTAGACGGTGTCAAATTCCAGCAGGATAATGCTCCCTGTCACACATCGGCAGTCACAATGCGTTGGTTCCGAGAGAACAACATTGACTTACTAGATTGGCCGGCACAGTCTCCAGATCTCAACCCCATTGAGCAACTTTGGGGTATATTAAAGCGCAAGATACGTGAGCACACCATAACGTCAAAATCGGCGTTAAAAAACGCTTTAATGGAAGAGTGGGATGCCATCACTGCAGATGAATGCTGAAGAAGCTTGTACGTAGCCTGCCTAGCAGGATTGCTGCAGTGATCAAAGCAAAGGGCAGACACACAAAATATTAGTATATTTTATAATTATTTATTAATAAATGAATATTTATTACCAAATTAGTTTAATTTTTCAACCAAATTATTCATAAGATTCGAAATTATAGGGTGCCTAATACTTATGAGCAAGGCTGTACATAAAATGACGCCTTTTTCCATAGGGGTAGACAGAGACAAAAGAAGGCTACTTACTATGATCCTTACAAACTTTCCTTGCCTCAATCACATACATACATCTTGTAATTCAGGTTTTTTCAGGTTCATATGGGCTTAATTCTTTTGTTTTAATACTATGTTTTTCCTATCTAGGTATACTTTATAAAGGTTAAGGATGCAGTAATTAATATCTATGCAAGGTTCAAACAATATATTTTTATTCAATTAATTAAATTCAACGTTAATTGAAGTATGCGGAAACGTTTCCACGTGGAGTTTATATTTTTACGGTAAATCAAAGTATTATCTGATCAATTTATATTAAGGTCAGTGGTTTTAATATCCAAAAATTAACATGAATTGACAAGGACGCAGTTGCGTTCATCCGACCTTTGTATAAAAACAAAAAACCGGAAGAATTAATAAAAATAAAAAGTTGCAGATCTTTTAATTAAGATTGTTGATCTTCATAAAATGTTATTGCGATGCATTTGTTATTAATTGGTTAACAAGGTTAAGTATTGTTTTGTATATAATATGACCTATTAACACGTTTTAGGAGTCTTTACGATTAAAAACTATGGTAAACTTGTTACTGAGTTATGTGCGGACGATTTAAGAGTTTAACGCTTCACAAAATCCTATTTCTCTCATTATACACAAAATTATAAACATTTAATTTAATTATTTATCTTCTTTACAGTTTTATTTCTCTTCTTTCTTACTTTATGATTTTAAGATTTTTTTTTAAAGTAAATAAATTGATCCATTCACGCTCTGTACTAAAGGACGAGTTTTAATATAGTCTATTTCATGTCATACTCAAGATGTTAGAAAGCCTACCATTTAAAGTCAGAACCTTCCACACAGCTACATAAGATGCCTGAGTTCTTCCAAGGTATTTTAGCAGCAAATATCTAAATACATTCATATGTAAAACGGTCCTTTTACAACAAAATGTTTAGAAAGTGCGTCAGAGTCGCTCTAGTTGCCAACGTGTAATTGCTTATGAAACATTAAAAACATTACTCATTGTGTTCGAGGGGCGGAGTTGATGTCTAAAAGATGAATTTGCATTCATTTTAAAAAAAATTTGGACTAAATTGAAATATGCGTTAACATTTTTAAGGCAATTTTTCAGGGAGTAGTTTATGGGTTTCATAGAAATAAAGACATACATAAATGTACAGAAAATTCTGTTTGATGATAAATTAGAGTAAAAGAAAACATTTTGGATTACACAAAGTATTGAAAAAGAAAAATAGCGTAAAACTATGGTAACTATAAACCTCTTATGCCTTTCTTCCACTGAATGTACAGTACTTCAGAAAATGTTCAATATTCAGTGGAAAAACGTCCTATGTCATAATTTGTTTAAGGCAAGTTGTGTCTTTATTAAATTGAAAGTAGGTACATATGACATATGGTTTTGTGAAACTAAAAAGAAACTAGTATTTGTCTTTTGTCTAGTTATTTCGTAGGCAAATCGCTTGCCCTAATGGTTCTGTTACGTTAAGGTTCTGCTTATGTAAGCTTGCTAAATCTTTAGGTATTCCACTACAATGGGCTTGAAACCAGAGTAGAAATCGCGATAATGCGAAATAATTTTAGTTTGTGCAAATCTCGAAAACTACTTAGCTAATTTGGGAAATTCTTTTACAGTTAGAAATATGAAACGCTGGGCGTTTGAAATTTATTTTCCAAACATATTATGGCTTTCTTTAAAGTAGTTTTTTCTTTTATTTCTGATTTATCTATCAAGCTAACTCCATGCCTAGATCTCCTCAAATCTTCTTGCAATTACAGGTTTACCTTACTGCCCAAGTGTGACTTTATAAAATAGACTGTGCACTGACATAACTAGCTGTATTCATTTATACTATAACAACATTCAGAAGCAGAGTATGTACCTTACTGTAATTAAATAAATGTAATTATAATAAATTTCATTTTATTGACACTAACAGGATTGTTAGTAATTGTTTATATACGACGAAAGATAGTTATTATCTTTCTTATTATTGTAAAAGACAAATAGCAATTTCGCTATCCTATTTTATATCTATAACAGCCAAGAACTTGGCTAAACAAGTTGCTTCTATTGAGCAACATAATATTGACATTTCCAATAACTTAGCCAGTAATATGGCTAATAATCTTGACATTCCTAATAATTTTGACATTAATGGTGATATGACATTATGTTATTTAAATTAATTTATAAGACAAAAGAGGCAATCTCTTGCAAAATAAATCATTCAATTGAAATACATGCTAAATTAATTAAGAAACCTAAAAATGTAATTAACCTGGTACACCAGAATATTAGAGGAATAATGGGCAAAGATCTGGAAATTGAGTTGTTTATGAATGCAATGCAATGCTATTGATATATTTTGTATAACTGAACACTGGTTAAAAAGCAGTCAATTCATGTTCAACTTCAATAATCACCAGGTTGGCAGTTCATTCAGCAGGGAACATTCCATACATGGTGGTTCACTCATATTAATTAATAAACAGTTAAAGTACAAGGACCGTCATGATATTGTTTCTCTCTCTGTTGAACGGACTGCCGAAATAGCTTGTGTAGAAGTAGAACAGTTTATTGTATTGAGTGTATACAGGCCTCCTTCAGCATTGTATGATAGTTTTGAGAGTATTATGGAAGATGTTTTAAATAAAGTAACTAAGTTGAACAAAAAGGTAATTATTTCGGGTGATTTTAATATTAATTTATTAGAAGAATCTAGTTTATCTATTAAATTTAAAGCTCTCTTTCAATCATACAATCTGAAGTACTTGTTTTTGGAGCCAACAAGAATAACTGCCACTACAGCCACATGTTTGGATAATATTTTCACTGATATAATAGTTAATGATAGGAGAGTAATTAATCAACTAGATTCGGATCACTGTGGTCAATTTATTTCATTTACAAATAAGAATAAACATGTGGCTAAAAGAAAAATTACAATTGTACCCAAAACCGCTAATCGTTTTGAAAGTTTTAAAAATAAACTTGCTTCTAATTTACCACTTATAAAAAAGCACAGTAATCCTAATGATATGTACAATAACTTTTTTAATACATTTTGCACTGAATTTGACTCGGTGTTTACTTCCAGAACGGTTACGGTCCAAGATAGCGCTACCTTTAGTGAATGGGCTACTATAGGCATATATAAGAGTAGGAGAAAACTTTTCGAGCTGTATGAGGAAAGGAATCACAATAGAAGTGAACATTTTCAAGAATATGTAAAAAATTACGCAAAATTATTTAGACAGGTCTGTAAATTAGCTAAGTCTCGTTACTTGAGTTCAAAGATTAAAAATAGTAATGACAAAATTAAAATGACTTGGAGAGTAATAAATAGTGAGACTGGAAATGTAAAGGGCCATGATCGTGAGTTTAGCTTGAATGTTGGTGGCAACACCATCTCAACGGATTCCGATGTGGCCACAGCTTTTGAGGAGTTTTTCACTGACATTCCAGTCTCGACTACCGAATCTTTGAACTCGTCACCTACTGTTGCTGAATCAATTCTGAAAGAAAATGTTAATATCTGTAATGCAATTTTTAGGTTTGACTATGTCTCGCATGTAGACATTATAAAAGCTTTTAATACTATAAATGTGAAAAATACTGTAGACATTTGGGGTAATTCAGTAGTTATTACAAAAACTATTATTGACTTAGTTGCACCCCAATTAGCTGTAATATTTAACGAATGTGTAAGTGGTGGTGTGTTTCCTGATCGAATGAAAGATAGTAAAGTAATACCACTCTTCAAATCAGGCAGTACATCTGACCCCACTAACTTTAGACCTATTTCTGTACTGCCAACATTCAGTAAAATTTTTGAAAAATTAATATTAGATCAGTTACTTAGTTTTTTTAGTAAAAATAAATTATTACATAGCAAACAATTTGGTTTTACAAGGGGTCGCTCCACTATCGATGCTGGTGTTGAGCTTGTAAACCATATTTTTGATGCCTGGGAGGACTCACACGATGCTCTTGGCATCTTCTGTGATTTATCCAAGGCGTTTGACTGCGTCCCGCATGAAACATTAATCAGGAAGCTACATCACTACGGTGTACAAAATGCGGCTCTGAATCTTCTTATCTCCTATTTGAATAATAGGATTCAGAAAGTCGACGTAAACGGTGTACGATCTGCTGGGTCGGTGGTTAAAATGGGTGTGCCACAAGGTTCAATACTTGGCCCTTTTTTATTTTTAATCTACATTAATGACCTACCTCATCTTGTTAAAAATAGTCACGAGATAGTATTATTCGCTGATGATACATCACTTTTATTTAAACTTAAACGACATCAAACTAATCTTGACGATGTGAATAATGCTATCTCTAAAGTGGTACATTGGTTTGATGTTAACAATCTGCTATTAAACGAGCAAAAAACTAAATGCATAAAATTTGTAACACCTAATGTCAAACCAGTGAAAACTTTGATAAAGATTAAGGAAGATGAGCTGGACCTTGTGGACACAGCCAAATTTCTAGGCATTACAATAGATTCGAAGTTACAGTGGGGTCCACATATATCACAATTGTCGAATAGACTTAGTTCTGCAGCCTTTGCGGTCAGAAAAATTCGCCAACTCACTGACATTGAAACAGCTAGGTTAGTCTACTTCAGTTACTTCCATAGTGTCATGTCTTATGGAATTTTGCTCTGGGGTAATGCTGCCGACATCCAAACCATCTTTGTGCTGCAGAAGAGGGCTATTCGTGCAATTTATAACTTAGGCAGTAGACATTCACTAAGGGAAAAATTTAAGGAGATAAATATATTGACGGTGGCAGGTCAATATATATATGAAAACCTAATTTATGTACACAAAAATATAACACATTTCAAGAAAAAGAGCGATATACATAGCATTAATACACGAAACAAAAATAAACTTGTTATTCCAGCCACTAGGCTCCAAAAAATAAACAAATCCTTCAGAGGTCAATGTGTGCGATTCTACAATAAAATCCCTAGTGAAATCAAAAATTTAAGCTTCAATAAATTTAAATTAGTTATTAAACGCAACTTATGTTTAAAAGGCTATTATACTGTTAAAGATTATTTGGACGATAATAAAGCTTGGGACTGTGCTGCTTCTACCAAGTCTGTTTCAAATAATGTACTAATGTTTTAATGTACAATGTTTTACTGTGTCCTACCAATAAGTTTCCTTTTGAAGATTATTACAATTTTTATTAGCTTAAATTTTAAATTAGATTTATTTACAGCTTTTTTTTGAGTGTACACAGTAAATCATCAAATCATCTTGTATCAAGCAAATTGACATTTTAAAAGAGCAAGCCGTGAGTTTCTTGCCGTTTCTTCTCACGAGCAACCAGCTTTTCCGAAACGGACAAAAGAAATACAAATACGTGACTATTTCAAATACTTTGTAAAAAGTTTACGAAATAAAGGATATTTTGAATTTGAATTTGAATTTGAATACTTTTAAAAACCTTTTTCTGACTACCCTCAATTCTAAAACAATGTTTAGAAAGGCTAAGCCTCTAGTCGTGTACCAATTAATTGTTGCAGTGATTATTAATTATATAACTACTTCCTATATCGGGACGTTTCTCGTGATCATAGTATTAATTAATTAGTACTCGTGTTAAATACAAGGACATACGGATATGAGTTATTTTGGAAAATTTTCGAAATATACATTTTTATGGTTTATTTTGAACGTGTGACGAATTTTGTACAGTTATTTAGAGGAATTGATTTTTGTGACCGTGGTGCAGTTAAATGAATTCGAGGTAGTATTTTTGTTTTGATGTTGAAAGGTAATTTAAGTTTTCCCTTAAAGTGGAGAAGTTTACCGTACCTTTGCGGCGTTCTCTGCTTTCTGCTTGTAAGAAGAAGGCATGAACAAGGTATGTACATCTGAAGAAGTTTTAACTGTATCCCTTTATTAAACGAAAGGTTCATTTTAAAATATCTTGAACGATCATACTGTCGTATCCAACATGATGCTTTTAGTACTAGTCATAAAAAAATTGCTAAACTTTTCTTCTTCTGAATGATGACAGACTTAAGTTTCATTTGAATGCGACTTAAATAAGAAAAATGAGTAGGTTTACAAAAACATACACATGTTGTTATTCTTATTATACATACAGTCTAAATATAGTTATACCGCATTTTTGCACATTTCAAAGTGTTAATTCAGTTACCGCAGCACAGTTATGAGTTGTTATAACTTGTGAAGGTGTACAAATATGTTGCATAATAATATGTTTTGACACTGAACATCTATTTGATTAGCGAAAATATTTGCGTGTGCTGGCCTATAACACGGCCTTAAGAAGTAAACGAGAATTTAGTTTAAAGTTAGGACTTATTTAATAATACTTGTATATATGAGGTAACAATTAATAAAACCATAACCAAGAAATACAAAATTTAAAGCATTTTTTTTTATTTTTTCAACTGGGCGTCTTTTGTTGGTTCATTCTCTTGCCGCCTAAATATTTTTAAATTGATGACACATAGACATCTGATTTAAAATTAAAGTAAGGTTCAAAGAAATCCCTGAAACATACATATTATACAATATAGACGGAGACTAGATAGAAATCATGGTTTTTGATCTCTTGAAAAAGACGCGATTTAATGTATGTATGTACGAGTATGTAAATACCCAGACTTAGAACACACTCCTGCTCATTCAAATATACCGGGCATAGACTGAAACCAGACAGTAGCGAATCCATACACGTGCAACATACGGAAAAAACCCCAAAAGGCATTAACATCAAACGAAAACAAATAGTGTCGACCTTTACCCACTAGGGCCGAGACCTTGACGACTTATCAGTCTGTTTGTAAGTTTTTTTTATCAGTAGATAAAGGGCGGGCCTTGAATCGTGACGCAGAAGGTCGCAGGTTTGATTCCGTAGTTTTTTCGAAGCCATCTTTATGCATGGATTGAGTTTCCGGCTGCATTTTCCTTCCTAGCGTTACAATGGACAAGGCTGTTTTTTTTTCGGTGTTTTATATTGAAGTTTGTTTTTTCTTTTGTTCTGTTATTTATTGTTATATAATAAGTTTGTTGGTGTTCAGTGACTTGGTGTTAGATGCAGTGTATGTAATTCGATTTCCGGATGAAGCAATACAGAGCAATTTTTTTAAGAGTAAAAGAATGTACTAACTTAAAGTTAATGACGTTTAGAAATATTTATATGTTACAGATAGGAAAAGATAATAAAAATCCAAATTATACCGTTATAAATTGGGAAAAAAATTAATGAGGGAAAAATGGAGTTAGTCAACTACGGTGCCTTAAAAAAGTATTTAAACGGTCTAAAAAGTAAAATTAAAAGTTAACTTTTAAACGGTGTTTGTGTTTTTGTATCACGCAGACTTGTCAAGCGTGAACGTTAAAGAAATCGTCACGTGAAGCCTTTTGGCTGAGTGCTCACAGTTTGCCGCAGACTGGCCGACTATTGTTTTATTTTTTAACTCCGAAGGTCTCCTGACAAGAAGAGCGGAAGACCGTGCTTCAAAAAGAAATAATTTTATTTGCTCTAGTTTTTAAATTATCGGGCTTCTTTATTAAGTAGTTTTTAATTTAGTAAGTAATCTTAAGATGGAGCTATTTATGTTTTCTTATAACACTAAACTTTGATGATGGTGTAGCATTATGTAAAATTTATTTAATTACCAATCTTTACAAATGTGTCGTACGTACAATTATCTATGTAAGACATCACCTCTATAAAAAAACAGCTGAGAACTAATCCCAGTAGTAAAATAAACACACATTAAAAATAAAACCAATACAAAGAACAAAAAAAAAACTTAACATTTTTCAAAAATGCCACACCATGTCTAACATAAAGGCAGTTGTCGACTGCACTGACGTCACAAGACAAAGTGGCGCTCTAACAAAGCCGCGTCAGGTGTCCGTGACCGTGGCTGCCGAAATCGAGAGTGAATCTGGAACGTTTGCGCAACACCGTGCCGCCACTTTCGCGACTGACGGATTATGTTAGGTTAGTTTTCTAGTTTTTTGAGTTCTGTACTCAAAGGGTTAAAACGGTACCCTATTTATGAGACTTTGCTGTCTGTGATTGGACTGTATCTTGTAAACCGGGACCTTACCGAGACTTCGTTGTTTGTATGTATGTCTGTCTGTCAGTTACCAGGCTGTATCTCATGACCCGTGGTAGTAAGACAGTTGATTTTTTTACAGATGATGTATTTCTGTTGCCGTTATAACAAAAAATACTAAAAAACAGAGTAACATAAATATGGAAAACTGCTCCTATACAACAAACGTGTTTTTAACCGACTTCTAGAAAAGGAGTTGGTTCTCAATTCGGCTGTATTTTTTTTTTATTTTGCTCTATAATGATAGCGACAAGAGGTAGACAGTTATTTTTGCATTTATATATTTAAGGGGGGCTTCAATACAACAAATGTGTTTTTTTTTCTTTTACTCTTTATTGATAGCGACAATATGAAGACAGTTAATTTTAAATTTTTAAATGAATATGGACAGTACGGAACCCTTGGAACGCTAGTAATTCGCACTGTTTTTTAATACACACGCATAATACGCATGACGTTGACACAGATTTCGCGAACGGTGTCGCAAGGGCGTAGTGCGTAGTGCGTATCTTTTGTGCACAGATCAAAAGGAAGTGTTACGAATATTTGCGTTGTTATGTAACACATGTGTAATGTTGCGTTGATGACCAATCTATTACTGTATGTAGGATTGTGACGTGAGTATTGCTTGCCTAAGATTATAGAAAATCGCGTACTTAATCTACCTTTAAGCAGAAGTATTTTTTTTCGTGAATATGAGTTGTTTTGAATGTGAATGAGGCAACTTTGTAAGGATCGTACCAAATGGCATTCTTTAGTCTCTGCCTACCCCTATGGTAAAACGGCGAGATATTATGTATGAGTTATTATTGTCACCTATTTCGTTATTTAGGTATTTATTTAATGCGTAGTAAATCTGACGTATAGCGAATGCGGAAGAAATTCTGTTTGAGTGAGATGTTTTCGTGTTACACGTCAGTGCGCACATAACTTTACAGCTGAAACCTACGCTCATTGATATTTCAACGAATTGTATCAAACCTGTTCACACCTCGACTTTACGAGCGCTTTCAAACAATTCAGTTTTTTACGTTACGTCACCGTGTCCGGTTCATTAGATGTAGTAACAACGATCTAATATTCGCGGCCTGACTTTGACACTGACCTTGTAAAGGGGATATCCGTTACGTATCTTTCTGTATCACTCATAAAAAACTTGATTTTAATCTCACACATTGTCTAGTCGGCACAGACCTTTATGTTAACAGGCTGTTTGCATGCTCACGATGTTTCGCAGTGAAAGTTGAATGAAATAAATGATTTTATTTTAAATTCCGTATAGTTTTTGATATTCTGATCAGAAAAAAAACTGCTATTCGTCGTTCGCCTTGAAGTCGTAATCCCTATAAATAACGAAGTAACATTCCTCCGTGGCAAGACAGACTGATGCTGCACGGTGTATGTACTCGCACAACCACTTTCTTACAACTCGTGAGCTGTCAAAACGCGAACACAACCTACTCGCGCTAAAAACAGTTTTATTATCCAGTATTACCTGAACGAGACATGCGAGTAAAACTAATCACATTATCATACCTTCACCTTAGCTACCGCGATACGCTTCCGTGTATAGCGTCAACATTCACTTTCACTAGAGCCTGCTATTGCACTTCACAGACTAATATACACCTTACCCACCTGTAATAAAGTGCACTTTACATTACCTTGACATTTTTTTTTCCAAATACAGAATACGGTGACACACGATTTTGGATTTAATCAGTGTCGATATAAAGTCTATATTTGGTGTTGTGTTTCCACGAGACGGCCTCGCCAAGGCCGCACGTCGCCTCTGTTTACTTTCTCTAGCGGTCAACGGTCACAATTAGTAATATGGCGGAATATTTGGAGCCCATTCAAGGTCGGCCATTACTTCCCCGTGACAATTTTACATGAGATTTTTTCGTAAAATTCACGTGGGACGGTTATATTTAAATATGCTTTTATTTACGTTAGTTCCTTGTGACGGTTTTGAACATAAACAAGGTTGTATTTATTTATTCAAATTTAAACAGAAATCGACATTCAAACTTAATGGCCCTTAACACCAAATAAATCTGCATGTTTGTAAGGATATCGACAAATATGAGAATGACCTTTTGTCCAGTGTTATTGTGATATTTATATTAGCCTCTACGATGACCTATTTTAATATGAATAAGAGTCATGTTACGCTACGTTTTTATTGGAAATAGATTGAGGTATCTTTGCGATTTTACTTTCAGTACTAGCATAGGAATGATGATGATTCATACTTTGCCATATTATGAAGTCAAGTATAAGGTTCGTAGTAGTTTACAGCATGAAAATATTTTTTTTTATCAGAACTGGTTCGACCACCTTAGAGAATAATGTAAGTTTGACAAACATCATATTCCATTAAACGTGTAGAGAAAATCATAATAAATTATACACACAAACCTTTCCTACGAATTACTCTATCTACACAGTGCTTTATTTTATAGCTTACATTAAAAAAGGCAGTAGAGAAGTATTTTTATAATATTCTAATTATATTCCTTAACATGACCTATATAAACATATGCAAACCAAACGCCAGTGAACTTAGCGAATATCGGCCTCGGTCCGCAGTCAAGGATGTTCCCACAAGGTCAGGTTTGTTTGGTTATGGTGTTATGATCATTATAACGTGAGGTGATTCTTTCTAACCCTGATTAACGAGGTAGTTCGACATTGTGGGTGTTGCAAAATTTCAGTTATCGATAAAATCTGGCTACCTTAGATTTTTTCTTAGAAGCTATTTTCAGCCTAAACCTTTCATGAATCTTCTTTTTTTGTTTATATTTGTGGCAATTTTAGCTTTATGCCCAATTCCGCCAATAAGACATTATTAAATAAAGTATGTCCAAAAATATATTTTAAAATCGTATTTTTTCGACTGCTAAGCAACCATGTTGAAATAATCCGTTTCTATAAGTCTTTTAAGTTTATCTTTTTTAGCTATTTTACAGGCAAATCTAAGCCAACAAGTCCGTTTTTCTTTGCCTTTGAAAACCTTTAATTTCTTAATTATTAATGTTAAAAACTTAGTGCTTGAAGCATAGTTATTTGAAACATGATTAGAAATGAGATGAGCATTACATATGTGAGAGAAACGTGCGTGTGAGGTGTGCGCTGCATATTTTGTGCACTTTCACTAGTAGTGCTGTAGTGCTAGGAGTACTAGCTGTGCTAGGACCACTAGATGTATAGGGGCATTAAATATTTAATAAGTATTAAGTAATACCATTGACTTTAGATTAGCCACATTAAATTGTTTAATATATTTCTTAACGCAATACAAAGTTTCCAACCCGCACATGGCTTAAAATATAATACTTCGGTTTGAATGATTTATAACTGAAAATTTTGTACAGTACTAAAAAATAAACAGCTGCATTTAATTCAGTGAATAATGATTGCAATACTTTATTTACACTCCAAAACACATCACAAAAATTGATCTAAAACAATAAAATCATCTCATAAGCTTCAACAATGAATCATAAATAAACCAAGTTAACTCGATTCCGATCCACAGAGCATAACATTGCACAACATGACCTACGTACATTCATGTATGTATAATTACACGATAATACATAATTACGAATAACGTTACCCAATAGAACATCCCTGATTATCATCGACCTTACGATGACCTTACACTTACGAATTCACTATTCCTTTCGAGTTTCCGTGGTAATGATTGTTTCGATCATCTTGTTAGATAGATAGGCTGTATACTTGTCTCGATAATCTAACGGCAGTAAGAGATAGGCTTATTATAGTTTTCGTTTTTGTAACTGTTTGTTGGCATTAATTTTGATGATGAGGGGTTATTGCAGGCGATTTTTTTATACATTGTACCATTGGAAAAGCAATTTTTTAATCCTTTGATATTTTTTTGCTTTCGAACATTTATTTTATATTGATTGCTCGGTTTATCTTTTAAGTTACAGTACAGTTAGTCTAACGGAAAATACAATGTATTTTTATTTATAAAAATAAATGCGTTTATTTTATTTTTATAAAATTGATTTTATATATTCAATAAAATTTTCCAAAGTGCTAATACCTGCCATTAGTTCTCAGTCAGGACGCAGATGTTAAGATAAAATACGACTATTATTTAAGAATTCGATTAGAAACAGACATTTTTAAAGCCTTAGACAGTCTAATGATTCATGTCGTAATAGTTACTATATTTATACACAAATGTTTTCCATTTGCATCACCAATTAAACGCACATCAGGTGGCGCCAATTGCAATTTGAATTAATTAAAAAACTACCTACGGGGAAAACTAATACAACAGACAGTAACATAAAAAAATACAGTAAATATAATTAATGGGCCCTATATTTTTTTGCCTTCCGATTTTTATTTGTCTTTGTCCAGTAACATCTGAACCTTTATAATTTTATATATGAAGTACGACGGCTCCACCAATCTGAACACGTGCTAATGAAAAAGAAATTTCCATTAACATACCAGAAACCATTTAGTCATCAGTCATAAACTCACACCGAGAGTGACACCAACTGTTATATTTAAACACTATTTTAAATAACATTTTAACACTAATGCTATAATTATGAAGACGTAAAGGTCCTCATAAATAAAGGCTCAATTATCATCAGAATTCCACCGTAACACGACACATCTGCTGGTAGATTCTTATACACGCATCGTATGAAAATAGACGATTGCGTAATTCTGGGCAATAGCAGTGCCCAGTGCCCTTCGCCTTCGGTAGAACGAGCCAAATGTCTTCGGCCCTGACTGTGTTATTCCATAGTATCTCTTCCTGGATGGTAAACGGAACTTGGGAAATGCAGTAAAATGTAAACGGTTTCCTCTTGCCAAAATATTTTGGTTTCATTGCGTCCTCAACTGGATTATATGATCTATTTCATTGTAAAACAGTGTAGATGGAATGCAGGCATTATAATACGATCTATTTATGAATCTTCTGCGTAAAGGAGTAAAAATCCTTTCATCTTTGTCAACAACATTCGAATAGCCAACCGCTCCTACCACATTATCTTTTAGTTCTCTGGTTTTGGCCTCTTTCCACTCTCACTATAATATCTATACTTAAAGCTAAAGCATCTCATCATCTATACCTTGCATAATTCAACAATCTTGCATATCCCAGCCATCAGATTTCATTATGGCATAGCAACTGGATATCACGGCACATACCGAATAGCGGGAGAACATTCTAAAAGGAGGAATTTCCTAGCATTGTCCATGTGGTACAGTCCAGGTTATCGGCTCAAGCATCAGGAGATCCAATCAAATGCCTGGCCAGTGTGTGGGCTTCACCTGCACTTGATGCAATTGCTATTTGTGATTGGTAAATTGCTTGCTGCAACTGGTTGAAGTTATGAGTTTATGCAATATATTGAATATGTCTTTCAGTATTTTTGTGGAGTCTTTTGTTGTTATTGTTGACTATTTTTGTTGTTACGGTTAGATCCTGTTGTTACCAACGAATTTTAGAGTTGTTTTTATATTTGTATCATACTAAAGTCATTTTGTCTTTTATTTATTCAGTTCATTAAAAAACAATAATTTACTTTCTCCCGTTCTTTAATGTATGACATATATTTTATTCAATCAAATATAAGTTCCGTTTTATTTCCTGCACTACGGATAATCCCAGCGTCACTGGAAACTACACATCATACAAAGTGGACGAAGCGTCCTTTAGTGCTGAATCAACTTTATTTTAAGATCTTCTTTAGAAGGCTACAAAGCTATTACTTACTCTGCCTTTAATCACTTGTCTTTAGTCACAAGCCTGCAATTTATGGATAAAGACCCAAAGGAGTTGTGGGGGTTCAAATAATTTTCTTCCGAAAATAGTCGTAGAAAGGCATTAACAAACTTATTTCTCTTTATATTATTATAAGTTTAAGTAATGATTTTTGGTAAGAAAAGGATCATTTAGCAACTTTTTAATTTAACTGGTAAGTAAGTCCAAAATCTTTTTTTTATGCACTATTCCTCAAAACCGAGAGTCTCTTCGAAAGCCGTTCGTGATCTTTCGTGCCTTTTCGTTGTTCTTCTCGTACGGCCTTTGCTCCAGTCCAGTTGTTTTGATTGCATAATTGATTTGAGGTCAGTCCATTGCCAGTGTCACGTCCAAGGCGTCATGCAATTGCACTCGTCAGCCATGATTGCTAAATTGCAGCCAATGATTTTCCGGGCCCGCTTCCACATTTCATTGGTACTACTTAAAAGTAGGATTCAACTGGAAACGTTTGTGGACCTCAATTTTTTAACTGACTAACTTTTGATATTTTTATATAATTTCTTCGTTAGTTTATGGTTCAAATACTTCATTTTTAGAAGTCCAGAACCTTTGATTGTAAATAAATATGTTGGCTTCTTTAAAACGTAATACGCTTCTTAAGATTTTTATTACTTATTTGTACTAAGTTCATTATATCCCGTCTCATTCTTGCTTATAATAAAGATTGTAGAAAAAAAGAGACAGTCGATATAATAGCCTTCTAGTGTATTTAAAAGCAATAATCTAAAGGTTATCTAAAGAATGATTGAGCTTTATAATAAATAAGTTTCTGCAATAATATGATATAATTATATAAACGTGTAACTTGACCTTTTTCTTACTTCAAGTCTTTTTAAACCACTGAAGTAATATCCACCCAAACAACAAAAAGTTCTTCAAAATATAAGCTTTCCAACTGTGTGATTCCCATCCAAATCAGTCTCACAGTTTTTGCGTAAAGTAGTATTGTGTAGTAGTAAATACATATGTATGGTATATTGGCAGGTGTAAGAACATCGGGTATAGCGCACGCGACGTTGCACCTGTCCCCTTATATCAGTGTGTATACAAAACACATTAATTTTTATGTACGTACTGTTTAAGATTGTAAGTAACAGTAACAAGTGAAAATAGAATATATGGGAGACAGATTGAATAATAATTAATTCATTGACAGAATTTAACTGATTGTTAGTCTACCTTTGGGAAAACACTAATTAAATTAGTATTTTCTTGAGAATATTGAGGTCCTCTTCAAATTTGCTGAAGAAATTCGTGATTTTGTGTCGAATAAAATTTCTGCCCGTTAATTCTTAACCACTTCACACTGAAACACACTATTAAAGCAACATAAGGTCGCTAAAGCGGCGAGCGAGTGACGTAAGCACATGCCGAGCAGTGCCCTCTGACGTTCAGACGTAGACCTTGAGCCAAAAGCAACTTTCAACCCGGAAGACACCTTCTAGCTGTCACAGAATCGCACAGTTTTATTTACATTGCCCTTATTTGGTGCAGCCCCAACGAATGGCCGCTGAACAAGCCGCAATGGATATACTTAATGGCTTTAGCGCATTAAAGTTCGTGCCCTTTATATTTTTGCATTAAAGCCGACCTTCGTGACCTGAAGGGAATATTCCATATACATTTCATGGCTTTTAAGATATGGTGACGTGTAATAAACACTGATACATGTTTTATTCTGGACCTTTTTCGTGCTATGTCTGCTGCAAGAGTAATGACTTCATTAAAACCTCAAGTTTTTACCGTCCTTTGTAATTCCCGTAGTTTTGGACGGAACAAAAAGTGTTCCAATAAAAACATGGTCTATTTTCGTCGGTCGACTGTTAGTAGGTATATTTCCACTTATAAAAATATTTACGCTGTGACTGCGCCGTGAGCGGATCGTGATCGTTATACTGTTACGGAGTGCATTCTGTCTGGCTCGCGGTTTCACCTGGCTTCCTTCCAACCGTATGGAGACTAGATGCTATTTTGTCTTGTTTTGAATATTTCAATAACCTTTTACGTACCATTTGGCTGTCAAGGGTAATTAAATGAAATCACCATTTGTGTCAAAATAATGCCTTGATGGATATCTTTCCTGGAATTGAAACATCTTTGTTCGTCATGTTGCGAGTCTCCTCGCGTCTCTCCTTCACCTTGCCATGGATCCTTTGAAACACCAAAAACCGCAGAGGAGGAAAAATTTAAAAGTTTCCATACACCGAGCGTCAGAGTGGTTGGACCTTGGTGCGGTACTTACGAATTAAATCGGCCCCCGTCGAGGTCGCTCCGCCTTCCGCCAACCAGAACGTTGTTTGTTTCCAACTGATTGAATTATGCCACTTAAATGTGTCTATATTGGCGCCCTTGTCGATTGGCTAATGTGCCGACAACATTTTCATGTGTGCGGTGAAATTTGCGGTCTTAGAATAAGCTGCGAATTAGATCAAATCTATCACGGATGCTCATAAAATGAGATATTTCGACTTTATGATACATTTCTACACGTACGAGTCATATCTTCAATGTCAAGTATGCATACAATATAATTTATAGTGTTTCTTTTAAACAAATATTTGGCAAGTACGAAATCAATTTCTATTATTGTTTGATATCTGAGCTCGCGAGTTGCACCTACGTTCATGCAACTACAGAAAAACTCGCATAAAAAAGTGAGACAAAAAAGATTGTAGCATACCAGTCTCGTAGAAAATTCTGTAAAGTTTGGCAAGAAGCCAACGATAGCATAATAAGGAGATGTGATTCCTAATCTATAAATGATAGTGCTGACGCAGACATTAGCCTCTACTCCATATGTGACTATCTTACTAACAAATACGATCGACTTATATCTGGAGCTATATATGGATGTGAATTCGATTCGAGTTGGCGGAAGTAGAGCCCTATGATCGGAAGTGATGAGCAAGGTTATGTGAATCAGTTTTTGGTACATGTGTGACCAATTAAGGGCCTATAAATAAGAAGATTTTATGATATGATGTCATCCAAAACACATCACATATATGACAAATCTTAGCAGTTCAATATCAGGCATTGTCCTGCTCAACAACAAAGAGGAAAAACGCTACCTTCTATTAGTTAAAGTACTTTCGGAACTAGAGCAGTAGTTTCCAAAATTAGTGTTCAAAGAAATAAAGAATGACTTCAGCTATAATACTAGTTGCTGTAGAATTTTGTTAGTTCACCCGTTAGCCCGTGATTTTTACATGAAGCCGGCACGACAGAGTCAACATTTGTTGTCCTTCTTTCATTACTTCAGAAGACCAGTACCGAAGTCCAATAAAAGCTGTCTTAAAATTTGCGTTTCTAAAGCCAGTTTCTTCATAAAAAGTTACAGCCAAAGAGGTACCTTAAAAATGACAGTCAAATTTCTTTCTTCCCCAAATTTAAATAGAAGTAAATAGCTTTAGCTGTTACTTCAAATATGTATGAAGAAACTGGCCGTAAGGTTTGTGACTTACCATTGAGACGCTGGCAGGTATACTGCTTTGTTTGAAGGCAGATGTGAACACATCCGACCGGGATCCTCTCCGCGTCATGCACTGCACTGTTACGTTCTGAAACAAAACCACAACATTAACACAGGGAAACTCTCTCTAGACGTTTTTTAAATTAATTGCACTATTGTTTAAACTTTATGCGAATAATTGTAAGGATCTAGGTTCTATTCTTCCATCAAGCCAAAGATATTTTAGTAAGATGCTTTTTCCCGCTTCTCTACTCCTAATTTGATTTTTCTGAAAAGTAGTCTATGTTCATGGCCGGTCACCCTGCTTTTTTGAAGTATGGATTTTACGTTTATTTGTAATAAACTAGCAGATACATATGTATAGTTACTTTTGTTACTAATATTAGAATAGATATCTATTAAGAAACAGTTACAACAATTTACATAAAGCAGTCAAGAGGAACATCGTTTAAATGGCAATAGACCCCCTATCACACGTAACAAACCCTATTCCTTACGAACTAGCATTTTAATTATAACATACGAAATGCTAATGTTTAATATGTTATTCCTAGATAGTAACGCGCAAAGACACGGGCGTGAGGGGAGTCCTCCATGCCACAGTGGTTGCATTTGATAAGCAATGGAATATGGCCCTCACTGACGTCATCGAAATCTGGAAGAGGAAGGGAGTGAAGAAGAGGAAAATACCTCCTTGTTTAGGTGAGGAAATATTTATTAATTTTACTAACTATGAATGTATATGAATCTTTTGAGGATCGGTATAATATTTTTTTAATATTGTTGATAAAATTGGAAAATCAGGCATTGCATCTGCGTAAAGTTTTTGAAAATAATATTTGTAGTTAAAAATAAAACGGCTCGTTATAAATACAGTAAAAGTTGTCCGGACCGTAACTCAATAGTGGAATAATTTTTACAGGAAAAGCAAAAATAGTTAACTTAACCAGACTTATCCTAAACCCAAACTAACAATATAGCATCGTGAATGTGTATAAAATACTATACGTTTAAAAAACATTTGTTCAGGTACACCCGTCGAAAAAGGTACTGCAGCAAAAATATCCAAAGTACCTGAGATAGTTGAAACGCCTTTAGGGAACGGTATATGGGAGTGCTCGAGACATGTTTCTCAAATGATGGTGAGAGGTGAACACATAGTGTTAGTCAATGTGGTTGAACGATGAATCTCTTTGAATGTTCTGGGCGCCTGGTACTCAGCTGCGATGGTCAGCGACTTGCGACTGCGATTTGTCGTGAGATTTTTTTTGTTTTGTCGTTGTCGTAGTAGTTAATCGTCGTATTGGATGGTTCGGGGTTCGATTCCCAAACTTAACTATTATATGAGAAATTATTGTTTTTGGATCTGTTTGTCCGTTGTTTGTATGTTTGTAAAAGCGACTTGAGTCATTCTGGGTATGGGAGTTGTGTTTTCTAAAGTAGAAATTCGCCGTGTATTTTAGCCTATAAAAAATACGCAGCTTGTAAAGTTAGTCAATAAGTTTAAGTTAGTATTAACGATCATGTAATTAAGATTTAAAATAGGGCTATATTTATTTGTGTACTATAAAATAGTATTGAAAAGTCGGTGCTTAAACTAAATCATTAGTCTATATACACGTGATTCGGTGTGAACAGTTATTAATTGATAAGCTTATCTTGTTATTGATGTTTTCATTCACATAATTATGTTAATCATGGCATTGGCAATAGACTTGCCCTCTATCATGTATGACCTAACATTAAGTATGTAACTACATAGCTATAACTATAGCTAGTTTCAAAATATGAGTGAGCAAGGATTGAAAAATCCACAACGGAATAATTTTTTTACCAAAAAGTTTGTATAAAAACAATATGAAATTTTCACACTGGCATTCCCAGGCGTTTCTTATATCTCAGTATTGTCAGCTTAAAAAATAAAATAATTCACACAATGCATGTTTTGGGGAAGGCGGCAGATTTTGTAAATGATACGTTCATGTGAACTGTTGCCATTGAAAAGACTTTATTTACTAATTAGACCGGTTTTTTAAGTTTTTTTTTTACTATACATATGGATACTGTAAATAAAATGTATTTTACTATCACAACTATTTTATTTTTCATTTCATCCAAATAGCAAACAAATCATTTCCAAATTACCATAAAAAATATTTGATGTTTTTTTCTGTCAAATATTTAATAGCTTATACACTTTTTTCTATCTATCCCTTCTTAGAAAAAAGCTCCCCGTGATATCAGATAACAGTATACATTGTAACCAGGAGCTAATGAGTGGCAAGGAGTCAGCGAGGCGTGACAAACAGGACGTGTATGCAAACGCACTGAGACCACTGTTCCCATACACCAAACGGTAGTTTATGATTGATGGCGGTTTTACTGGAATATTTCAAATGTTTTAGCGATAAAACGTTGTGTGTAGAATAAGGATTATAGGGGATTTTTCTGTGAAAGAATTTAGCCACTAGGTTTGGAAGTTTAGGAGATTTTTGCTTCAAAATAATTACTAGTTAAAGTTGCTTTTATACGCTAATCTTTGGATCAATTGGTCAATATCAAAAAGCTTTAGAAATTAACAGTATTTTCAGCTCAAGCTTATAAAAGTATTTTCTTTTTTACTAGATTATTTGTCGATTTCTGTTCAAAGTACCAGGTTCCCATAGGTTGTTAGGATGTGCAACGGTAACTCGCGGCTTGCATCCTCGGTTGCGATACGGAAGCTCGCGCATTGTGGCCAACAGGGCAACAATAGTTTTCCCATTTTCCCGCGCGCCCGGCCGGTGACCGCGCCGCGAGCGTTCACCCCTTGACGACGCGCTTTTCTGCGCGCACGCCGCCCAAACACCGGGATACATTATTACGTCATATTGTAAAAGTTTCAACATTTATCGCTTTTGGATCGAGTTACTGATTCATTTGGACAGCTGGGTTTTTTAAATGATTTGTACGCGTTTGAGAATTCAATTACGTTTGTAAATGCTTGTATTAGTAGTTCTTTTTGCACAACATTTGGCAATAAAAAAATTTGGTATCGTTAAAGTTATATTAGCTCAATTCATTCTAGAACAAAAGACTGGGAAGCTCATTTCAAAATATTGCTCTAAGCTCAATAAATCGCGTTCTTCTATTACTAAATAGATCATTTCTTATACATAAGCTATTATTAATAAAAATTACGTGGTATTTAAAAAATGTCGTTATAAAAAGCTATCCTAAACATGTTCAGGAATGTTTTCATAGTTTTTTCTGTTCACACGGCCAAATGGACGTAGTATATGAGTGAGTAGTATTTGTGACATGAGACAGTGGCCGGTCGGGCGTCGCACCCTGGTCTGGAGCTCAGCCAGCGCCCACGCCGGGGTGGGACCCGGTACGAACAGACAACTACGCGCTTTGGGAGGAGTTTAGTACTATTTACATTGTTGTACACGTGAAAAGTTGGTGTAAAAAGCATGTTGGACTTTACTGAATGTGTGAATATAAAATGGCTTTGTTGAGAAAAGACGGCGAAAATTTGGAAGGATGCGTGTCAATCATCTTCTCAATGAAACAAAACTACTGATCGAATTTTGATTGAATTTGGTAGATATATAGTTTGTAATCTAGAATTATACATTCTTTTTATCCCGAGCAATCATTCTATGTACGCGTACGAAAAGTATTTCATCTGCAAAGATTACGTTGCATCCGGTTGTGTTGTACAGTTGTAAGAAAACTCAAATAACTCTTATTTATTTTAGTAAAATTCAAAGACATATATTTAAGTAGTTTTCGAATATATTATCTAAAAGTTGTTTATTCATCGAACTGCTACACAAAAGGTGGAGCAACCTTCGTCGCGGCCTTACCGACTGAATTTGAAATAGAACGCGGAAATGAACAACAAACAAATTAATATTGTTTACAATATTTGTTTATAAATACGCGAGGACGATGCGATAACTTACATTATATCATTTGTAGCCTTGTTTGTGAATTAGATAGAGATCTCAACACGGTTGTTGATCGTGAACTGATTTGTATGTAGACTTGAAGTGGAAGGTAATGTCTTAGAATTATTGAAATTTCGTTATTGTATAACAGGTGGTTCAATGGCATAATTATTATGAAGTTTGGGAAACAGACTAGGCATAAAATAGTGTCAAAAACTGGCCAAATACGAGTTGATTCACGTACAACGTACGTACGTACGTATTTTAAAAAAATAGCACATTTTTTAGTTTTGTGTTTTATTTTAAACAAAAAATTCTAACTATCAAGGTTGAGATACAGCCTGAAGACAGACAGACGGACAGCGAAGTCTCTGGTTTCCTTTGGTTACGGGATTCATTAGTTAAATAGATAGTCCAGTCATTATAGTAAGTTCACCTCGGAATTCGAGATACCCAGCTGTAAGTCTGTAAATACTTCTATATTGACACCCTAAAAGTTGTCTCAAAACCTACATATGGTAGGGTGTACGCAACTATAAAATTTCAAGGTCCAAAGTCCCAAAAACCGGTTTTTTGAGCTTTTTTTGTAAATATCTCATTTCCTATGGAATTTTTGCATTCGTATTCATTACCAATATTGTACAGTATAAAATTCTTTACAAATTTTGTTTGAATTTTTTTTTTTACGGTGAACCGTTTTCGAGATAGAGGGCGGAGAGCGCGCGGTCACAGGATCATTTCAAGTCAACCGGTGCCTCCGGTCGAAGATGCGCCATATATAGTTGATGAACTATCGATAAATCAATGATTATAATAATAAATAAATTTAACCCATTACTGTCCCACTGCTGAGCAAGGGTCTTCTCCCGTAATGAGGGAGGGGTTAGGCCTTGAGTCCACCACGCTGGCCAAGTGCGGGTTGGGGACTTTGCATGCCCTCAATAAATGTATTTAACAAATTTTATTCATGCAAGGTTTCCTCACGATGTTTTCCTTCACCGTTGGAGCATGTGACAATTATTTCTAATACACACATAACTTCGAAAAGTCATTGGTGTCATCATTTTCTTCATAATTATATTAAATCTATATCTTTTCAATAATACTGATTTATTTGTTTTTTTTTCATCATGACGTAAGAAGTTATTAATATTAATTAGGTTAAAATTCAAATATAGTGCCTATATTTTCATGAAAAATTCTGCAATTACATGGGCAGGTAAGTGTTGATAAGTTAATTAATACTGAATAAAAAGTGGATAGGTTATGAAAAAAATGATAAAAAATAATGTAATAGTTAATAGAAATTGACAAATATTTATTAATCATTGATTTATCGATAGTTCATCAACTATAATATATATGGCGCATCTTCGACCGGAGGCACCGGTTGACTTGAAATGATCCTGTGACCGCGCGCTCTCCCCCCTCTATCTCGAAAACGGTTCACCGTAAAAAAAAAAATTCAAACAAAATTTGTAGAGAATTTTATACTGTACAATATTGGTAATGAATACGAATGCAAAAATTCCATAGGAAATGAGATATTTACAAAAAAAGCTCGAAAAACCGGTTTTTGGGACTTTGGACCTTGAAATTTTATAGTTGCGTACACCCTACCATATGTAGGTTTTGAGACAACTTTTAGGGTGTCAATATACAAGTATTTACAGACTTACAGCTGGGTATCTCGAATTCCGAGATTCTTACCTAATTTAAGCTTAATTGACTGCACTAAGAGGGCTTGAGTCTTGGAGAGAAAATCTTTAAATGATGATTATTGATAAGGAAAGAAGTATTTATCACTTGTCTTAGTGTGTGTTACAGAATTGTATTTTCTAAGATTGATAGCAGTAATAGATGATTTATAGCGAATAATGATAATATATGAGACATTGATTAGCGTCTGTAACTAATTAATAGTGATAAATACTAATTGTATTGTGTAGAATCATTCATTTACTTCATACTGATACTACGTCCCTAGTAAGTCTTATTAACTGAGATCTATTTGCAATTGCATTTGAACAAATTAGCTAAAGTTAAGGAATTATAAATGTTTTTCATCATCAGTTTAGCCTTTTTTCCATCTATGTGTGTGTCCGCTTCCACTGGGTGCAGCTGAATATCAGAATTTTACTTGGTGCGACTGTCTATCTGACGTCCACAACCCAATCACCTATGTTATAACACGATACCTCTCAGTAAGACTGTTTGTCAGACTTTTAAGCTTCTGACTTCTAGTAACGACTGTCAACGATCAAAATGACAAACGGGCGCCTGATTTTTAAGTGTCTTCCAAAAATGTTATTGCGTTGTTATTAAACAACAATTTTGGAAGTTCAAACTCCCAAAAAGTCTATATAAACATAAAATATGTAATATATATCAATAGTAATATAGTGCAAACTTTCACCGCTGTTCCGGCGATGCGTTAGACGTGGTGGTATAAATAGCGTGGTTGCGCAACTCGGCCGATGCACCGTGCGCCAGCGCGTCGCACCATGCCACATGCTTGAAGCATGGTTAAACTACGGTTAGGGAGTTTAGGATCTTGTTTGACACTTTGAAAGGTGTTAAAAGCATTTTTGTCTGTATTTTATAACTTAATAATTGACCTTTAATGTGTTATTGTAAATAAATAATGAGCTTAAATGTATTTTATAAATTTTAACTCATTACTGTCCCACCGCTGGGCAAGGGTCTCCTCCCGTAATGAGGGAGGGGTTAGGCCTCGAAAACGGTTTATTCTATCATTAAAGAAAAAATAAAAATGGCTTAATTAAGCTTCGATCTTGCTTCTATAAAGTTCAATTAATACTATTTTATTTACATTTGTCTAAAAATTTACTACGAAAATTCAACGGCGTATTTCATTCATCGAACTAGTTTTAACATAAGGTCTTACTTAGCCTCACGTTATTTTTACAACGTCAAAAACGAGTATGCATAGTTAGTCATGTCTTAAGGCGAACAGGTTGGTAAAACACTTCCTTATTCCAACAGTTTTATGTATGTATGTATGTATGTCCAATGCCGTCTACTATTCTTTTTCCAGCCTTGATACGGCGCTTCGGAGATAAAGTTAATGCGCATGAGTTGTTTGTAAAAACTTGAGTGCTTTGAGTCAGCAATTTCTAAGTAATTTAAGTTTTATCTTTTTGTTTAAGTTGTAATCTGGTGAATGAGTATATGTGTACGAAAACAATCAAAATAACACATTTTTCTGCCTTTTTTATATTTATGAAATAGGGGTACAAATTTTTGTCCTCATAGTTACAATGATTCATGCTAAAGCACTTTGATGAATGAGTGCAAAACCAACTAAAATTACATATATTTTTGCCTTTTTATAACTTGTTTGGAATATTGAATATTATTTTGTATTGTGCTCTAAAAAAATACAAATATTTTTTTTAAGAAAACATTACGAAATGTTCATTATCAGTTTCCAATACTACAACTTATGTTCTAAAGAAAAATGTATAGCAAAGAAATATCGTTGCACCTCAAAACGCTTGCACTAAACTCTTAACTATAGTTAAACTCGTAGACCGTGCGCGTGCGCAGCCGCCGCTCCTCACTTTACTCTTTTTGTATTCGTTCTTGCAGCTAAGTTGGGATTGGCTTGACCCATTTACCGCAAATAGCCGCAGCCGGGACTCGAACGCGCACCAAACGACACGTGCCTCGGATTAAGGCAGCCGGTTTAAATATTCGACTCTTGATGACTCAGGCATTCGTGGTTTGTATGGAATTTTCACTGGATTGTGAGTTTCTTGAATTGGAGTCTGTTTGTGGTCTGATGGCATAGTTTTATATATAAATTAATTTGTAGTTTACGTACTTTATTACAAGATACTCAGTTAGGTGTTCTATTGTATTAAGTAGTATATGTAGTAGTCATTTTTGAACATATTTCTACGTGATAACGGAAAAACAAACATTAATTTCAATGAAAAAGTTAGTTCAAATCGACATTTTATTGCAAAGCTTAGAGTCTTTCTGATTCTGCTTATTAATTGTTTCAATGTTGTGTTTTTTCTACTTCTGCTACTTAATTCGTTTAAATAACATCATATTTCACAAACCAAGATCTTATTAAGCCGGAATTGCAATCTCTATGATCCTGTAGACAGTTTTACAAGTACAATACTTGTAGTCTAATATTTACTTAGTATAGTATGATAGAGCTTTCTAAAATCTCGGCCGCGCTATCAAGGTATCAACAATAGTCTAATGAAGTGTTATGTCTCTTACACTGGTTACTAGGGGATACCTCACACAATATAACCATTATAATTCACTTTCTTCTTATATTATTAGGTAGTTTGCTCCTTGAGAATGTGTGTACAATATATTGTAGCTAGATTTAAAATTAGTGTCACTTAACTCAAGTTTAGTTTTGTTTGGTGAGAGTGAAACTTGATTATACGGTTTTTGATTAAATGATTTTATAAGGTGATGGTGTAGCCATGTTAAAAATACAAAAAATGTTTGGTAACATTTCATTATTATAACTGTTTGATTAATATGGAATTTAAAGTAATTTTGACGGAATAATTTTACATTGCTGCTGCTTAACTATAGACATTTTTTTAGATTACATAAAACGTTACTTTGATTGATATTTGGGGAAAATTTTATAGGTACTTAAAATATATTTAATCCCAACTTTATTTTTAACAAATATATTAAATTAATGTAGGATTTAAATCGTGAATATGTAGTATTTCAATCTTTAAAATCTAACCAAAATTTTAAAATATATATTAAAATTTGAAATCTCAAGGTACATAAGTCAATTACATTCAATCGAGTACTTCGTTATTAACGCATGTATCGCATTCGCTATTATTGATCGATAAAAAGTCGATCACGCGAAATATGGCGTGCATACAGTACAATCACTTCAGGGGCACTGGTTACTATTAATATAATTTTAATTGTTCGTGTCTACGTGATTTGTTTCAATTCATTGTTATAGTAAAATATGATTGAATAAAAAAAATATTGTAGTTGTCAAATTCAAATGACGTATTGGGTGACAGGTGTCAAAATTTGCTTGTAATTAAATCGGTAGTAAATGTAATATTGTTACTAAAATTAATTTACATGTCTATGAGTGTATTCCAGATATGTGATTTATATGAATTCTAGCGTTAATTCAAATGAACTTGCAATGTCATTGGAGCTGAAGTTACAGACTTAGTATTGACAGATATTCGATCCAAATCCTGAAGAAATCGTTGCTTATTGTCTCTCGAAGACTTTTTTAGAGCTTTTATGTATAAGCAGCACATAAAATAATATTGCTAATGTCCTAAAATTACTAATTTCACACAAACGAATCCCGACCAAAAGCTTACCTTTAACGATAATACCAATAAAATACTTATAATTATCTATAAATTAACATTTAATATTAAAACTGAATGACGAAACATGATAATTACGACTGTTACTAGAAGGAGGAAATAAAAGCGAGGTGATTATGCGAGTTAGTATTACATTCACCGCCGCTTGACAATTATGAGAGAATTTCATAAAACAAAAGTGAATTGTAACGCTGAGTGCATCGTGCAGACAGTTTCGATGCGTTTGAGGATTACGTTTTTGTAAAAATCATTTATTTGAGGCGATATCTTAGTGATTGCTGTTTTTCGGTAAGTGAATGTAGGTGTAGGAAAAGAAATTTAGTTTTTTTTTCACTGAAAGAAGCTTGAACTTACAAGTAGAGCAATTGTATAGTGTCAAGTATATGAGTTAAATATAAGTATTTTTTAATAGAATCTTCATTATTTTGAAACAAGAGAAATTGACATGTGTTTGCTATTTGTTTGCTTTGCTACATTTAAAACGACGATATATTCAAATAAGATATTTATGAAACAAATATATTCGCCTGATTTGTACAAACTTGATTATAGTATCTATTTCTACAAATACTCGTGTTCTCGCTGTTTCTATAATTATCAAGTTAATCGCATAATAACCATAAAGATTTTATTAAAACTGTTTTTACTCGTAATTCCAAGTTTAAAGTTAGATAAGAACTTTCTTAGAACCAAGAATGCACTATGAATGAACGTTTGAATGCTGAATTTCATCACAATTCAATAGATTTTGATCTGTTTTTTTACTCAAAGATACCATTACTGTATTTGTCCGAAAATTTCTACAGACGTCTTAAATTTTATGCTAGTTTTTCTTACATTTAACTGATATTGATTATATTTTTGTACTGAATTTCATGCTTTTGAATCCGTAGAATTAATATATTAGCAATGTCGTGACTTCAGTAACAATTTACAATAATGATCAAAAAACTAGAATCGAGATGTAACAAATAAGAAAGCATTCGGAATAAATACTAAAAATAGTCAAAGAAAGTGTTATTTCAATGGAATAATAGTTTTTAAAGACGCCTCTAGATCTAGTCTGAGTGTAAATAGTTGCATTGTGCACTTGGGCTTAGGTAGAGCGCGTGCGCCGCGTGACAGAAAGCCTTGCTTTCACCCGCGCTTCCTACTACGATTGATATACAACACGACACCGCGATTATGTACCATTTACTTGCTTTTTGCACTACAATACATACCTTTATTTACTAATCGTTCGCACAAAAAGTTAATTAAAGTTCTGATAATAAATTATCGATGACAGTGATTTAACTTCACTTGTTTGTGTGATGTCAGACGCGAACAAAGACACATTACAGGTTGTATCGGACTGAAGCAGACGGATAGACAAGTCGCATTCCTAGATGAATTACAACTAGTTAACATCTAAACTGTTGCGGAGCCATACCTAGCAAAGGCCATTTCTCCGAGTCCCGCACGTTATCTCCCATCTCTCGTACAAAACTCCATGTTATAAAGACGCAAACGCGCGCGTAACAACAGACGGGCGTTAGAGACTCGCATGCGCCGGCGCAGTGAAAGTACTTTCGCGCGCTCGTTGCCCCGGTCGTCGAACTTGGCGAGCGAGGGAGATGGCGCACTACAAGGGGGAGCGGGATAGATATAGTTTTCTGAGGAAAGCCGTGAAAAGCGCTCGGGTGCGGTCGGGTGTGCGAAAGTGCGCGCCATCAGGAAATCGGTGCGATCGTAAATGCCGAAGTCTTTCTTTCGTGTGGTTAGTGGTTAACCTAGTGTCAAACAAGTCGGGCCGAAACCCTTTGACTTGACTATAACCGACTTCACTGAAACTGAGTTTAAGCATGCTATTCGAAGCATGGAAACATTCTCAAATACTACTAACCATTCATGCACAAATGCTTACTATTTCAAGCGAAGAGTGCAGCTGCCTCTAGCGAGTTAAAAGTCTGATGGCAGATCAACAGATTTATTAGTTCGTCTTTATTACGCCAATAAAAGGTTTATAGTTGACCCATTATTGAGCGCGGTGAACTCGATATTTTTCAGGGAAATTTTCCACATTCCCTCAGTTTGTTGTCCCGAGTCGGGTGTAAAAAGTTTATGTTGTTTATATTACTGCCGCTGTAACTAGAAAGTTTTAATGCATTCATTCATGGCTAAATATAAAAATGCAGTCATGTACTAAAATATTTTCCAAATTGCGTAAAAGTTTCACAAAATTTGTTTATGAAAAGGAGAGTATAGTCAAATACCAAAGCATAATTAGGCACAGTTTTAGATAATAGCAGTATTTTTCTATAGTCACCTACAAACTGCTTCCAGTCAAATTTTTGTCAAGTATTTTTGGTTTACAATAAATAATCCGCACATGAAGCTTATCCATCAAAGATCAACCAAATTCTTACAGACTCAGCAGAACATGCTTAAAACAGCTCTTTATATTATACAGTAGAATATCGATCTCCCTTCCGATATCCAGCTTCAAATATTTTATTCTTTGCAAAATTCCTTAGTATCATAGTCCTATGCAACCCTCGTAATGCATTTCAATATTATCCTATATCCCTGACAAACTCCAACTTCAGATATTTCACTCTCTCAAAACTCTTCAGTATCATTATTCTTCTACCAGTTTATTAAGATCCTCAACTACATCCACATAGCAACAGCTAGCCTCACAGTTTGTTAATTACTCCGGTACACTATCTAGGTGTACAGTGTGTAGTGTACAACAGACCACTCGTTCCGTGATTTCTGCCATTTAACTACGGACAGATCTTATCCGTACCTAACTTTGTGTGCCACAAGTAAAAGAAATACGCACTGAAATATACAAGTAAAGATTTATGGAAATCTTACAATATTATAATCGCAAAAGTTTGTTAAAATGTGTGATAGTCTTTTATGCAAAAAGTAAAGAACCAATTTGGATACAATTTGGCACACAGATAGTTTACAACCAGTATTGAAAAGATACTTTTGAAATGGCCAGTATTCAAAAAGCGCTAGCTTAAATGAGCTATAGTTACCCATTTGAGACGATGCAGATGTCTCACTATGAGTATGTCTCTGAATTGAATTGTGCTGTACAAATCAATACAGTTTTTCAATAATTGTTATAACCATTTTTTGGCAGTTAGTTTGACAGCTTTCTATCTCACGACTTGTATAACTATTTAATAGTTTAGTTGACAATATTATTCAGTAAATGTAAGTAATATTTATTTATAAGTATCGTCGCTTGTGCCTCGCGCCGCGTCCACACACACGCGCACAATCGTTTAATTGTTACCGCGAGAGTGAAAGTTTATACACGAATTAGTTTTGTTTTCGTTCTCATCTACCTACCGCTTTAATTAATACGCTTTTTAGTTTATAGATAACATTGACAGGTTTTGATCGACAGTTATGGACCACGGGCCTTTTGGATAATGTATGTATAAACTAGTACTATAAATAGATTAACAAATAAACTATGTGATTGAAAGTTTTCTAAAACTTGTTATTTCGGCGTAAGAACTTTATTATATATGAATGTGTGTACAGTATGTGTTGTACCATAAAAATAATAAAATAGATTGTTATTTGTAACTAATTGATGTAATTAAAGCTAAAGTATATTTTGAACTTGTAGTTGTAAAAACGCATTTAGTAATTAATTCTTTTAAATGCAGAAAATTTGATCGTAATACTTATTTAAGATAGTGTTAAGATATATTGTTTGTGTATTATGTTATGTAAAGTTAATATATTTTATAGTAATACTAATAAATAAATACTATTTTATGCCGATAAAATTAAGCTTTTATATTCCAAAAGAAAGATACATTACAATAAAATTAATCTTACTCGTAAAGTTATTTCAATTTACTTCAAAATGAGATAGATATAACATTATGTAAATTACACAATTTCTTATTTAAATATCTAATACATTTCGTTTAGATATATCTATGTAATAAAGACGTAAGTATTTTTATTTTAAAGTGAACATACCTATGCTCTTTTTCCTCTGAAAGTCTATTTTTTTCTTTTACGAAGGTGCACTCTAGTTTATTAAAAGCCTAACGGATAATGTATTTATTTATACTTACGTCCTTTTTCCGCAAAAATACATACAAAAATATTGTAAACAAAGGTCAAGTCAGTTCATTGACATTACGAAAAGGATTTAGTTTCGGGGATAGGGGATAGATGGCGCTTTACCGGGACTTTTGTTTTGACATATTAACTATACGATGAGACGTTTTCGCAGTCGGTAGTAAAGGAAAATGATTTATTGGTAGGGCTGAAGTTCGTGACCGGGACGTTGACATGTTGTGGAATTTAAGGGTACTTAAATTTTCTTCAATTCTTTCTTCACACAAATTCATCTAGAATTTGTGTGAAGTGTGGAGCCTTTTGAATTATCAATAAATATCCATTAAACATAGTATAAACTATAGAATCAACCTTGTCACAAGAAAGTTTTTAAGATAGCCCAAAAATACCGATAAGGCTCTTTTTAAAGTCGGTTAAAAAGTAGAAGGAAAGAACGACTGCAATCATTTAAAAGCCATTATCTTACTAGCCATTTAATCTAGATGAGTATTATGATTCTAGATCTATTCTAAAGTACTGAACCTTTTACAAAGTTTCACTTCCAAAAAATCTCTATTAAACTAAAAAATTGCTACCAACTGTACAATACGCTAGTTATCGCACTATATCCGCGGCATTACCTCCCTGATACGCAATGGTACGACGTACTCTCGGCCTTGAGCCCGCCAGCGTATCGATCGCCGTACTTCCCGCGTAGTACTACAACGCTTTGTTACGTTATGTACTCATTCAACTCTTTTACTAATGTGGAGATAGCCTTATGTGTACCACTAGATTGTTATTTAGTAAATAGTGTGATTTTTTTCAATTTAATGACGTTAATTAGTTTCTACGACTGTTTGATAACCTAATTTATAAAATCTCCTTTTTATTTTTATAGACACTTAGTTGCTTCTAACTATACCTATGCATCATCATAAATTAACAACCTAACATTATCGGTTTGATTATTTGTATTACCTTAAAATCTAGTTCTTCTGTCGTATTAGCGAAAGAATTTTGTAAAATTACGTAAAAAAAGAAACCAAATTGTAACTTCTTCAAGCGAATGCAAGATAAAAATTTTGCTAACTGACTTACACTAACTTAAAAATATACTATTGACAATAAAATATTGACGTAGTTCAGTGTTGCCATATTAGCTCTATTTTCAGTAAAAAACTAGCAATTAACTGACATTTCAATCGTGAGTGTTGCCATATTAGTGAGCTAACAGTTCACGTCAGTTCAATGGTGTATGAACTGTTGCCCTTGTAGTTCAGTTTATACATCGATCTGTAATACATGTTGTTTATTTCATATTATGTAGTATTTATTCAATACATACTCTGAATTGAATGTATGAGGAGTTTGGATTCGGCTTAGATTGCCGATTATAAGGTTTGATTTCAAAGACGTGATTGTTTGAAGCATTTGGATAGTTTATAAACGACACGTATGTTTGGGTACCTACCAGGTGCTACCTATTTCATAATTGTTGATATTTGAAAAACTTTCGGAAATATTTCTTCAGAGAAACCATATTTTTTATAACACTTACTCTCACCCCTTCTTTTTCATAGAGTCAGCAGAGGCAAGATAATATTACATTCTACAGTAGAGATAAAAAAAAATACAAACTGTTTTTATTTGATTTCGAATGATTCGATTTGATGTCGACTACTCTTACAAACAGTTTTACAAGAAAAAAAGCTATTATTTAACTATAAAAAATCTACTTTTTAAAAGCGTCAAAAGCTTGTAGTTTTGTCGTTACTTAGCGGCCCACCATCGCGTGGGATAGAGAAGGCAGTATCCCATAAGAAAATGGCGCATTGCAGGGAACTTGCGTTTTACGTTGATAGAACTTTTCATACCATCGTCATCAGGTTAACTAACTCATTAGGAACATGTTTTTAAGATACTAAGTAAAGTATGTTAATAATAAGTTTAAAAGAAGATTTAGAAATCTAAATAAGGGGTTGATTTAGGTATTGTAATAAGTTTTTTTATGAAGCGATAGTAATGTGTATGGTATCTGACTTTCAATCGCATGGTCGTGGTTTCGAATCCCGCCTATTTGATTGTTAATGTTAACCCTTACACAACCCTTCGAGCTGGAAGGATGAACAAGTGTGTAGGTAGTATTGCTAACCCTTAACGGCTGTAATCTAAATACAGAATTACTAATGGTTACCTAATTTAGGTAGAGTTTATCTCAATTATAATTAAACTATACAAAGAACTTGTCAAAAAAAGGCCTAAAACTTATAAATATTTTATGTAAGTAGTATTTTTGCTCTGCTGTTTTATTTGTAAGTGAAATAATACAGGAAAATGTATTTTTAGAAGAACCCCTGTCCCGAATGATAAATGGCCTTCTATAAATTAACAGCTTTTGTTATGCCTCGCATATTTACCGCCATTCACGAAAAGAGTGACAATCGACGCTTAATATTCTATTCATAGAATTAATTATATCATTTAACACTTATATTGTATTTGAATTAAAATTAGCCTTTTAAAATAAACTAGATATTTATGTACACATTTAACTAACGAAAATACGTTGACATAACGGTAGCGCGAACTCCTACCCTTGGTACTATCCTAACGCTTTGGGATCGATCGTTTGACATTTAAAATTACTCGTCATGATTTTTTCAAATAGGTACTAGGGATGCTTGTCAATTTTCCATTAAAAATCTCAATATATGCTCAATAGCTAGGTCGATAGCTGGTTCGAAAGTGATAGAAAATTTCGCGATTGAAACGCCAGGCAACAAATAGAGTGTCGGAACCCTTAAATTCTCATCGCGTTTTTAAGACCCGTTTAACAATCTAGTACGAAATTTATTGAAATGTGTGTAATTATACTGACTTGCCTAGTAACTAATCAATGACTTAAAAGGCTTACACCTAGGGGGTATTATTTAACGATAACTATACTATCTATCACATATTCTTTGAAATACCAATAAAGAGACACATATCGTCACACGAACAAGATACGAGTTATAAAGCGTTTCCATGTTATAGATACACATCTACATTAGTAGATCGTGTTGATGTTTCAATTTAATTAGTACAAGTTGTATACATTATATCTATGATTGAAATCTAGGATATTAAGTACTTAGTGCACTCATTTGTGAGAAAAAGTATATTTTAACCGCGTTGCAGGAAAAGTAAATATTTAATTTTCGTGAGAGTTCTTTAAAAAGTTCTTGAAGGTATGCAATGTCTTCAATTTGGGTCTGGTTGTGGATTCAAAACTTAAATGCTCTTTCTTTCGTAGAAGTAATTTGTGTTTAATAACTAGTAAAATGCTAAATTTTGCTTCTATATTTTACAACAAGGTCTTATAAGTGTGAAATAAAGAGTCTTAATAGTAGATTTTTAGAACTGTACTAATAGAATTCTTAGTTTTAATGAAAATGTTTTACACAGTTTTCTTGTTGTTCTTGCAAGTGACAATCAATCTTATTGTAGAAGTTCAAGTGTGTGCCGCAATTTGCAACCAAACTGCGTGGGAGGCAAACAACTTTACCACTGAAAAGTGACAGCGTTTCGGAGTAAGAAAGAAAAACATTTGCTCTTCAAAAGAAAATATATTATAGCAGCCGGAATTTTTTGGACATGACGTTACACACTTATAAAAACTTTAGTTATACTAAAAATAAATATGAGGAACTTAGCAGTATTTATAATATAATAATGTTTCTTTTTATAACTGCAGTTGCGTAAAATTTTGACAAAAATTGACAAAAGTAGCTTACTACATTTCATGAGCTATGAAGTTGTTATACACAAACGGTCTTTCTATCAGTACCTAATGTACCTATGTATATGTATAGTAAAGAGATAGTATTTCCTTAATTCAATTTAGTTAATGTAAAAATATATGTAAGAAACTTTGCAATAGTGATAAACAGTATTTTATTAAAATGGACGGATACTAATGAGACATTCTCTAAACATTTTATATAACAAGAAATATTCACTATTCTAACAAAACTTATACAACGAGCTTATTTCATAAACCTATTATATGTTATCTATTGTATCTGATAGTAACAAAAGAAAATAAAATATTTCTTCAGTGGAATTAAATCTTTTGATGGCGATGGGTGGGGGCGGTGGGGGGCGATACACGTGTAACTCTCTTGCCCCCATTCCCGCACTTTTATATATCATTAGTTCAAAATAATCAAATTCTCAATGTTACTTATAAAAATCTGTTGCTACCTTCGTTTATGTAAGGCTTAGAGTTGGTATGTTTGTAAGGATTGTACCAAGTGGCGTTCTCTGCCTACCCCTATTGGAAAAAGGCGCGATTTTATGTATGTATTGTCTAAACTTAGATACAATTATGACTATAATAAGGTCAATGGTTAGTTCAACTATTATTAATTCAATTAAGAATCTGGTTATAAAGTTCTACTAGTTGTAAAGACTAAGTTATTTTCCTTATTAGGTATCTTTAGAGCTGTAATTATATTTATGTTACAACTTACTGAATATTTGATGTATAGGTACTATTTATACTTATAGTCGAATAAACTATGGCGTTTTGCACACATAGTACAAGATGCGATAGTTTAAAATGGTTATTAAAATTATAGAGCAATACAGATTCATTTTTATTTTTAAAGTCTTAGAAAAAAAATACTGAAAAAAATTGTTTTTAAGACATACCAAATTGAAACCACAATAACATTGTCAAAGTTGTGGAACGACAATGGAAGTTATTTCGATCTTCGCCTCATTCTGGAGGCTTCGTTCGGAAAACCTTACAAAAATAGAACTGGCAAACTTTTACATTTTGGCTTCATACAAACTTTGAACACGTGATGGAAAGAGTTGAGGACCTGAAAAACGTGATGTTTTTTAAAACAAAAGCATTGTGGCTTGCTTTTTATTCATAGTTATTCTTGATTTTTTTAAATATTTAATGTTATTCTTTTGTTACATTTATATTTAATTTCGTAAGCGACGCTCGGAGGTTTTAGTTTTGCCTGAATGACTTCATTTATTAGGATAATATCACCAGCTAAATTAGTATCTAGTCTGTGTGCTAAAGTTGGTAAATAATACTGCACTTACTATTGGTTTATCAAAAGACAACCCCTTAACTGCGACAAGACAAACCCTTACCTTTATTTGGGTAAAGAAACCTTATGGCAAATGCAGGTTTAGGCAAGGAACATTTTAAAATTTCCTGCACATACCTTTCTGAACAATAATTTACTGGTTTTAACTGTCATATTTTAGATAATTACAAGTGTTGATCTTAACCAACTATACTACATACATAAAAAATCACGCCTTATTCCTATAGCGGTAGGCAGAGACCAAAAAAACCACTAATATACCCCACAAAGTTCCTATTATTTCATTCACATCCATACATCTTGTCATACCACCAGTTACGAATACACCTGACCATTTTGAAGGCCATTACCGATACGATCTGTATATGTATTTCTAAAGCGTAGTGTGGTGTGTATGTACCTTTATATTGCACATCTCCCTATATATTCAGATGTTTTATAAGAATATAGTCAGTTTTTACTCAGCATTCGTTGTTTGATTTACTATCCGATACGCCCTACCTTACATGGCGACCCTGCTAAAGTTCGGTAACAGTGGAAAATTTTGCGCGTCTGTTTAACATTCCTTGACTATATTCGGTCGGTGACTTGTGCGACGAAGATGTTGGACTTTATACTCAATAGTTACTCGCTAGAGGTGTGTACCGGGTTAGAAAATACAGAGAAGAAAGATGGGATCCACTAAATCAAAAGAAGAGGTGATCATCGCCCAAACCGCATCTGGCGGAACGAACCAGGCTTCAGTGGAGGAGATTAGAACCCACATCGGGACTACGAATATTATACTGCTTGTGATGCTCACGTTGATGGCCTTGGGTGTGCTGTATGTCGTGTATAAGGTCTACAAGAGGTGTCATCTGGAGTGGATAGAGCAGCAATTTCACCACCATACACTTCGACGGTCATTTCTGCGTGCGATTCCGAAGGCGCCGATGGACAATACCGATGTTTAGGCAGCGAAACGGTCAAAGAGAAAGTGATGTGCAGTGAAAAAAAAAATAAAAGAAAAAAAAAATGTGTACAAGTGCGGTAAATTGAATATATTGAGTGATACCCTAAATTCCGGTTCGTATTTCTCTAATTTCGTGCGGTAGTGCGGTACAATAACTCCCTGAAGACAAAGGGCACGGTCTTATATTACGGCATGTGCAAAGGTATAGATACAATGTGTTCAAAACCAATTTATTACGTATGTTATAATAAGTTATGGCTTTACAAATAGAGACATTATGTAATGAAATAAAAGCAGTAAGAGTATATTTAATTAAAATTGGACCATCTCGCAGAACTGAAAGCGTATTAGCTAAGAAATTGGTTGAGGTAAATGAAATATTCATAAGATATTCTAATTGTGTTACTGAGATATTAGATAACATTAAGAAGGGTAATGTTACAAGTAGCGACTCTGAAATATTTTATAAATTTAGTGAGAGGTTCCAGAGCATATACGCTGAAGTAATAAATTTATGTAAACCTTGTAAGGGTTCTGATATTGTGACAATGTCTTCATTTGATATTAAAGTTGCTCTAAATTTATTACCCCTCATGACCGACGAGGTGTCAAATATTAAGCAGTTGATCGATAATATCGAGTATTATAGCTCTATTCTGTCTGCTAGTGAATGTAAAAAGCAGTTGATTACATTTGTGCTAAAGAGTAGATTATCCCAAGCTGCAAAATTGAGATTATCGCCTAGTTACCCTAGCATTGAAGACTTGGTGAATGATATGAGAAGAGTTTTATTGCCACAAAAGTCACCATCAGCTATTCAGAGTAAACTGAATTCTATGAGACAAAATGATTTGTCTGTGCAGGATTATGGGAAACAAATTACTGAGCTTTTCGTTGATCTCACGATTTCGCAAGCCAAGGGCAATACCGAGAGTTATAATATATTGAAACCAATAAATGAACAACATGCAGTTAAAAAATTCGCTGATGGTTTGCGAAACCGTAGATTAAGCACAATAATAGCCTCTCAGAATTTTAGCTCTCTCAAGGACGCGATACAGGCAGCGCAGGATGAAGAAATGAGTTCGTCGGCAACTTCAGGTGAAGTGCTTGGTATGTATTACAATAATAGAAATCCTAGGTGTTTCAGGCAGAATTTTGCAAGAGGTCATCGAGGTTATGCTAACCAGACCGATCGACAGCGCAGGCCACAGCGTGGCGGATACAACAACGCTGGCGGACACCGCGGTGGATGGCACGGTCCTCACAATCAGCAGCAGGTGCAGCAGAGCTCTTTTCGCAGGCCCTTCAGAGGTAGGTCTTACTATCATAATAATCGAAATCAAAGGATGAGCAACAACAACATTAATCTCGTATCGGCTTCGGAAGTACCTTCCACATCAACAAATACGGATAATAAGTTTTTTCGAGACTAGAATTTTATCATGTAAAAGTAACTGTTCAATTAGTTTAGCTATAAATAACATCTCATTTAATTGGTTACTTGACACGGGTGCATCGATCTCAGCCGTGAAGTATAAACATATTGTAGAGCATCAGATATCGTATTACAAAGAAAACATAAGCATAACGGGTATTGGTGGCCAGATTATTACAATTGGATATTGTTATTTAAACTTAAACGTTAATGGTAATCAATTGAGACATAAATTTTATATATTTGATTTCTTACCAATTCGGGCGAATGGTATTATAGGACAAGACTTTTTAGCAAAGTACAAGGCGGTATTGGATTTTAGCCATAATTCAATCACATTATCTACTCTGAATAGTAAAATTAGTTTGCCTATATATGTATGTAATAATAATGCTTTAGAGATTCCACCGAGATGCGAGTCCGTACACTATGTGTCTACAGATTTCACCGATGAATGTGTAGTTTGCGCGTCGGATATTAGTGACGGAATTTATTTGGCGAGTTCTGTAGTTAAGCCGATATGCGGTAGAATTCCTATAAAAATATTAAACACGACCGAAAACCATTTTACACTTGAAGAAATTAAGCCAATAATACATAACCTTAAGGACTATACCATATGCAACTTCGATAAAAGCGAGTCAAATGCAAATCGCGTTAAGAAGTTGTTTTCAATTTTGCAATTAAAGCATTTGAATCATGAAGAACAGGTGGCTGTAGAGAATTTATGTGCGAAGTATAGTGATGTGTTTTATTTACCAGGCGACACTTTAACTACGACTGATATTTATAAACATACAATATCTTTAAAACCGAATACTACACCGATATTTTCGAAGCCATATAGACTTCCTCACGCCCAGAAAAAGGAAATAGATAGACAAATAGGTAAAATGTTACAGGAAGGAATTATAGAGCAGTGTAGGAGTGAATGGAGTAGTCCTGTCTTGTTGGTCCCCAAAAAACCTGATGCTAGTGGTGAGAAAAAATGGAGATTAGTGATAGATTATAGAAAATTGAATAACTGTATAGAGGATGACAAATTCCCTCTCCCAAACATAACCGAAATATTAGATGCTTTATCCGGATGTATTTATTTCAGTCATCTAGATTTATATCAAGGTTTTCATAATGTAAAACTAGATGAAAACAGTAGAAAATACACAGGATTTTGTTCAGGACAGTATCAACTAACTAGAATGCCCATGGGGCTCAAAACCAGTCCGTCTTCATTTTCTCGCATGATGACTATGGCGATGGCAGGTCTAACTTACGAGAAATGCTTGGTTTATCAGGACGATTTGATTGTATTCGGGAGAAATTTAGTAGAAAAATCTAGAAACTTACAAGATGTTTTTGAAAGATTAAAGAAAGTTAATTTAAAACTCAACCCAGAAAAATGTGATTTTTTCAAAAAGGAAATGCTTTATTTAGGACATATAGTATCAAGTGGTGGCGTTTTGCCGGATCCAAGTAAAATAGAAATAGTAAAAAATTATCCTTGTCCAAAGTCTATTGACGAGGTCAAACGATTCATAGCCTTTGTTAATTATTACAGAAAGTTTATTCCCAACTTTGCGCAAATAGCTTATCCCCTGAACAATTTATCTAAGAAAAATGTACCTTTTGTGTGGAATCAAGACTATCAAAATTCATTCGAAGAGTTAAAACATTGTTTAGTTTCTGCCCCTGTATTAGAATATCCAGATTTCTCAGAAAGCAATCAATTTATATTACAAACGGACGCATCAGGATACGCAATTGGCGCAATCTTAAGTAATAAAAATAATAAACCTATCGCATTTGCTAGCAGAAGTCTCAATGTTGCTGAAAAACGGTATCCAACCATTGAAAAGGAATTATTGGCTATCGTTTGGGCTGTAAAATATTTCCGCCCATATCTTTATGGTCGCAAATTCAAAATTCTTACAGACCATCGTCCATTAATTTATTTGTTTAACATGCGTGATCCATCAAGTAGGCTAATGAAGTTTAGGCTTTTATTAGAGGAATACGATTTTATTGTAGAATATGTAAAGGGTTCGGACAACGCAGCTGCAGATGCTTTGTCTCGGATTTCTTTTACGTCAGAAGATTTAAAAAATATGACTGAGTCTCATATAAATGTGACCACTCGGGCACAGGCAAGAAAGTTACAGGATTCTGCGTTTGATATGGTTTCTAATTGCAGTTGGTCTGATCAGCCAAATGTTATCGGAAGTCATATTAAACCAAGAATGGCTGTAGAGCTTAGACTTATAGATAAGGAAGAATTAAATAAATTACGAAGTCAAAAGAATATAAGTCGTGAAAGAAACGCGTTTTGTTATGTAGAAAGTATGTCGACAATTTTTATTAATCCTGACTTCCAATCGCAATTGACGCGAGCCGCATTTGTGAGGGAGCTGGATTATTTTTGTAAAGAGATAAATATCAATGAAGTATGCGTTATTAAAACTAAAAATAATAATATATTTGTACAAAAATTATTAAATACCGTAAAATCGTTAGGAAATAAGTGCGCACTTAGATTATTTATTATAAATGACGTCAAAAGAATCGATGATAAGGATGATAGGAAAGTAATATTAAATGACTTCCATCTCTTACCCACTAGTGGCCACGCGGGTATGAGAAGGATGCTCAATAATATTAAGAAATATTATTACTGGCCGGGATTGGATAAAGATGTCAGAGAATTCGTTAAAAAATGCAAAAAATGTCAGAAACAAAAACATGCTGTACATGTTAAGGAACCAATGGTAGTAACCTCGACGGCCACAAGTGCTTTCGAGAAAATTTATTTAGATTTGGTAGGACCGCTGGATAGGGATTGTTATAATTTTTCATATATTTTTACCCTACAATGTGAATTAACTAAATATGTTGTAGCACATCCTTTAATTTCAAAGAAAGCCGAAGAGGTAGCTCAAGCTTTAGTTAACTGTTTTATTCTTCGCTACGGGTTACCCAAAGAAATAGCAACGGACAGAGGATCTGAGTTTATGTCTTCAGTTTTTCAACAGGTTTGTAAGCTCTTAAATATAAAACACTTACATTCCACAGCTTACCACCACCAAAGCATTGGTGCACTGGAAAATTCTCACAAACACTTGAGCTCGTATTTACGTATACAGACGGACAACCACCCAGAATCGTGGAGCCAATGGGTTCCGTATTGGTGTTTCTCCTATAATACGTCGGTACACACTGTAACTAAATTTACACCCTATGAACTGGTCTTTGGTAAAATATGTTCACTTCCCAGTAATTTGAATAATAACATAGTAGAACCACTTTATAATCATGACAGTTATCCTTGCGAATTAAAATATCGCTTACAATTATCTCAAAAGGAAGCAAGGGAAAATCTACTCAAAAGCAAATTTGTAAGAAAACATGTTTATGACAAATGTATTAACCCTATAGTATACAAACCAAATGATTTAGTTTTGATAAGAAATGAAGGTAATAATAATAAGCTAGACAGCATATATTTAGGTCCCTATTTAGTTGTTCAGGATATGTCACCAAATGTGCAAATTATTAAAAATGGTAAATTGGATATAATTCATAAAAATCGAACAAAATTGTTTACAGCATAACTAAATATAATTAAATATAAAATATTTATTTTTATATCAAACCACACTTGTATATCTTTTTTTTTTATTATTATCAATTGTAAGCAAAACTTGTATAACCTATTATTTATAATATTGCTTTATAAGGTTATGTGTTAATTAACCAAATAAGTACACCTACTTAAAGGTATTATATACTGAAGTTATAATAAATGTCTTTATTCAAGTTATATTATCTAAAACATGTTTAGCTTTATTCCTTAAGCATATTAATTAGAAATAAGGATTTATTTTCATAATACTGCTCTTATGTAAAAAAAAAAAAAAGTATTCATGTTATTTTTTTTTTCTCTTGGTGGGAGGTGTGGTGTGTATGTACCTTTATATTGCACATCTCCCTATATATTCAGATGTTTTATAAGAATATAGTCAGTTTTTACTCAGCATTCGTTGTTTGATTTACTATCCGATACGCCCTACCTTACAGTAGTATTACTATAATGGTATATAAGGTCATTCAGTGATCAGTAACCCGCGCTCGCTGGCAGTAGAGCCTTACCCGGGGGTTCATTCTTCATTGATACACGTGGAACAGTCCCCCTACCCCCTCCCTCGCGGGTGGTGAGTGGGCGCCACTCGATAGTTTAAAACTCCCGCTTGTTAGTTAATTTCATTTGAGGAAATATTGAAGAATTTATTATTAGTTTTGTAGTTTACGATCTAGTATTATGTAAACATAGATATAGTTTTGGATTTCTAGATGTTTCGGCACAGGTTACATTGTCTTTAGTTGCAAGCTATGATAATATCAATTTTTGACTACAAATGGTCAAATACCCAATCGACACTCAATTTAAAGTTACACTTAAGTCTCGTGCTGTCATTGTTGCTTTGAGCATCACTTAGAAATTGAGTGACCTTAGATTACGTGGCTGTAAGCCGTTGAAGGCTTATTCTATAATCTTTAACAAAAGTTTATTTGGACCAGTCGTAAATCGTAAAAGGCGTTACTGTGATGAGTTGCAAAAGAACGGCAACGTTGGCTACCCATCTATGGACAGACCGCGCTAACGGTCCTTACTAAAGCACTCAATGTGTACTGAAAGTACCGGCAAGTAAGCGCCTAATTAAATTTCAATATCTCTCATATCAACTTCCTCCAATATAATAGATGTGTATCGAAATTAATAAAACGTTTGTTTATACAATTACAAAGATAATATCAAATGTAAAACAATTAGATGAAAGTGTTAGTTATCTCGTTGTTTGTACAATTCTTGGTATTCGTTATATAATCTGATGTACGTTATCCGGGTTGTTTGGAAAGGAAAATTTAGGCTTTATATTGATTAAAATTCATGAAAAAGGTTAAGCAATTTTTCTGAGGTTTGTTTATAGATTGGTGACCAAATCTACTATATTCGGTTTTGGTCTTAAATGCAGATAGACTCCCTGTCTATTACATTGGAATTGCCTTCCGAAACACAGAGGAACTTGATATGTATAAGATTGTCACCAATCCACAGAACAACCTCGGCAAGCTTAGCCTAACCTCAGAGATTGATCCGAGCGGCTGTTGTTAACTAAACCACGAGTTCTTATTCCTGAATCCTGACATTACGCCTGTTAAACACTTCTGTCTACATCTTCAGGTACAACATATTTTGTGATATGTATATAAGAAATAGTAAGAATACAAATCATACCCATTTACATATACATATACATTGTATACTCAAGACCTAACCCCTCCCTCATTACGGGAGGAGACCCTTGCCCAGCAGTGGGACATTAATGGGTTAAATTTATTATTTATTTTATTTATAAAACATACTTCGGTTTTCCAACAAGCACAAACCACACATTTCAATCTCGAAAACTTAACCGAGAAACGAACTCAGTCACGCGAATGACATTCAACTTTAATAGTAAACGCCAATTAATATCGCTTATTAGTACAAATAAGGCAATATGGCCGCCGTAGTGGTTGCTAGGCAACGCTACACGTGCCGCGAGAGGGGTAGGGTGGCTGCATCCGAGTATCAAACCCTTGGAAGGTAACAGTGACCTTTGATCCGATTCATTCAGTTTTCTAGTACCGTGTAGTAGATTTTTTTCAAGTTTGTGTTATAAGGAAAATAAATAGAATAAGGTTTTTCTGTTTGGATGATATAATGTTTATAAAAGGGTTTTGAATTTGTATGCAAAAATGATATTTGTATGAAAGAATACGTATATAATTTGTAAAGAAAGACGAAATTTTTGTTGGAGGGCACCTATTGCCATTTTCCATATTTAGAAAGGGCTGGAAGCGAGCCTAAAGTATTTATTAATATTACCTAGTTACATATATTTATACTGTTTATTTAATAAATTACAATTTTGCTAATAATACGTTTGGGGTGGCAAAACGCGTGTTCATTACCATAAGTGGTGTTTAATTACGGAATAGTAGTACAATTGTAACGTTACTACCCTTTAATGAGAGCTCTAGAGGGTAGTTTCATTTTATATACGAATAACTTACCGAATTAAATATATTTTGAACTTGTAGGTACATAACCATATGCGTATTCAATCAATTTTATTTTGAAGTCTGTTAAAATCAATATTTTTAAGTTAAGCTTTGAAATGCTTCAGTATTTTATTGTATTGTACAATATTTTATTCCGTGTCAAACGGGAACCGAACTAGGAACCGTAGTCATTAAAAAAATATTTTTTTCTTAGACTTGAGAAGTGAACTTGGGACCTCAAAGAGCAAGAAGATTGTATTTCATAATGGATCCACTGATTAAATTGTAAATCAAAGATATAATAAATAATATACTATAGATAAGTTCTTCAATTCTATTGTTTGTAATAGTTTACATAATTGAATATATTTGTCGTAGCTGCCTACGAGGCTACGTGTTTGCTACGAAAGGCTACGACGCACATCGTAGCATTACGTCGACTTTTGATAACTCGTGTGACGTATCTAAAACAATATTATGACGAAAGATTTTTAGGAAAAACTATTTAATGTAACTAAATTTTAATGGGTTTTGATAATTTAAATAACTACAGTTATTTGAAACATTTCAAACGCAAAAAGGCATATTATTATTTTTTCAAAAAATCATTTACGTCATCAAAATCGCTTAGTTAATTCCCATGCAATTTCGTAATTCAAATAATGCCGAGAATTACCACAATAGTAGCTTATTACAAGAAAAAATCGTTAATAAACAAAATATAAATAGCCTACGCTGAAAGTTGAATAAAGGCTTTTAAAATAATAAATTTTCGAAAAAACATATACATCAAAATTACTATTTATAGCAAATTTCTCTTGGATATAAATATCTGTTACAACCACAATTAAACTAACTAATTGCCTAACAATTTTAAAGTTGTAAACTTTTGTTAGTACCCGTTGCCATGGCAACATAAACGTCAATTGATAAGGTAAACTGTGAAAACAAGTAAATAATTAGTTTATTTTATTTCTTTATCGTTCGCGTGAGTGAGACGGGAGATAAGAGTGAGGCGTTAGAAAGAGATGGAGTGATATTTTTTCCGTCGTGTGAGTAACCTTGTATGAAGCCTAAAAGACCTCTGACTTGAGTTCGTAAGCGTCATAGATACTAAATATTATATTTATTATTTTATTAAGATTATACATATGTAATCTATGCTACAATTTAGCTTGATATAATCACAATATCCTTTTAAACCACTAACTTCAACAGGAAATTTTAGAGTATGAATCTTCGAAAACATTTTGCCTGACTCAGGAACAGAAGACGGCCCGGAAGAGTTTATTGCAAGAATTGTAATATTTACTATTTTCTCTGTCTGTTTGTTAACGCCTTAGTCCCTAAAGAGTTCTTACGTAATTTTAAGCAAAGATAGCTTACTTGATATCTTATAACCAACAAGTTTTCTCAACCGAAAATTTGCTGTAACGCAAGCGAAACCTGGAGTTTATTTGAGCCTGTTTATCTCTGGAACTAGTTATCAGATTTGGGTAAATCTTTTTGCGAAACATAGCTGCACTAACAAGAAATATTTTAAGGTATATAACATCACGCTATGATCTACAGGAGCGGAGTAATAACTACAAATGTAAGTTAAACTGAACAGTTACATAAAACTCTATAATACCATATAAGCAGTTACTTTCTGTAGAAAGTGTGAAGTTAGTCTTGTTTGAATTTCATTTATAATAATCACTTTCCTTTTTATCTGAGTTTGTATAAATTATTCGGTTTCTTTTACGTTATGTGCATTTGTAATAATGATTTATTTTTATGTTAAAATTATGTTTTTGGTATTATAACGTTAGGTAATTTTATTGAAAGTAAAAGTTATTAATAAGCTGTTAGACTTTGTTTACTAAGATTTGAATAGAAATTACGCTTTATAATAGAATATAGGAATTAACACGTAGGTACATGTATTTTACCTTAGAATGCCTGACGTTTCGGCGCAGATTGCACTGGCCGTGGTCGCAGGCTGTAGACATAACGTGCAACGCGAAAGTTTAAAAGTTAAGAAATTATGTTGGTCCCTACATAATTAGAAAAAGGTGGTAGTACATGTAATATGATGAGACACAGTAGTTTTGTTTATTTTCCTCTATATTTTACGAACTAAATGATAGTATAAGTTATTCAACAGGAAAAATATCTACTAAATTACTAGTTAGGTATTCCCAAACTTCCTTGAATAAATAAGCTCAACACTTTATAAGTGTTTATTACGCAAAAATCACTGTAAAGGAATTAATGAATATATTGAATATGCAATTTTAAAAAGTTCGTAAGTCTGAGACCTGCAATGTGAGATACGCCCTTTTGGAATAATTGCATACATGGAACTAATGGATGATTTTCCAAGTGTATTTTTAAAGTGAATTTCATCTACAATATTAGTAACTGTTCTTAATAGGGGTCTTGCAAGTTTAAAAGCTTAGTACTAGTCCAGGCAGAAGGAAAATCAGTGTCACAGGCATATGACGTAATCGGGCACGTATAGCACGTGTGGGCCTTACGTAACGAGACCTCTATGGTAAGGGCGAAGCGTACCAGTTACGTTATATCGCTACTTCGGGGAAGAAAGGGCGTAAAAGCCAAAATAGCAACTTTACAGGGGAGCGAAAAAACGATTTCTTTTTTAAATTTTGGAAAATAACTTTTTTTCCAATAGAGTTAAATTCGAATGAATTGGTGATATTTACTTGCATTTAAGTGCTCTTTCATATCAAGAAGCTTAATTTTAAGTAGACCTTATGGTTTAGAAGATAGGATGGATTTACGACCCAAAATTTTAATAAAAATGGCTTTTACACCGTCTATAAATACGTACTATAGGACGTAAATCCACAAATATCTATAATGCTAACATACATCGTGTCGTATAAACCATCTTTAGACAGTGAAAAGGTCGTAATAACTGCACCACTTATAACAATTATCGTGAGTAAACCTACAATTATTATAATTTTGTAAGATTTAATGTGGTGAATATTGAAATTAAGGTGCATAGAAGCTCAAAATAATAGCATAATAATTATTATTATCTGATTTATCATAGTTCTATACTACAAAATTTATTATAACGAATTAGGTTACCTACCTGTTAAGTTAAATACACACGATTCATGAATAGTGAAACAAAAGAAAAGATTTAATTGAATTGAACTTTGATTATTTTCATTAATTTAAATTTTAAGTTAACTGTGATAAATAATTACTATCATCTAATAAAAAGTAAGAAAACGAAACAAAAAACAGAAAAGGAAATAGAAAAAAAAGAAGATGACTAATTATTGTCAATTTGATTTGATTTATGAATGAATAAAACTGATTTGCATCTTAACTAAATTTATTTATTTAATACACCAATACCTACCTAGTAGAATAAATTACAAACATACCATTATTTTATACTATTTTATCAGTTTTAGTTAATTTATACGTAATAAATATTGTATTTACGACCAAATATTCTTTCATACTATGGTGATACGCCCTTATTAATTTGAAATAATTAAATAATGTCATATACGTCAATGTTTTATAATAAAAATGGTTTTGGTGCGAAAAAAATCATGGGGGTAAAAGCCATTTTTTTGGGAATATTGAAATTTTAAATATACAGATCGATAGAGCGTCGAAAACTAAACAAAGTTGCATTATTAACTCATTTTGGCCAAAAGTGGCTTTTACGCCCTTTCTTCCCCGAAGTAGCGATATATCTATGTATACCTTGATAGCTGTCAAAATTTGACAGATAGTTTTGGCGTTTTAGGGTGCATAGATTGTGTTTTGTTTTTTTAATATTTTGAGTCAAAAATTGTGACTAAACTACTACGGGTTACGGTTAAAGTTATATAATACAGGAATTACTTTCAGCGGGCGACTACTGACATTCTTAATGACCCCAAAATTATCCCACATTCTACTATAGAAATTGGTCACTGATATTCCAAAAATGTCAGCCGTAAAAACGAATGAATCATTTAAGTATTGTATATTACCTTGTAAGTTTTATATAGTGCGTGATATATAGACAATTGCGACACTTAGTCTAATCTAATGTAAAGTTTATGTAAAATTAAATATAGGTCCACGTGCATGACCTTATTTTACAAATAAATAAATGGGTAATTAAGTGTTTGACAATAGAGTATTATATGCATGTGGCCCTGCTTACCAATGAACAAGTAGCATTGACTCGCACTACGACTTATTCATTGAAACTTATTGGGAAATATTCAAATAAAATGTTTCATGTTTACCTTATACTGAACGAATGTCAAACTTTTGCAAGCAACTAAGGTCTTTTTGGGACATTTGATTTACGCATGTGTTTGTTACACAATCTATTTTCCTACTTAATTAACTGGCAACTAAGATTATGCAAAGTTTGACAGTTGTACGAAAAAAAATAGAACGCCTTAAAAAAGGAGGAAGAAAAAAGGATATGTCAAATTGAAAATTGTAATTCAAATGTCAAAAACGATCAAACGTCACAAAGCGGTGCGGCGTTTTATTTTTAAACTGGCAACGCGCGACCTCAGCGCATGAATGTAGTGCCAATGTCACAGTAACTGGGTCTATGTCAGCGAGCGCGGCCTTACTGCCGCGGGGATATGTCTGCACGTTTTGTGGCCTTATTTGGCGCTTTCGGCGGGGTCAGTGGGCTTTTCGGTGATCGCATTCTGTTATACACGTTTGATACACTTGTTACGTGAAAAAACTCACGTTTTTCTAAACTTTTTCCTACATTTTTGACGCTAGATAAGCTAGAACAGTTTTTAGGCGTGCGCAGCCTTGATTCACTTCGATACAAAGGTCGGAATCATATTATTTTTTAAATCAATGTTTATCGAGAATCAATGGCAGCATTTTGGCGCCAATGCCGCCTCATTGAGCACATCCATTTGTCATAGACAATCGTGAATCATGACCCTACACGACGTCGTCGTATAAATAATATATGAGTACTCGTATTTATTAACAAGAATGTAAACTGTAGTTAAGATAAACTTACTATGTAATTAAATGAATTTTATTTGTGTATTGGTTAACGTTTGATCACAGGGTACGAGAAGGCCGATTATAAACGATTACAATAAATTTATAAGTGTCCCATGGCCGTGTTGATTTAAATTATTTATACGTAATACTTTGTTGTTAATTAACAGTAAATAATACTAAAAATAATCAAAAGGTTATAAAGGCATACAAGTAATAACAAAAAAAAAACAAAAACATTCCATAGACCAGTCCAATTTTTTAAATAAACTATGACACCAACTTACAGTAGTGATGACCCCAAAAAGCGTTAAAAAAGCAACTCCCACATTTTTAACAAACTGCTATTTGCTCCAATAATTATATTTAGTCCTAAACAAACATATTTAGCATATTAAAGTCGTTATAAAAGGCGTATAGCGAGTGATTGTGCGTCGGTTGACATGCATCTATCAAGTGTCTCCGTCGCCAACGCAATGTGTTCCGATGATTGCCAAATGTTGCAATAATGTGTAACAATGATTCAGCGATACATAACAAGTGTAATGGCAATTAGAGAGCTATATAAGTACATACTATATACTACATATGACAAGAGAAATCTGTGAACTGTGACTGTATTTGAAAATTGCTATTAGTAGGTAGTAGTAGGCTATTTAGAGTACATACTTTTGTTCGTGATTTTAGCTAAATAGAAGCAAGTGGTGTGATCGCAAGCTGACATTTGTATACAATAATCAAGTAATATTTAAAAGCATAAAATGTGTCTGAAATTATTTCAAGAAATAGTTCTTCAGAAGAGATTATACTTTATCCTCAACGTTATTCCACGTAATCATATATTATAAGTTACGCAAAACGCAGGTTACAGAGTGCAGTAAAGTTAAGCTAAAAATTGCGAAAATCTGCCTCTGCGATTCACAATATTGCAATTTATTTGCAACTTAGTTGTGAAATAACGTTATTAAGTCAATGCTAAGGCCACAGCTAAATAGCTTCGAATTAATTGACACACATTTTTTATATTCACTTTTTATTTGTGTTTAAAGAAAAATGTTAGAAAAACTGTCTCCTTAATCCTAAATTTATCATCTGACCGATACGCTCAAGGCTAATGCTATCTTGTATGTTATTTACACAAACAAATATGGCCGCCGTATCAGATAACTTTCCTAACCTCGAAATGTTCCCTAAAACCCATTTCTTAATGTCATTAACACATTTTATAAAGATAAACACTCGATACAGAGTACTTGCATAGATAGTCGTGTTCTCGTGATGGTCGGCCCTGACGGTAACCTTGTTGTTCTCTCGCTCGCACTCGTTGTTACGTATATGTTTGTGTCTCTTTCTAACTGAATGTTTGCAGTGATAACTACCGGATTCCTTGCGCGTGCGCCGATCGAAATGTGTTTGATATTTACTTCGGTTTTGATGAAAGGGCTGTGTGCTTTGGCGTGAAAATTTTGAAAAATATTTCGTAATTAATCATTTTAAATATATTACCTAGTTCATTAGATCAGAATTTGTGTACTAACCTGATTTTAAAGTCATTCGTTTACTGATTAGGAAGTTATAATATTAATAATTTAAAAAATATAATACAATTGTACAGTACGTAATTTTTTTTACTTATTTTTCGACTAAAATATCTACCAATTTATTCCATAAAGCTGTATTTAGCACCTGTACAAGTGTTCTCTCATAGTGTTTGTTTCCTCTCATTACAATGAAATTATTAAAAGTAATACAATAATAATATATAACATTTTAAAAAAGTAATTACATATTTTTTTTAATTTTAATTTATTGAATGGAGGAGTGTTGCCACGTCAGAACAGATGTGGCGATCAAGAAAAATATAACAAATTATATAAAATAATATGTTTTTCATGCAAAGTCCCCAACCCGCACTTGGCCAGCGTGGTGGACTCAAGGCCTAACCCTCGTTCGGGATGAGACCCTTGCCCGGCAGTGGGACAGATATGGGTTATTAAAAAAAAAAAATGTTTTTGAATTGTAGTTAGGTCTTTTTCAAAATACGAAAAAATTAGTCTTCTTCTTACATATAAAAACATATACAAAGTCACGCCTTATTCCCATAGAGGTAGGCAGAGACATACAATTTAAAACACTTTAGTACCTAATAAAACATACATAGACCTACTTGAAACATATTATAAAAATAACAAGAGTTTGCTTCGAATCAGTTCAGTAGTTTCGGAGATAACGTGTCACAAACAAACAGTTTATTTGCTAATAATATTAGTGTAAGTAATAATTATGATCAGTATTACTAATCGTGCAATGTAACTGCTTCAGTCGACCTCGTAACCTGATTCCCTCATTTATGTAAAAATAATGTTAAATTATTATTAGTATATCATGTCATCGTTATTTTAAATTCTTTAAATTATAATATGAAAGAGTATATAATATGACATTTATTTATTTAATATTTTGCATTCACATTTTTTTCGTTGAATTAAACCCACAATAAAACAGATGTGTATAATTTTTCAATAAAGTCATATAATATTGATAAAGATTGTGAGTTCGAATGTGGAGTGTTATCTTTGAAACTTCTGGTCCGATTTTGGAAAGGTATTCTTGTTTGAATGCCTTATGCCTTTTGGGAATTTTATAGACTTTTTCATTATAGAAAATGGTTAAAAAACAAGTAATAAAAATGATTACTTGCAGACGACTTTACGGGTAGCAACAACATCACCTCTATACATTTATACATACGTATTGTGATATATAAATCTGTAAATATAAAACTCTTTCGTTACTGAGTGACTAACTGACTGACTAATGGACAACGCACAGCCGAAACTATTGAGTGTAGAAACTTCGTATGAAGATTCCTTAAGAAGCGTAAAGAGAGGAATTCAGAAAATTCCCCCAGAAAATTGGGGAAAACTTTTATATGAAAGATCAGCAATAATAAACTGTTCTGAAAGCACGAAAACTAAAGTCCAGGCGAACGAAGCCGCGGTCAGCCGCTAGTATTTTAATATGTATGTATTTTTTAAGGTCCATCACAAAAAGACTATTTTAGTTATTTCAAAGGAATTAGGACAAGCAATTATATTATCTAGTCAAAATTAGATCAAGGTTTGGCCTCAGTTTGACAGATAATTTGGTGTACACTACATTTAACGTTAATACGTTGATAAACACAATAAGTTAAACTATTAGCACTATTTACTGATAGTGGAAGGATAACGTGGGAAACAGGCTACCGGTGACTAATACATATATACATGTTAATTTGATTTAATTTTGTTTCCATAATCCATGTATCCAAAAAATCTTTCATTTCGTAAACTTGTAACAAATTATTTAAAATAGTAATTTTCTTTATCTTGTAAACTTCGTACAAAGTATTTAAAATAGTCATATATTTTTTCATTATTTGATAATATCGTAAATACCATAAATTGTTTGTCTTTAATACTATAAATGACAAAGTCTGTGTGTTACTCTTCCACAGCAAAGTCACTGAACTTATCATCATGAAATAATTATAACATTGAGATAAACGAAGAACCAGGACCAATAATAGTCTAGTTATATTTTATGGAACTCTAAAGTTTGCAATTAATTAAGTTTATTCATATAGAGTCTCCCACCTTAATAAAAGACTACTAAAGATTGATTCTGATTGTTGAATCGAGTACCATTCACCACAAAAGTTTCAACCAAACCAATTTTAGTATCATCTATATACAAAACCATTAGAACCCACCACCATTTATGATATAACAAAATCTAATCCACATAACGACAAAATGCTTTCCCTTTCATACATCTCATTTATTAAACAATAATACGAATTAGCAAACATACAAATCTAGGCCGATTGTGCAAGAGATCTCGTGTATTGTTTAAAAGCAAAAGTATAAATGTGCCGACGCGGCGGTCTGTCGCAATTCGTGCCCTAAATTGTTTTAAACAAGATCAGCATACTCTTTACTTATGTGATGACTCATAGTTTAGGTAAAGATTGGTGTTTAAGCCTAATTAGACCTAGATAATTTATTATAAGGTTTGTTATGTACACGTGTTTAAAATTAGTATAGAAGCATGTTGTAATGTTAGAAAATATTTTGGTAAACAATCAATGTGCAATTTCGGAAAGAGTATGCCATGTTCTAAAACGTGAGATACGATTTTATTTCGAAATAACATAATGGATTTTATTTTTTTAAGCCTTGTTTTGTATAAACAACTTAAGTTCATAAGACATGAACAGGGTTTTTTTCTACAGATATAATATTATAAGATAAATGCATACAAAAGCAGGTGATACGTTTTTTACACGAAAAGTTATACCACAAATACCTTGTAGGTACCAGGAGACCAGTAAGATGAAGGAGATCCTTACCCTGTAAAAAAGAAAACATATTATTAATAAAAAATCGTAAGTAAGGTACCTATTTACTTATACTTAAAGTCAACTTTTCAGATTGTACTAAGAAACCACCGAACTTAATTCTGAGAAATTGCTACGCTTTAAGATTACTTTTTGTCGCCAAAAATAGTAATAGAATTACGGTGAATCTCTTTTCTGTAATCTCTATTTCTGCGAAATCGTTGAAAGAAAACTATATAATAATATATATGTTACTGTAAAAGCCCGAACTGTGGCAAATCCTAAGATTTTCCGGTAAAACCTAAGATTTACCAACTCTCAATGGTAAAAGTCCGAACAAGCCGGAGTTTAAAAACTATGTTACGGTATATAAAAAAATCCTCCTTCATAACTATGTTTATAACTATTTCACGGTATAATTATATACTGTGACATTGTTATAAAGAAAGAGTTTTGGGCACAGCGACATGGGTAGGTTAGGTTAGAAGGCTAAGGTGGGAGCGAGCGAAGCGAAGCTCCCACCTTAGCCTTCGTGGTTATTTTTTTTTAACCACCCAGTAGGAGGAGCCCCGCGAAGCGGGGCTCCGGCGACATCTCGACATCATCAAGTGAATATAGGTAAAAGTTCAAAATAAAATAATTTTTCGGACTTTTACCAATGCGAGTTGGTAAATCTTAGGTTATACCGGAAAATCTTAGGATTTACCACCGTTCGGGCTTTTACAGTAACATATATAATTTGAATCCAAAATCAATACGGCAAATACACTTTCATCATGAACTTTCGGGAAAAACTCCTTATGCTTTAAAAAAAATAGTATCTAATTTCACGGCCTCCGTGTCCGACGGCGACCAGTGTATCAATAGGCCGTGGGTTCGATTCCCACATGGTACAAACACTTATGCAATCCGTAAATAATTGTTTCGGATCTGGTTGTACTTTGTGTCCGTTGTTTGTATGTTTGTAATAGTCCTCGCGACACAAAAGCAATTCTTAGTGCGGGAATTTTCTTTTTAAATACAAATAAAATATTGTCACATAATGTAACAAAAGTACTGAGTCAGCGCATTTCCTCACCTTCCGATAGTATTAGTATAGATACACCACGTTACTATGACCTTTGTATACCAGTTTGTGGCTAATTACAATAACGCGATTTAATGCAGCCGATAAAAAACGCAATCTCAAACATTTTGTTACAAGGTTCGCGAATCCACGCGTGGCGGACTTTGTATGATGATACAATTCGTATTTATTGAAACGTATCCATATTAGTATGAATGCGAATGTCTGTCTATCTGGTATGAGTTTATGGCTAAACTGCTGAACGGGTTTTGATGAAATTTAGCATGGAGTTAAAAAAGAACATTAAATTTATTTGACTGCTTAATTTTCTGTTGTTACGTGACCTATTTTCCAAGGCTTTTTTCGACTTAACCAACAATAATGAGGGATTGTATTTTTACTACTCATAGTTTTTACAGTCGTAAAGTAAAGTGAATAATGCCACAGGCAACATCTAGCTGTTACATAAAGAAATTATATAAAAGAACATACGCCATTCAAACCATCCGTGACACGTAACAACCCTAATGATGATGATTTATTTCAAAAGTAAAAAAACCGTATCATTTTATAGAAAACTGTGCCAAATAATATCCGAATTAAAATATTGTCACGGCTATTACAAGATCTCTTGATCCAAAAATAATTCCTACTCCAGATTCTTTATACTCTGTGGAGAAAAAATAATATTGGCGCCAATGGCGGCGTGGGCGCTGTCACGTGGGCTAGTAAGTTGTGAGAATAACAAAAACCTTTTACATTACCACATTACTAATCTTACTTTATACATTATTGTCGCTACGACGAAAATACACAACAAAGGACCTGTGTGGTAGCGAACATATTATTTTAACAAAAATACACTTTTGATAGCAGGTGTTCCACAGATAATTTATATTCCTTTATTTTTATTCGGTAACCCACTTTAGTAAATAGAGCGTCCCCAATTCGCAATAAGACATCATAATACGTATAAATTCTTTAGAGACCTTGATTTTGTCAGTCTAACTTGTATAATTATGAAGACAGCGGATAATTTGCACAGAGGTGTTAAAGTTGCGAAAAAATTGACCTTAGATTACAGCATGGTGGTACGCGCGAGCTCCGAGCCCCGCCACGCCGCTTCAGAACAGAAACCTTCGGTTGGAACATTTAAACTTAACCTAGTGATCATGACACACTTTTAGTGATTACGTATGGCCGTGTGAGCGCATGAGCACATTTCGTACACGAATTTTCGCCCGCCTTTTGCGATTACTAAATAGGTTAGCTTTGTAGGCCAGATATATGACCTTATTTTGAAATTTCGGGATTATAGATGACTCAAAAGACAGGATTTTCATCATTTTTAAGAGTAATCCAGTATTTTTCTTTGAATTGGTACAAGGCCATCACACAATAGTTTCCAATTACATTCTCACAAAGAAAATGTAATCAGTTCTACAAATTAAATGTACAAATTATACATTTTATTACACTTGCACAATAACAAATGTATTGATTTTAATGAAATATATAAAAAAATAACAAGGGTATTTTTAAATAACTCAATAAAAATAATAATGTTTAAATTGATTCGACGAAGGCGGAAAGAGCGGACGCCCGTAGAGGCAAGGCCAATCGTCAAGGTCCCGAAAACGAGTAATTATATACAAATTTGGACTCTATATGTCTCTAGATAGAGTTTTTAATTGAATGTGGGACGTGTGTAATGCAAGACAATAAGTTGGGTGTTTTTAATGCAACATTTTTCAGTAATAGGTAGAGATCAAGGCTTTGTGTTGTAGACGTGTTGTACGTAGAGGCCGGCACACACGCCAGTAGAGGGGGACTGAACTGAGTGGGTGCTGGATTCCCACACCTTATGGACTCATATTTTCTTGGCAAATACTTTACCTATGACTAATACAACCACTCTACATTTTATTGAAATTTATTTTTGAAACTGGCGATACTACGAAATAATTCAAAGGGTTGCCAGTACAAATTATTTTAATGACTTAATGATTCAATGGAGTCAAAGTTATTTGAAGCTGGTTTTTACATAAATTACAGTACACGTGTTACGTAATATAATTTTATTCAGTTATTTTTAACATACACTTGTGACAAGAGTGTGGCTCGTGCCAATAATGTTGTTTTTAGAATAATATCCGCCATTTTGTTTCAGTGTATGAAACAACAAGACAAACCAATTGTTTACGATTTGTGTCAAATGTGACTACTTGTAAATCTTGCCAACAGCATGTAAGATTATTTTAGATTTAGAATGCATCTACAAATATCTTTTTTTAGAAAATTCTTGTAAACTCTTAAAAATTTACAATAGAATTCCGAAATTCTTTTAATAATGAATAGCCTCTACAGTACAAATTTTTTTTTTATTCTAAGATCACTTAATGAAGCTAATTTTATATAAAAATAACATAACAAAAACCGAAACCAGTGAATCATCTATATATACCTAATGCAAAGAGTAAAAGAAATAAACATATATTGTGGTCTTGCTCTCGTTCTTTATTCTTCGTAACTATTAAGTTACTTTATGTCAATGTCAAATTATAATACCGTGTTATTATTAAGAATTGTACTGTCTTAAATTGACGAAGGTATAAGATATTGCGACATTTCGAGTCTAGACTACATAATTTTCAACCTAACAATTATTATAAACTTCTAAAGTTTTGTAACCCTAAAAGTTCTTTATCACATTAAAATTTCTTGTGGCCACGCGAAGTCCCCAACTCGCAGTTGCCTAGCGTGGTGATATCAAGGCTCAACCCCTCTCTCAATCGGGAGGAGGGTTTTGCCCAACAGTAGGACAGTCTTGGAATAAAAAGGTCTTTCTTGATAAAAGTTGCTTAACAAACCCTTATGATGAAGAGTTTGCCAGTTGACCAGTTTTTTTCTTGCGTATGGTTTAGTGGTCAACCTAGAGTCGAAGTTCTTCGAACCGCCCAAAGATCTGGTAACTTTTAATCAATACAAATTATTAAAAGCCCTTTTATCAAAAAGATAAGGTTTGAAATGGATCACGTAATATCTATTTCAGTTGTAATCCTATATTTATTGGTTAGAGACAGTAATAAATTACTAAAGACTGACATTCTATTGGCTAACAGCCGCCATTAATATTGTTTCCCGCGCATTTTTACAAGAATATTTATCAAAATTTAATTAAGCATATAATTTAATAATAGAAAAAATGAGATATCATTTTCGAACGTAGGTTTAAATGTTTCAAAACGAATGAATTTTGTTTGAACGCAGTTGTTCCAAAGACAATTAGTTTTTTTTTTCATCAAGCATGTGGCATTGGCGACATAATGTCTTTAAAAAGCCATATCTACTCTATATGCTTAAGTAGGTCATGGATGTCCCCGAAATTCATTGCACACTCAATTAATGAATGAATGGTTTTAGCAGTGAAGAACGATGTAGCGTGAGGGAGAGAGACAGAGCTATACAACTTGTGATCGGACCTTGATTTGTTCAACGTGATATAAAAATTAGGCGGCTTGTTCAACATGTCTGTAATTATAAAGTTTACTCTTGATTGCATGAAGGGCAGTGCACTAATTAATAAAAAATATCAAAAAGTTAACTTTAGTTCCAGTTTAATAATTAAGAGGAATATAAAAATAAAGTTTGTATAAATTTAACGCGTCTAGGTTAAATTTAAACATTGAGACGTTGATAAAACAATATTATCTCCGAATTTTTCCATAATAATGTCTAGACGATAAGGTTCTATTTGAACTGCACGAACTAGCCAGTGACGTCACAGCAACATGTAATTGTAATCTACGTTGATAACAAACAAAAACTGTATTAGGAAGTGAATTATCGGAGCTATCTGTTAAACAGCTGCGAAGCGCGGGGCTAGAGCCACTATCAAACTGGGCCAAGGTTAGCGAGACAGGCGCGGATGTCCGCAGACCAGGCTAACTTGACCTCCAAGATAGCACTTACGAGCCCCTCTTAGTTCCGAGTGACGTAGATGTAGTAAGCGCTCGCAGGGGGGCATAGTTCTAGTTATGACGGTTGCGCATCGCGACATTTTTGCGCCGACGACTGCCGAAAATGACCGAAGGTTGACGATCGTGAACGTTTCGCGCGTATCGACTGACGTTTGTTTTTATTGTCGAATACGTAACACTATGGACTTTCTCTGTAGTTTTACTATAAGAAAGATTATTCAGCTATTAATAAACCCGTTTATTTTAACAGTATTCATTTGTATGCGCCAACTATCATGTTTACTGCCGCTTCATAAATTAGTTTGGTTAACAACATAATTTTTGGACACAAATCCCTATAAAACTGTTTATAATCATATGTTTACCATTTTTCCACAAATTATAAAATATTGTTTAATGATTCACGCTGAACATAGGTACATTATCAAAATAATAATTAGTTTCTACGAGTTCCTCTTTCATAATATTAGTTTCGTAGTACTAATTAGTAGTAACAAGCGATAAGCGATACTGATCTATAATTATATCTAAACTATTGTTATTAAGTTTGATAAAACTAAAGATCTTTTACTCTATCTTTTAATACAAATCTGTTTACTTAATCGTATGTACCTATTTAATGGTTACAACTAGAAAAATAAAGATTAACTACCTAATACAAAATAACGCTAAAAATTGTCCCAATTCTCTGGCGCAAGTTTTCAAATATCATTCAAAACAACCCACAATTTGTTTTTTACGACCATAGAGTATAAAATACAGACTATAAAATAAAACTAAGCATTATTTTATTCTGTCCACAGATCATAAAACCCTTCACGATGGAGTATTGATAGAGAAAAAACCTTTTTCAACATTGTTACGACTTGTTTATGGTTACCATAAAATTATGCCATAAATAGTGTGTCGTCAACCCTTTGACAAGGGGTTGCGTTAAAACAATTACAAACAAACAATGTGTACCGTAAAAATACGGTTTTTTAAGACTTTCTTTTAGTTACGGTACTTTTTTGTCTCAGTAGCGGTTTCTTTAAAAATTACGCGTAAAAAGTTAAATGTTTATAAGTTTGCCGGTGAAATTGTTACGTCAATGGCGGATTACTTTTTATTAAGTTTATTTTTGGTTTACAGAAATTAATTTTATTGTTTTATGTGGTAAATTAAAAAAATACTAAATTATTTTTTAGCAATTAGCTTTACTAACTACCTTACGAGTAACTGTAGAGTAACTGTAGAGTCGGTTGATCTATGATTCGAGTCCTCTAATTGTACACTGAGCTTCAAAATGTCTTTTCATATAATTGCTAAATAAATCAAAATGTGTTCAATTAAAGAAATCAATTTGTTAAGGCTATCTTTACATATTTTTGACCCATAATTGTGAATACATGTCTGCAAAAATAAGGTCCTTTCCCTGGCCAAATGAAGGCAAACCTAGTAACTTAAAGAAGTATCGTTTTTATACAGGCAAAGTCACAGTTTTAACCTAGTTAGTTACAAATGCGATCACGTGTCGCTATCGACAACAATAATCGTTAATTTATGAGTGGTATCGCGTAGAGGCGGTGCCGCGGTATCAGATAGTTTATCAGCTATCGTAGCTAATAGTTAACTCTTATACATAAGTGCTTAGGCGCTTAGGACCAAGATTTAGATGGAATTTGTTGTTTTACTTGTGGAATTTCGTTCATACTTTAAATGGATAATGTAGAGTAATCCATTATTTTTAATTTTGTATGGGTTATATGAAAATCGCTTTCTATTACATGGGACTACAATTTTAGCCTGCCTTCCTGAAATCTGAGTATATTTCATACACCCTTACCTACCCCTTTGGGTGTAACAGGTATGGTGTTATGTATGTATATGTGTTGTACCTCTTCGTGTTGTCCTAGGTCAGGATTTTAATTATTCAGAGTATTATATTTTTATTCATCTAGATATTTTTAGCGCAATGTAAAAAGGAGCTTAGTATATATTTTATTAGACCACATGGTTTTACAAATATACTAAGCTTCCTTTCTCCTTGCGACATAATACTAAGGTAAAACTCTTGATAGAGTTTACTGAAATTAATCAATTAGTAAAGCATTTTCAAACCCTCTTTCTGTCATTATATCATAAGTATACCTACTATCTCAAACGATACAGGGCTGAAATACATCAAATTTGAGTTCACTATTAAACAGACTACCTCGCTCTGAATACCGGACTTTTATCGTCGAAAAAAACAATCTTATAAATCGTCGCCAATGATTCTCGCAAATACTACTCATTATACGGTGCCAAGGTTACTCCCGTTGCTATGGCAACCAACTTCTAATAAATATTTATATAACTCAAAAGTGACTGACTGACTGACATAGTGATCTATCAATGCACAGCCCAAACCACTGGACGGATCAGGCTGAAATTTGACATGCAGGTAGATGTTATGACGTACGCATCCGCTAAGAAAGGATTTTGATCAATTCTATCCCCAAGGGGATAAAATATGGGATGAAAGTTTGTATGAAAATTCTGTCCTATGTAACAAACAACGCGGACAAAGTCGCGGGCTACTTTAGTCATATAGAACAAGGAATAACGTAATCCCGTTAAAACTTCTCTTTGAAATGTTAATGATATTTCTGTAAAGATGAAAGTTTCTGAGTGTTTTGCCTATCAGAGTTACAAAAGGGAATTGTGTTACAACTAGTTAGATCTGGATTTTATTTTGTAAAGGAAAGATAAATATAATAAGTATTGTCGTGAATGACAAAAGTTTTTGATTACTATTTGTTTTGAAGTCAAGACAAAATAAGATAGACGATTCTAAATATCGTATAACTAAATAAGAAACTAAATCATTTCTTTTTAAATAATTATATCAAAATGCAGTCGCAAAAGTAATATCTCCATTGTTTCATCATCATTACTCTCAAATTTAACTTTCATTCACAAAACACATTTCAAGCCAACATCACAGCCGCAATAATCGTAATCTAATCTTTGTATTTACATACCAAAAACTAGCATACAATTACCAACATATTTATCACACAGTGATACAAAGGCCAGCTTTTATCCGCACCATTTTTGCGCGCATGCGCGTTGTAGCGGCGCACGCGCATCAACGCGAAATGTGTGTCAAGGAAACGAAACGTATTGGAGAAAAATTCGCGAACCTTGAGATCGCTAGATTAGAATTAGGACCGTCCGAGTTTATTTATTTTATTGGTTGTGTTAAAAAAAGAAAATACGATGGCTGTAGGCGAAAATAAAATGGTGAAGGTCAATTGGGATTGAAGTTTTGATATGTTTAAGTAGTGTGTTGTGTGTTTGGATTGTTATTTGTGTTTCAAGATGATGCAGTTACAATCTATTGATATCTACATATGTTTTACTTAAGGTGAAGAAAGACTACATAGTATCTAAAACACTTAACACTTTGTTTTGATTGACACTTCTTGTTCAGAATCATTAACCAGAGAAGCAAGGGAAGCTTGAAAGAATCACAGTAAGTAGTACACTTATTAAAATAAAGATTGACTCTATGTATGTAGAAAACCAGACTTAACTACCATTGATATAAGCATCCTTTAATACATAAACAGCCTAAACTCCGGTCGGCAAGTTTGGCAACTGTCACGAACAGAGCTTCTTAATAGTAAAGTGTATGACCTCTAACATTTGAGGTTGTCTGCCTACGTGAAGTTTACCGGAACGAATTGGGAAACTTCTCTCTTCTGTATAGAAAAACATATATTGTTTAGATACATTTTTAACCCTTGAGAAAAAGGAAAGGTGTTATAAGATTCATAACATTGACGTTTCTATGTATCGTTTCCTAGGTAGCTCTTAAATGAATAGACTGATTTTGTGGCAAGCTGAAGAAATTCCGATAGTGTGTTTTTTAATATTTTATTTGATGGACTGGGTCGGTTTGTGACGAATAGGTTATTTTCTTAGGCTGGAGTAGTTGTTTTTTTTTTCTCTATAAATATTTGGTTTGATAAACTGGGTTGACTTGTGACTATAGCTGGTGTAACCAGCGCCGAAACATCAAGCAATAATAGTAAAATGTATGTTCGTGTTATTTCCCGCATAATATTAGATACTAAGTCAATATATCGTTAATATATAACGTAACAAGTTTAAAATAACAAAAAGCTCTGAGTTCGCCATCCCACGCCTAAACAAGTACGTGTTAATGTAACGCCAAACTTACATACATTATATACATGTTAAATGAACGAGGAAGTAAAATATTTACGTATATAATATCTATTTACAGCACAGGCAAAAACAATGTCTATTTTAGGCTATATACGGAACACTAATCTCATAAGAAAATACAGAAAAGCAAATCCGACTATAGGTTTCCAAACTTTCTCAGACTACCGCCCTTTTTTACAGAGAAAGAATATTTTATCTACCCCTTTACATATTAGTTAAACCATTTATTTTATCAATCATTTGTCCTTAAAACCCAAAGAGGAAGCTCCAGCCCTCATTAGAGGGCAGTAATATCACCCCCAATAGAAGCCTATGTGGTCTATCTTTTACGTTGTGTAAAGTATTAAACAATTTTAGCAAAGTTTATATACATAGGCTACTAAATAATTCAGGCCATGGTTAATATACAGATAAAAAAAATATGTAAATATTTGTTCTACATAAACAATGAATTGTCAAAAAAGTAACCTTACTTCTTAGTAATTAATAGTATTTGCGAAAGTGATTTCAATTTCTTTCGCTCCACTTTCACGGCCTAACGGGTGGACTGATTTTATGGTAATTTTAAACACACATTACAATATTTATTGCAATTATAAATTAGTGACAACTTATTAAATGTACGTTTAATAACTAAGTTATAAGTAAAACATTCAACTGACTATTATACGGGAATTAACCCTAACATGCATTTAACTACAGTCATCTTACGACTTCCAGCGTAACCTGCGCCGAAACGTCAAATAATTATCGGTGAAATGAAATTTGCGTTGTTAGATAGCAAACAATTTGACAGTTATAAAAAAAATCTATATTGTACGAATAAGTGCCAGGTAGCTTATCTTTAGATAAAAGGAGAGAAAAACTCAGTTAAAATTTTCACCGCTTGCTAACTGCTGCTTATTCTGAAGTACTGAAACGCATCGTAAGACTAATTACTGTTTAATAAAAACCCTATAATCAAACATCAATCAGGAAAATTTTAAATGATACCCCGAAAATTTTAATCCTTAATGGTTTAATTAAAAGTATTTGAATTTTCCATCTGCCGCCATAACTTGGATTGGAAACACAAGCATTAATAGCACCATAGCCCATGGGATTCCGCGGATTTGTGTGTGTTTGGATTAAAAATGTACAAGAAAAATGCATTTTAAATACTTGGTTATACGATTCTAGCTTTTTAATACAGCATTTTTTATTCGTCAAGCGCATGCTAGAAAAAATAAGGGTAAAGCAACAATTTAAGGATTATCGACTTCAAATATTACAGGATGACAAACAAATGTTTTCAATGTTATTAATACCTACATAGCTTAACAAGTCAAGTCAGTTTTTAAGTTGGTTTTAACTACAGTTCTAAGTCAAAAGCCTTCAAGCAGTTTAAACAACTTCGACACCACGTTGACCACCTCGGAAAAAAGATGAAAAATGAAGATTCTTCCACAATATCCAAACTTTTGTTTATACAAGGAAAATGCTCGGTATCTATGCAAAAGTTTTCAGCGGAGGCATCGAACGATCAACCTTACACGTGTTCGAGGGCAACGATTCCGAACTTTGGAACAGACCTCAAACCAATCGTTCCTTGAGATTACTCGTAATATTGGCGAAACTAATTTTCAAGATTAATGACTTAATACATGGATTTGGATATACTAAAATATAGAGACATTTTGAATTTATTTAGAAAGAATTTTAGCTTTTTTGCTTACGACGATATTTCTTTCTTCTCTATCGATAAGTAAGTAAAAGATGGGTGATCTTTAGGTGTTTTTTTAAACATACTTTAGGATTTCTATGCCTAGAAAGATACTTAACTTGACAATCAATAAGTATATTTTTGAACTACGCTTAGGATTTCGATGCTTAGGAAAACACATAACAAGACCATCCCAATAACAATAGCGAAAAGTTGTCTACAAAAATATCTGTATAATTCATTTCTAACATTTTCAGCACTAAGTAATCTATTGATCATATAATACAAGAAAGCCCTAAACTTTCTTATTCTATACAGTATAAAATAAATAACAAATTCTTCTAGAAACTTCTTAATTAAAGTTAAAACGCAACGTAATCGCGGTGACGTATTTGAAATCATACTTTCACTGAGCGTCGCGTGCTCGTCTACGCGGAAGCGAGCGCATTGATTTATATCTCACTGTCTTTTACTACAAATGCACTACGTTTATTAGTTCTTTGCCGTCCTTATTGTTATTTTTTATAATTAAAATGTTATTTACGATATTTTTTTATTATATTAGGTATTAAGTTGGAATAGAAATTATAGGTAAGTAGTATTTGACTGTATTCTGTCAAATTTCGATAGGTTTTATTATAATTGTGTGTTTTTAGTTAGGTACTAGTGTAGCCTGTTTAAAAGTTTGTGGTTAAATATAAATAAACGAATAAAACCCGTTACGTTGTTTAAATTAGAAGGTAAAGATTACCTACTTCAACATTATCGGCTTTTAAATAATCATTAAGTTAAGTATACTTCGAAATTAGCAAATTTTACCAACACACTGCAAAGATTCTAAAAGATATTAATCTTTTTAATTCTTCGCTTCTCTTCTCCACGTAAAACTAACAGTAAAATTATATTTATTAAATAAACATATATACTAAATTGAATTCCTAAATAAACTTAGCTTATTTCTTAGAATATTATTAAACTAAGAGAAAACTGCAATAACTTGTAACGACCACTAGCGCAGTTTGAATAAGCTGGCCGCCATTAAAACTTGGAATTTTAATAACGATTATATAATATGAATTTTCCATATTGCGAGGAAAGTCGCATGCCTGCATAGCTTTATCTCTTTCTAATAAGGCTGTTGGATAAGAACAGACCGATACAGACTTGTTTAATTAGTCATTACATTGACAATTACGTAATATTTAAATATGTCTAAGGATTAGATTTTCTATCGACACTCGACAGGTCATTTTATTTTTAAAATGTTATATTTTTTGACATACCTATAGTGTAAATAAAACCTGTCAAGAACGTAAAATGTTTTCTCAAATATTTTTTAATGAGTCTTTAGGAAAGTTATTTTTTTTAATTTATCATAATCTATTTAACTTAACTAAAAAGGTCTAAAGATCTAAATACTTAAAGCGGACAAGGTGTGTATAGTTATGAAGAAGCGGTGCTAAGAAACTATAAGAAAAAAAATACTTCATACCAAATTTTTGACCTAAAGGGAAATAAACATGACCATTAATGACCCTTCGGCCAATTGAAGTTTTCTATAGCTTATCTTGAAATAGCATTTTCCAAAAACCGTCTAACACATGAAAACGTTCGTGTAACAAATAATTTCGCAACAGATGAGCTAACTAAATTAAAAAATAAAAGTTATTGTTCACGAGAGAAAGCTTTTCCCCATTACACATGTGATTCTATCGTTTGCACATAGCTCAGTGTTAATTGTTATACGAAATTAAACCTTAACACTTTGATATAAGAGTGTTTATTACTTGTAGTGGTATTGAGTTATAATGGCCGGGACGATGACACGCAAAGTCGTCGTTGATTTCGAGGTTTTAAACGGTTTTTGAATGTATTCATCTATACGAACTGTTGAAGAGATTTTGATTTGTATTTGAAGTAGTAAAGGAGAGAAGGAATTCGAAAAGAATAAGATAAATTCAATCGAGAACTTTAGAGTAGTCGATGTTACATTTCAGTTTTTATAGATACGATTTTCTTGATAGAGTCAATGCAATTTGTTTTGGAATATTAGAAATTATTATACACTTTACATAATGGTTACTGAAATCAGTTGTTGTTCATAATAATGTTAAAATAAAAGAAATAATCTTGTAGGTAACGTTAATTGCAAATAAAAAACTTTCAAAACGATTCCAAATACATTTACCGATTTCCAAATGCATTAAAATACTCTTAGTTACTGGCAAAGTCTTTTAAAACTCTATATCTAAATTGAACTTCATTATTGTCTCGTTATTCTATAAATAGTTTTACTTATAAGCTTAATACCCATAATAGAGAAAATTCCAAGAATGTTTGCTATAACGGAAGTAGAAACCAACTGTAGTTAGTGCTAGCAGTTAAAAGTTTATGAGATACCGCAAATTGCAAGATGCTCATCAAATATAGAGAACACTGGGATGCTGCAAGGATGAGGCTGCTAGGAGAGGAGCACGAGCAGAGGACAAATTTGTTCTAAAAACGCGTTCGTTCGAGGCTCTTAAATCGGTCTACACTATACAAATATGGTAGAGATTTTGGTTATGTGAAAATTCGTTTGTAAGTTAGTGATGGGATATAAACGGAATATTTTTTGACAGTTGATGATAAACAATAGAACATCGCCATTTGTTTATTTTTTCTTTTTTACTTAATGTCGTATTTAAAAATTAGGAGTTTTATTTAGTTAATACTATCAGCTTAAGTAGGTATTGGTATTTAAGCAAGCAACTAAGTAATAATGATGCAAGGTAAACTAGTGCATAAATGGTAAGATTTTAACGCAGATCATATTAAATGCTAAACGACTGTCATGTAGTACTTTCAGACAAGTCTAGATATCTAGAAGTCTGGAGGATTGAACACGCTCAACATCATTTCAGACGAAGATTTTGTAAGAACTAGTTATTGCGAATATATCATAGATTCTTGAAACAAAATTTATGCTAGAACTATAACTTTTAGTGTCGAGTAATTGGCAACACAGTTAATCATATTACTAAACTACAGCTTTTTAAATAAGTAGTAATATATTAAGTGTCTTATAAGCTTTAAACGCATATATATTTAGAATGGAATCACATTTATCTTTAAATCAATTTATAATCAGGCAGACAAGAAAATAAGTAACATTAGTAAATGTATTAGTTAAAAAAAGCTATCATAACTGTTTAAAATTTTATTCAATCTAAACAAATATATTTGCTTTTTAAACTACTTACATACACCCGCGTGACAATCTTTTAAGACCAACATTGCTAAAAGAAGGCGCCAATAAGTAAAAACAAAATATTACAAAATGAAGTCACTGCCCAAAAATACGCAATAATCTAATCAAATAAAATTTTGACAATACCCTGTAATTTTATTTGCCTACAACCCTAAAGAAGCCACGTTGACACCTCAATGCATTCTCTTAAGTGCCATAATGGGATAGCCCTTGATTGCACTCCACAACACACCACGTGACGAAGCACAGATAACCACAAGGCCGCGATAAGCTATCGATAATACTCTGATTTTATAATATACTGTAACAATACCCCTGAATTTGTTTGAAGGGAATCTTTTATCTATAATTTGATTATACTATACTGATACACGCATAGTTTAGGATAAAAGATACTGCATTTTTTTGTTACCTATGTGTTCTTTAGTGTTGAAATATGTTCTCGGGTAAAACGTATATTTTCTGTAAAATAAGATCGTAAACTGTCTGTGTGCCAAATTTCATTGAAATCCTTGATTGTTTTTGCGTGAAAGAGTAACAATAATTAATACACACTTTCGCATTTATTTTGTTAGAGGAATAGGACCATTTGCCACTGAGGAACGTATAGTACAGGCAGTTTCAAGTTTTAAAGAGTCATCAACTGAAATGTGTACGGAAATTGCGTATGGGAAGGTGATTGATGGTTAAAAAAATGCCGGAAAATTTGGTAGAACAGGACTGGGATGACTGACATACATCATTATGGACACTTAATCCTTGAAATGGGTTAACAAAGGTTGCAAACGGTAGTCATAACGAAAAATAAATATTATTTTTTATTTTTAAAATAAATGCCGTTTTGTTTTTGTCTCGTTTAAAAAAAGAACCTGTCATTTTTCTTTTTTTAATGTGTTTTTAAACTTTCAGACATGACATAAACAAGGCCTAGGTAATTTAGTCGAACACTTCAATTATTTCGACGATTTTACACCGCACTACCTTGACGGTAAATTTCGGAGGTTTTGTGTGACTCATCACTGTGCGTTCTTTGTTTATTGTGCAATCATAATGAAAATCATTTTAGCAAACTCTGGAAACTTAGAGACTGTTTAAACTTAAATTTAAGTTAAGGCATTGAAAGTTAATTCTCAATGTCAACTATGTATAGGCCAAAAATAAGGCGATATTTATAAATCTAGCGACTTTGACCCTAACAAGATACAACAGAAACGAATTAAAAAGTACTTAAACATACATTTAAACGTGACTTTACTGCCTAAACTAAAGACATTCACTTTCAATACCAATCAACATAAATAGACAGCGCTGAAAAAGTTGAGAGTCGAATGTTTTTCAACCGAATCATTTTTATTACTGCGCAATACTTAGATAATACGCAAGGCCAGGTAGTCTTACTCAGAATCCTGATGTTTAGGAAAATGTGAGTAATTACACGTATGGCCAAAAGTCAATGTTTCAAAACTAAATAAACATTGTAACGCATAATGCGATAACTTTTTTATGCAATTTTTTAAATAAGCATTTATTTTTTAAATATGGTTTCAAGCGACTTCTTTGTTCTTAATTTGAAATAGGCATGGTAATGGCAAATGAAATCGAAACCGAATTTCGTTTTCGGTGATCTGGTTCTGCGTCGCATAACTTATGAGTTAATAAATACAGTTTTGCATTCACACGTTGTTTTCAACATTGTTTATCTATATTTAATGACATTGATGGAAAGTTTGGTAACGAAACTGCGTATTCCGTGACGTTTTCGCTACGCATTCGGATGTCTAGTCTGTGCATCGAGTATTTGTATCATCTAATAAATTATGAGCATTTTGCGTTATTATTGTTGACTTCCGTAAATAAAGTGTTTAATAGGAACTACAAGGTTAACACAAGGTCTACGTCTAATGAGAATAAACATTATTAAGATAATATTTATAAAACAATAAACAACTTAAAGCGTTTTTCGACTTCAAGGCTGTCGAGAAAGTAATAAAAAAAGGTACTATTTATTGCGGAAAAATGCGGAATAAAGATTAAACTACTAAATGCTAAGAAGGAATGCTTACAAATGTGAGTATTCGTAATATGGAAATAATCTCACAAGGCGGCGAAAGTTTATCTACAAAACAAATGACAACGATTTCACATGCGTCGAAACTTCGGACTTAATATCGAGGGAAATTCGAATTTAATCAAAACTCCAACTTTATCTCGTGGTCACAATTTATGAATATTAACGAAAACAGGACTCCAAATTATGTTCAAAGAGGATTAAAGTTATTTTGATACAAATCTGGTATATTACGTCACGATTTGTTTTTGTATTAAATCCACGGTCAATGTATTTTTGAGAGCATTTGGTCCATTTTCCGAACGATTAAACAAAGTATTGCCCCACTAAAATTTATACAAAAAAAAACATTTCAAACTGCAGCTCGCTCGCGAAAATGTTAAGAGCGATGAAAGTAAACGTGAACTCGATTTTGTGCTAGATAATTATTTTTGCTTTCAATTCGCAAATGCTCGATTTAAAAGCTAAGTGTTCATAAGTACGACAATCTTCATGTTTATTTTTATATAAAAGCCGGTTTTATCACTGAACAATATTTGCGTTTTTATTTGTATGATTACTTATATTGTAAATTACGGTTCGACCTTATCTACAAAATTTGTTTTTTAACGAGGCTCTTTGTAAATATTTAAAATCTGAATTTCGGCAAATGTGTTTTGAATTTTTATTTTGTTTGATTTTTTTCTTTTTATTTGGGATTGTTTTTGTATTATTTCTGTAGGATAACGAACTCTTGCGAACTTATTTTTTGTTTTGTTATAACTAAGAATAATTTGTGAAAAATACTTACCGAGTCCAAAACGCAATCCAAAGGTTCACTGATCCGTCCACATGCACACAATAAATACAAATAATCAGTTAGATCCAATAGGCAGTGTAACTCCTTGTAAACACTGGCAACACTCCTGTCACTGTCAGACAATTAGAACACACACAATTTCAAAATACAGTTCCACGCCGAAGGTTGTTCGTAACGTGTTCGGGGAACGTCGGGTATGTTCGTGCGGCGCGCACGGTCGTCCGCTCAGTGCGACGGGCCGCGAGTCACTGAACTACTGCACAACCGCGCCCCCGTCGGCCGGTGGATGCTCGCGTATATTTTTATGACTGCTCCGACTAGTGTTATCATTGTCAAACCCTGAAATGGTCGTGGATTTAAGAAATTGGGTCAAGCGGTTAGCGCTGCGGAACGAAAGTGGGCTTCTATCATTTGATTTGGGGTTTTTTGTTTGGAACTTCTGATCTGGAGTGGGAGGCAATTAATTCGTCATTATTATCTCAACGCACATGGTTTTCAAAGAATAACACCATCTCACTTTTTACTTGAAATTTGGAACACCGCATTTGCGATATGATGACGCGTGTATACCTAGTTTGTAACTATTGAAAGTTATAATATTAAGGCAACACTTTACAGCTCCACGTAATAATAATAAACCTGCCCTCTAGAAATGTCGAGTCCCTAAGAAGAACATGAAAGGTACTCCATAAGTACAAACATCCTGAATACCAAAAAAATAAATAAATAATAGTTAGTAAGACCCACTAAATATTTTAGCTGACCTTAAAACAGGCACTGCTCTACAAGCAAACTGCAGCAGACCCCACATCAATCTACAGCCTTCATACACAAAGCACTTTCGAACATAACCACACACGGACATTTACTCAGATTTATGAAACATAATAACACACAATCACCCAATTATTCAGCCAAGTGATCGACAAAAACCGACCACTGACGGAAAAACAAAACAGGATCTTTTCGAAAATTACGATTTTGTCATCTGTCATCCGTAATTTCTGGTAAAAAACCCACATTTTTGCATTCTTTTACAATAAATTAAAATGTAAGATCAATATTGATGACATTACAGCAATCAGAAACTCGATGGCCAGTCATTTGTCAGAGGCACATCCCTATTTGCTTCGCCATTTTTGTTTAAAAAAAGTTTGAAAGTCGATATTGAAAATTAATAATTTTTACGAGACTGTCGATTAATTGATTCTTGTACAGTTTTTAAATAAGTTATCAATATTGCATTTTTGATACAATATAAATGGTTTCTCTTTGCCGCTATTTTAAATTTTTCGTCGGAAAACTTTTGTGTTTCTAAATGTATTGTAAAGTTTTCAAGTAGTTCGATCGAGAGTTTCTATTTCCACAAGGGATTATTCTACAGGAAGAGTGTGAGTATACCTCTTTATGAAATTGCTCATCACACAAATACCCGAAAGTTTTAAAGTTCGGCTATCATTAAATTAACACGTTTTATTTATATGAAAGTAGCTTTACTTTGGCCTTTATTTTAGTTCGGTGCGACGTTATTATCAAACAATAACTTCTTTGAATCGTGTGATTGATAAGTTAGGCTTTAGCTAAATTTTTCCACGCAGGATCCAACTTTTCAAAAGTAAGGAACCTCCAAACATACATCAAATAAACACAAACTAATCTGAAACCAATTAAAATGAACACAAGCCGATTGGTAGCGAGGACACCCGAGCACCAACGGAGATCGCCGATGGCCTCCGAACACTACCGATCATTGCCGAAGTTGGCCGGAGTTAGCCGATCGTTCGCGGCCGCGAGCGAGGCCGTTGCGCGGGAAGCGCGTCACTCAAGGTGAATTCTTTTCCCGCCAAACTGCGTCACATCGACTTTGTATTGTAGTGATACTATTAATTAAAAAAACAACAATATTAAACAATTTATTTGTTGTAGTGTTCTTGAATTTGTTAGATTTTTAGCTAATGATACTGATAAGCAAGGTTGTATTAGGAAGGACGCGGCGGTAGAGCTCTTTTACGTGAGAACTTTAGCGCTGACCAGACATAATGTCAATGTTTTCATTGACTACCCGCATTAGAATTTAAGCAGCTCTCTGTCTGTTTATTGCAGAATATTATGTTTATCTCACAGCGATACCGATAGCGGAAAAATACACTAACTCTACCTTAGGAAACATGGAAACTCGTAAAGTATTTTTAATATAATTTTCTTAACTAATATTTAGGAAATAAGTAAAATAAATGTTACTAAAAACATTTTATTTCAATATACACCGCGTTCATAATATTTGCGACCTTAATCATTAGACCGAGGTCTGTAAATCATTGCGGAATCGTAGAGATGCTCACTCTAGTCTTAAAGTACAATAGACGATAAAACTATCTTTAAAAAAAAAAGGTATTATATGGCTGTAATTACATACTATATCTATGACTATACCCGTAGTTAGATATAATAAATCAATGTTTCTTCCCTACTGAAAAACTAAAGCGTCGAACAAATTGTTCTACGGTCTGTCTGTCTTTCGAGTTCAAAGTTAAACGTACTGTCATGTTGACCACTGCGGGTTGACAGCTTTTTTGTGTGTAGGATTCTAAACGACAATATTTTGTTATAATTTATTTCTACAGCTACAATATAGGTTAAAGTGACAGGGACAAGTGTAATTTAAAATTGTGTGTAGTTTGAGTATTTGGTTGTAAGCTCCCTTACGCACTAACAGTTTACCGCGGGAGCGGCTAGCCGTAAGGGGCTAAGATGTTAAAGTCAACGCAGGACTTAAAAAATTGTCCGCTAAACCGCGCGCAGTGTAGCTCATGCTTTTATTGTCCTTATTCATCGAGCTGGCAAAAGATGTCTCTCTTTTTCATACAATTATTATAAAGTTTCAGTGAAACCTTCGTAAAACCACCAGAAAATTAAGTTCGGAGGTCAAAATTAATTCGTTTACTTAAAAATTACCATTTAAATTAATTCTTAATATTTTTAACAATTATGCAAATGGCCGATGCGCAGTCAATTAATATAGTATCAGATTATACCAAGTAATCCTTAATAATAATATGAATGCAAAAGTCTGTCTATCTGTTACATCTTCATGACTTAACTGCGGAACCGTAGTAATCAAATCACTTATGATTATTAAAAGAAATGAAATTTCCGCCAGTTCCAAAGATAAATGGTCAATGAAAAGAACTGACATAATGACCACCTTTTTATAATCCCCAATTAGGTAGTTTATTTTTATATTACATTATCATTAGCCTCTGTTTGTTGCATGGAGGTTGTTGCTGAAGTCCCAGAACCAAACATCCCTTTCAAAAATCATCCCTTAACCCGTTGGAAGTGAAACTTTTCTACGCGAACGAAACTACGCGAAAGAAACTACGCGAAACATCTAGTCAATTAAACCCGCTAAAGTCCTTAAATAAATGATTGAAACCTTGTTGTAAAGTTAATCATGGTATTTAAAACGTGCGTGACTTTAGTCAGATAGGATCGATGTGGTTTATCTGGAACCATCTCATCTCACGCCAGGGTCTTGATTGAGGTCGGGTGATGGTTGCTAGGCAACGACCTTACGGAAGAAATGCTAAGACCTGTACTAGATCACCTTCGGGTAGTTGTGAATTTAATTAATTATTTTTAGTGAAGTTTAAAATTTTATAGGAAACATATTTTTGTTACGCATTTTTTTTATTTTATAGTTATACCAATTCAATATGCAAGTATAAAAGCAATCATATAGTAAAGATTTAACTGCACCTTTTTACCTAAAAAAAATCGCCATAAATTAAGAATTAAAATTACCTAAGGTGATTTTAACCGATTTTAAATTATTATTTGGTTTGCATTTTCCACACAGAGATTTACTCGTACTAAAAATAGTTTTTTCAAAATTAGAGAGAAAAAATAACTTAGGTCCCTTATTGGCGCCCAACAATTTTCCAAAAAATCTTTCTTTACATTTTCAAAATTGTTGTTGTTACAAGAAAAAGTATAAAACATTAATAATTTCAATGTTACATTCGTCATGTTCTGAAAACATTGAACATTGGACAAATTCTTAGAAACGGGAGATTCGTTCCGTTTTCATCACTTCCCAGAATGTTCAGTACAATGTGACGTGGACCCGACAACTTTGTTACTCTATAGTAATTACTTTATTATTTGTTGTATACTAATATAATAATTGTTGTTTAATAAGACTTTTGCTTTATATACAAAGTTCACATCAAGAAATTACTTTTAAGTAGTTGATCCGCGCGTGTTCCATGTTTCTTACTCCATTTTCGCCTTCTCACTATAAATTTAATAAATTTAACCCATTAATGTCCTATTGCTGGGCAAGCGTCTCCTCCCGGAATGAGGGAGAGTTTAGGCCATTGGTGTGTTACCTCAGATACGAACCCTCGGCCGCTTGAGTGGGAGCCGTAACTTAAACCACTCGGCTGTAACTCCTCTGCATAAAAAAATCAAATGATATATTATGTACATCCTTTGATTTTTTATTATTTTATTAAATATAGATATCTTCTACAACAAGACTAGACTGATCTGATCCAGACCACATTGCATGATTATAGAAAATTATATTAGCTGATGCGCTATCATTACATGGCCTGCTTTGCATCTTTAATCGTGGACTTATAAAATCTTTTAATTATATTAAAACTAGCTCCTGGCAGCGAATTTGCCCGCGTGGAAAGACAAAAGAGCCTTGAGTTAAAAAGTATTACTTAAAAAAATAAAATTAAATTAAAGCTTAATTTTAATCAAAATCTATTCAGTAGTTTTTGCCTGAAATAGTAAACAAACAATACTATCCTCCCAAATTTTCGCATTCATTATATTAGCAGGGTTTCATAAAGGAAAAACATGACTAGCAAAGTTTAAATAGGCACATTTCACCAACTTGTTTGAAATATTAAATTAAGGTTATTTCCCATAACGTGTCAGTACCTGTAAGTAGCGGTGGGTGACGAAAGTTGATCACTGTTGGGACCTTGACAAAGGTTGAGTTGTACGCGACTGAGGTCGTGAGCTTACGAGCTTATTCGTGGCATTGTTTGAACTTTCCTTGTATTTAAAGAGATTGTGGCTTAATTGATGACAGTTGATTAATTAAGAAAGAGGAAGAAATGTTATACTAACGATTTTAAATAATCGTGACTTATAACCACAATTTGACTGAAAACTATAAATATTAATTGCCTAGAAGATATTTTCTAATTAAAAGTTTTTTCAAGTTACGTATAAATCTCTCTGTTCGTTAAATTTTCACGGCTATACTGCCTAGCCCTCGTTTAGTTAAAACTAGAGGTGAAAATCTAAAGAAGCATAGGCATTTTTTATTCAATTGAATATTCGATTGAATTTAACTTTTGGCATGTGAATCTCAAGTTACAACTCACAAAATTCAATGAATTTTGAATTTTCTCCTCATGCCTCAACAATGCTAGTGTAGTAACCCATTTCACAATAGAATTTTCGATCTAATTTTAACGAGTTTATAAAAGACAACCTCATTTTGGATTCGTTTATAGTTTTTGAGTTTTCCAAATATCCGGTCTGCAAGTTTGTTATCACATGTCGCAAGAAGACAGTGTGACTGACAATAGCTTTTTGTGTTAACATCAGTCAATCTTGATCAACTGACGCAGTTTTATTTTAGATCTTTGTCATATCATCCCATGGGGAAGTAACTGAAAATGTTAGTTTATCACTACATAGTATAAAACAAAGTCGCCCATTTTGTCTGTAGTCCCTTCGTATGCATAAAACTTTAAAACTACGCAACGGATTTTGATGCGGTTTTCACTAATAGAAAGAGTATTTTCTCCGACAGGTTTTTATATATAATTGAAATACATTGAAACTATATTAGCTGAGTTATAGCGATTTATGTCCAAGAAGTCAGAAAAAAAATCTAATCGAAGATTGCATTTGTGCGTGCGTCGCTTATACCGTTGGATACAAGTAAGAACAATGTATAGCAAAAACATTGGTCTTTATTAGTTCTACAAAAAAGTCCGCGATGACATATATCCAGCTTTTTTATTTAAGTCACAAAAACTACTTTTCTGTATTAAAAAAAACATTTAATTCGTTGGGTGATGTTAAACTGGTGATATAACCAATAATACATATATCCTTATCAAAATAAGTAAGTTCATCATCACGAGCATTTAATTTAGATTATTTTTGCAGTTTACAGTGTGTTATTTAGACATATAGTTTAGGAGATATCACGATATTATATTGCGGCACGGTACGGGCCGGCCGCGGCGGCGGGGGAAGTTATTGTGAATTGAAAATTAGTATCCAATATGTGTTGGTGCGTTGACTGTATTATTTTGTCGAAGTAGCGGGATACACGCAAACGAAGTTGCGCGGGTCAGCTAGTAAGACTATATTTTTAAGTTTTCATAAATAGTTGATGAGAGTTGGGTAATAGGCAGGTCAGACAAAGCCAGATTGCAATGTTATTACGTATTAGCTGACCCGCGCAACTAAGCTTGCGGGTCATAATTTTCCCCGTTTTTGTAACATTTTTGTTGCTACTCCGCTCCTAATAGTCGTAGCGTGATGTTATATAGCCTGTGTATAAAAGTAATAGTGTATTATATTTTGATTAAAACGAAATTCCTTCAAATTGGCACTCTTTATGTCTCCTTGAATAAAGTCTATGGATGCAGCAAAAATAGCTGGACTTAAGGCGTGTTTTTAAAGTTGATGTGACGTAACTATGTGTATTTATCAATACCATTGAATAAGAAACCTAGACAGCTTCCTGTGCATTCTACAAGTAAGTTCAAGTATGTTAATATTCAAATTATAATGTAAAAGTGATTTGTCAAACAAATCAAGTGATCGGTGTCGAAATAAAACTAGGCGTAGATGTTTTATGAGTTGACACGTGCCTTGTTTGAACAATGTTAGACATGTTGCCACATTGTGTGGTTTACGATGTCTGCTCATCTATGGCGAAAAATTTACATGTCTCAAATAAACTAACGACTTACTGCATAGAAAGTTTAAGATTTTGTAATAAATTGGTGCAGATTCGAAATGTTATTTTTATAGTATTGTTATAGACTATGTGATACATGTACTCTAGGAATATCTTGTACTGGTTGTAAGTTGGAAGGTATACCTATAAATTCGTTCGTCTTTTTAGGTTTCCTCTTCCAGAGCCATAGAATCAAGGGATTCTTTATATTATACACTATGAAAAGGCGAGTCTGTAAAAGCTTTATGTCAAAACGAGATTGACATAAAGCTTTTACAGGTTGATTGATTGTTTTCCGACACTTAAGTATTAGCCTGTACACTTAGTATTTTGTTCTTGCTGAGGACATTGTAAGTGATTGTGTTAATCCTACAAGTGAGAGATTATAGCAAACTTGCGACACGCGAGTGTAAGTCACACCGTAACCGCATGGCGGCGGCGCTCGATCTGCCGCATTTCTCTGTCTCACGGTGCTGCGCAGCCCTGCGCCCGCGCACCAACCACCTTACGTAATGAACATGGACTATTTGTATCTCTTTTGTTGTTTGAGGTGACAAAGAATAAATTGAGGTCTATCTATCGTATGACTAGTGGTCAACCTAGTGTCGAAGTTGTCCAAGCCGCCCGAAAGACCTTTAACATGGCTTAACAACTGTTATCTTAATTGACAACAACCGAGACCGACTTTTTACGTCCCCTCCGAAAGCTGCGAGACGCTTTATTCAAATACCACTGTGCGGACACCCATCTATAGAATGACCGCGCCAAAGGTTGCTTAACTCACAGATCGTTTACGGTTTACTTGATACAAGAATTTAAAATCAAAGCTATATGCTGATTTTGAAGGTAAATAATGTACAGGCTATATTCTCCGTTTCAGGGCACTTGATGTATTGTGCGTCTTGTTGGAAGATGAGACTATATTGTATAGTCTCATCTTCCAACAAGCTTTTGCTTGCAACTTAACTCGCTTCCCCTGTCTTTCATCTACAAAAATGTCAACCACATTATTTCAATTGAGTAACTGTTATAGATGGACTGAGTAGTAGTAGTGACTAGTATAGTAGTGACAACGTTCTGTTTTAATTAAGTATTTTTCAATACGTTCAAATCTAAAAAGTTCATCTCGCATGCCCCGACGATTTTAAATTCTAAAATATACAACTCTGATATCGACTTAAAACATATTGTGATATTCAAATTAGGCATTAGAAATAAATAGGAATTCCCTAAGCTTAACTACATTTTCTTTAAAACCTTTCACAGCCAGTTCAGTAGTTTTACACATAATGCCCTATCAAAAAAGCTAAACATACTTTTAATATTAATGGCTTCTTAGTATAGTTATTATAATCCCATAGTTTTTAAAAGTGGCGTGTTTAAACATGATTAGTAAATTATCGATGGGCGTTTGAAATATCGAATTACTTGGTCTTGCAGGTGAGGGGGAACTTTTATAAATGTTTCTATTTAATTATATTGCTTATCGTTAGCTTAATTAACTAGTATTGACGGAGTTTAATTTACATTATGCAGTTTCGTAATAATTATGTGATTGTTTTGAGGTTTGTTCAACTACTAATAAGTGCGAAAATTAGTGTGTTTTGGGGTTTTCTGTTGTATCTGTTATTTCACCATGAAAAAATGAATAAATGCAATAGACCTATCCTTAAAATATATAATAATTGATTGTCGTCTAATAGACTTTTGACGATTAGTAGTAGATGTAAAACTTGAAACAAAAAGTTTGTGGATGACACCTTACTTTGTTCGAGAACCGAACCATATACAGTATGCACAATACGTACTGGTATTAAATATATGTAAATACGTATGTGCTTTGTACATAAATGTAAGTATTTCTTTAACAATGTTTCAGAATCTTTGATTACTTTAGCAGTAGTGTTAGTCTTACTTCTAAGTTCCTTTTGCAATGACTTGGCGAAACTTTCAGAAACCCTAGAAAATCTTCTTTGGCGATACACCGTAGTATGCAAATAAGCACACCACAATAAGCAACCTAGTCATACTTTTATTATAGCTGGTGTCTAGTAACTTTCACTTCACCCCCTCCCCTCGCCCCCCGGCACCTCGCCCCCTTCCCCCCTCGCCCCCTGTGATCTGTCCTGTGTTACGTAACAGCCCAGCTGTTCGCTGTGGCCGAGCTTGAGACAAAAGGTACTGTTTTGTGGTAATTCGAGGAATACCATAGTAGAAAGAAAAACATGGCTAATTTTAGTTCTTAACCATTTTTTAATTATTATAAAACTGTAGGGAACATGAGTTGTAGTTATTATGAGCTTTTGGTAGGTATCTTTGTTTCACGTGTCCGCTATTTCAAAATGAATAAAAAATAGTATTTTTTGAAGATAAACTGATCCATGTTTTACTAAGTTACTTTCATGGGGAATATTTCGCAATGTGCCTTAGATGTGCAATTCTAATTACTAATTTTGGCATCACTTTGTACCTTTATAAAGAAACTAGCTGACCCGCGCAACTTCGCTTGCGTCACGTAAGAGAGAATGAGTCATCATTTTCCCTGTTTTTGTAACATTTTTCGTTACTACTCCGCTCCTAATGGTCGTAGCGTGATGATATATATAGCCTATAGCCTTCCTCGATAAATGGGCTATCTAACAGTGAAAGAATTTTTCAAATCGGACCAGTAGTTCCTGAGATTAGCGCGTTCAAACAAACAAACAAACAAACAAACAAACAAACTCTTCAGCTTTGTAATATTAGTATAGATGATAAGGAAATCGTTGGAAAGTAGATATGTAATAAAGATCCTCCTCTATGCTAAAAAAAAACTTATTTATTTTCTGCATACGTGATGATGATGAGCAGCTAACAGTTAATCTCATGGAGAATAATCTTCAAAAAAATTAGGTATGTTGTGTAGAATGTCGCAGTTTCCGCGTATTTCCTTGGTAGAGATTTCAATAAAACATCGTCTATATGTATGAGGAACAATGTAGCTTCGATATTGATAGAAATGTTTAATTCTGAAATTGGTTCAGTCGTTATATTTACTTTACAATAGATGCTAGAATAATTTTTGAGTATGTGTTTTTTTGGTTTGGAACTTCGAGGGTTCTACCTATATCTATACTTACTATTTCATAAAACTCTATCATTTTAACTTTCACTACCTTCAGTGCATATTGTTTCACTATAATTGCAGTTCCTTGAAAACGAACTTCTCTCCCAGAATTTTATTATAAAAAGCTTAACGAACGTAACTCTCTATTCTCGTGTTAAAACTACTAAACTGTCTAACTCATAGTACCATTCATAAAGCAGTGTCCTCATCACTCGAGGAAGTACCACAACAGGAATCCACACATTAAAATCTAATCTGCATCTTTTCATGATCTGGACACAAAAACACTAACAATCACCCACACACATCTGCAACACACAGACGTGGCGTGTGTGTGTGTGAGAACAAACTTATGTAACAAGCAGCGAGAGTGCATTCACTCTGCGAGGACCGAGAGGGGGGAGCGGGTACGACGCAGGCGCGGGGGGAGGGGGGCGGCGAGAGAAATGCATCGGTGCAGCGCACGCGCACAATGTGATATAATACGTGACGGATTATAGCCAAGATTTGCGAGACTCTAATGCTACAAGCTGATTATAATTCTGATATTTGTTTAAAGTATGCCGTTGAGTTTATTGCGCGATATTTCACTTAGACCGTGTGTAGGGCCTTTGCGAAGTTATTGCTATGATCTACATTCAGATTATGTAATACTGCGCAATCGTATCGGTGTCGTTTGATAGAAAATGCCATTTCCGCGGTGATGAAATGAAAATCTTGGATGGGTCCCTTGTTTTAGATGACACTCGAACTTACTTCTATACTATTTTTATAAAGCTCTGTGATCGCTAGATCAATACAGGTCTTGTCCAACATCAGGTTGCTTCTATGAAATAAACCTGAAAAAATACACAAGCATTCTTAAGGTTAAACTAATATGCTTAAATAAAAAATTAGGCTTGCGCAATGACTACAGGGACCCTTTTTTCGAATCGTGTCTTAAATGATCTATCTCATATCACAAGACTATCATAGATTAACCTTCTGAAAGGTTGTAAATTTCACTCTCTGTTCCTAGATTAGAAATCTGTTCTAAAGACCAACTTCGTGGATGACTATTTAGTTATGGACAACTTAATATGGCTGCTGTATCTGCAATCTATTGCCTTGCTTAAAGGAAGCACATTTTCAATAATAATTTGAAAATACTGAAAGTGAATCTTAAGATTCTCCTTTTCTTCTGAAAAGTTAGCTCTTATATCTTACTTTGTTTTTTACCTGGCACTGAAAATTCCCAAATGAATGCGCTTGATACTCAAAATTTGTAAAAAACATTTTTCTATCCTTGCCGCACGTAACTACGGCAAAACATGTATTTTTTGTCTTAAAAAACTTGCATTACCAATATAATTTTCTTTAGGATTAGTCATAACAAAACAAAAAAATTCATCGGTATTCTCTGAAACATGTCAGATTCAAATTGCCCGTAAGGAATGATGAAATACATCAACATTAAAACAGCCCAGAAAAAGAGACTGTTTTCTTTCTCGCATGATCACCTGTCATATAACTTTTTATGTTGTTTAGTGATTTTTAACTTCCCTTGTATCAACACTTCTAGGAAAAAATTAACTAATCATCATTATTATCCCAATCACGACGTCTATTATACAGTATAATAACAAAATACTATCTATCTAATATTGGCTAAAGAAAGGTGCACCTCAAAGCGTAAACTCAAACATTAGTCAGATATAATTCAAGGCGACTTGCATTACATGCTGTTCAAAATTCACACCACAGTCTCTCCTGCTGAAATAACGCATAATACCGTATACATTAGATCAGTGTGTTCACAGGAAATAGCCTATAAACCTCTGTTTTATACATAAATAGTGCGTGATAGAAACGTGATTCGGACGTCTAACATATTTTAATACCTTTCAGCCTGCATTACAGATTTTACGAATAACACTTTCTTTAGGAATACAGGCATTCTCTTGACAAGTGACCGTTTGATATACATAAGTGATTTAGTACATTTTCTGCCATATAATTATCTCTATTAGATCAAAATATATTCCATACTTTTTATGTAGTAGAACCATATTAAACAAAACAGCATACAATTTCCATTTATAAGTTGTATAACTAGATTTTTGGTAATAAGTTCACCAAAAAGTGTAGAATGAGATTAAGAGAGATCTCTCGCATAACCAGTAATAACGGGTTACAATACATACAATATTGTTTACCAAAAGCTCATTTGAGTTTCGTTTATATTTATGCGATCTTACATTGTGATATAGTGACGCGTATCTTCAAACTGGACAGACTCCAAGCGTCACCATTGATTACTCTCCGATCTTCGACTGGTCCACTCGCCAATTGCGTCAGATGTAGCAGATTCGATACACAAGTACATAGCTATAGACAGTTATTTCAGAGTTAAAACTAGACTCTCTTAGGAATTGGTTTGGTAGAAACTATTCTACGATTTAAACATAATGTCTTCGCGTAAATAATAATTTATTTTCTATTCAAATTAAGCTATATTTTTACAACTTCAACTGAATAGTGACTGAAGACTGAACATCAATTCAAGCTATATTTTCAAATCTTATTCTCACCAGCATTCCTAGTTTTAAAGAAAATAGACATTTATACATACAATCACTCCTTTTACCCTCAGAGGTAGGCAAAAACCAGATAATTATTTCATGGGGATACCCAGAGACAAACATCAGTTGCAGAAATCTCCAAAAAGACACATTTTTTATTAAGATTGCAACATAGACGTATATCTCCGCTAGGGTTGTGACTGAGCATCAAGCGCTCGATCACTGAGCAATACGATCAAAGTGATCAGTGCGAAGTGTGCAGTAGCCCTGGTGCAGTTTTCCATAAGAAAGCCGCGCCGAGGCCGGCCACCGGCCGCGTTTGACGCTTCCGCGAAATACAGGGGGTGGCACATTGTTGTAGCATTGAATTAGATAGTATTTATATGTAACTTGGATAATTAGAAGTATTAACACTTATTTTACAGTATCAACGTGAAATAGTGAACCAAAAGTTTGTTTTAGCAACGCTTTGATTTCGCTTTCTTCGTAATATCAACAGCAGTACTTTAAAATACCCATCATCCATTAATTTTAATAATGTATTTATTAATTCAATGTAAAATTTTAGACCTGAGACCTGACCTGCTCGGATAGTCTTAGTGTCAATACCATAAACCATCTACAGACTGCGCCAAAGAAATTGTTCCATGTTCCAGACTATAGAGAACAACAAAATCCATTCTAAAATAAAAAGTTTCAGTCAATAATGACGTCACAAGATTAATGACAAAAAACCTTCCGGACAACAACACTAAGACTCAAAAAAAACTATATTACATACAATACGCGAACTAAAAACTAATACTAAAAAAGTGTGTAAAAAGCTCCCTAAGCACAATAAATAATATCAGCCTGTACAAAAGCGCATAGCTCGCGTGTGTGCGCGTGCGCCGCTCTAAACACACCAACACACACTCACTTTCACTCGGTGAACTATTCTTAGGACGCGTGCACATTGAATTACATCATTGTTTTACGTATACTTTAGAGAAATAAATTCAGCCGATGAATCAGTCATTCAGTCATCTTTGGTGGGCAAGGGTCTTCTCCCGGTATGACCAAATGTGGGTTGATACTTTGCATTCCTTCAAGAACTGTTACAAAGAACTCTAAGGCAGGCAAGTTTCATCATAATGTTTTTTCTAGAATAATTAAAAAAGAATTGTTTTTCTTTACCATAAAGAGTTGTAACAGTGAAAGCGGTTGAACATGAAAAGTCCTGAACCAAGGTAGGAATATTATTCTGCAGGATCGCGGGGACCTATTAGCATATTTGATAGAACTTACACAAAACCACTTTGAGCATAAATATACGCTAGAACTTTCGTCGTCAATGACTGTATACTGATTAAAATCATATAAAAAGATTACCTAGACTTTCAGTGGCTTTCAACTTTATTACGAACATAATCATAATTATAGACAGACACTAAGAAGAACTTAGTTTTATATTATTATCATGATACCTAGTGATATTTTTCTTCTATCGCAGTCGTCCCCAGTTTTCTAAAGATTTAATCAAAATGTCTTTCCTGGGAGAACTAAAGACTCTTTATCTCTAGTCCTAAAATTGAAGATCTTATCCTATTGATTTATGTAAAATATGTTAAAATGTTCCCGGAATCTTATAAATTAGGGAACTTGAATTTTCGTACAAAAGGGCTCTTGAAATTAAAATAATAGTTACGTTTTTAGTTACTACGGTGAAATTTATGTTGATTTTACTTGTAAAGGGGTTGATTGTTGATTTTTGCCTTCGTAAGAGACCTCGTGTAACTTAATAAATATATTTATTCGTCATTTTTATGGCACGAGTTTTAGGGTAAGATTCCTTGAAGAAACAAATACCTATTTGTAAAATACTTTTATTGCAGTGGTTCCTAGACCTAATCTTAGTTTATTTGGTCAGTCTTCTATCTACATTCTACATGGACGTTGGTGTAAGAGGGATTTTAAACTTTCGCGTTAATTGATAATTCGCTGAGATGCAAACCAAATACATCATTTTGATAATCTCCATGTGATGTATATTTTCTTTCAGAGATAATTATTACGCAAGTAAACCATAATAACTAATTTGTTAATAAACGAAGATTATAATGTAAAACACGTTCAATGTTATGTATCTTCAACATCAAAGGTGTCAATGATTACGCTGGCACGTTCAATCCTAGTAAATCTTATCCGTGTGCAAACCGCTCAACCGCTCATTCAAGCGATACTCTACCTTTTCTTATAGATAAATATAATACAAAATGACTGTGAGAAATTCTGGTGAAATCAAGTCTCGTGTAGAAGCACGAGTGACTTTGAATTCGTCATCAGTATATTTATATGAGACAAGCTTCTATCTGCACCTACGCTTGCATTAACCGTTCTCTAATCATCACATTTTTCTCCGGGGCATAGCCTCATTCGTAGGTCTTGAGGCAAAGGCTAAAGGCATCACGTCCAAAATCTTGCTTGTAAATAAGCAGCTTCTTCTTAAGTCTGTAAAACGATGGGCTAAAAATCTGTCACATTTAATTTAAAAAAAATGTTTTAGTAGATATCTGTGTAAAGAAAAGTTTTGGATTACGTAGTGTCGTCACAGACTCTAGCCTGCATAACCTAACGAGAAACCGAAAGTTTTCCACTGCAGCGACAAATACGATTCCCTAACCTAAATAAGGTGATAAATAAATCATATTCAACTACGAATCACGTGTAGATCCTCTGCAAGTAGCCCCTAAGTCGCATTATTATGAATTTATGATGAACGTAGTGCGTCGAACTGCAATTACCATATGCTCCAAAAAGGTTTTATAACGGTAGCCTGTAGCCTTGTGTTACTTTTTAAATCCATTGTGTAGTTGTTTGCACAGACATCCTGGCGATGCAGACGATTATAACATAAGTTTTTATAGTAAATATTTAAATATAGTTTTATGTACCCAAATGTTAATGCGTTCTGTGTTACTAGGTATGTACGTGGGCAGTCATTGAAATTGAGGTTTTTAATTACGTTTTATATTTCTAAGCCCCGTAGTGTGGTATTATTGTTTACCTCATTTTTTTATATTTATGTTTTAATGGGAGTATAATCTCTAACTTACCCCTCTAAAGCAGGGGGTGGCTTTGAAGATTATTAGGGCTTTGTTACTAATGTAGAAAGTATTAGGAATTATTCTAAGTTTTGTTAAATGATTCAGTCATTTTATTTTCTTGCCTAGACGAGACACCATTGTGCACTCGGTCTGCGACTATTAGAGATGTTCGTCTGTGTGTGTGTGCAAGATTGCACCGCGCGCGTGTGTGCGTCTAATGCATCGCTCAGATTATATCATATAGAGTGGCTTATCGGAACACCACAACTATACACCTTATGGGCTAATAATGCATTTAGAAATAAGAAAGGTAGGTATTATCATTTATATTGTGGGTGCTTTATTTGCAAAAAGAATTTAGGTTAGTTAAATATTTGCACGTTGACTAATATTTAAAAGGCGAATGAACCGCCGCAGACGTCAACTGTGCGGTCATACCTTTTTGAATAAAAGTAAGTACATTATATAAATTTTACAGAGAGGTCTAGTGTACCTCTGTAAAATGTATAGAGCCAGTATAACAGATATATTGTCGACTTAGAAACCGCGATACGATCTTACATTGTATCGTTTCGGGTTAGATATTTATTTCCGAACAATGTGACTGGTTGAAACATAAATCAAAGATTGCCGGGGGATGTATTCGCTCCATATTCTAGCGTGCGTGTACCCACCACGGGAGCGGGCCGAGGGGGAGGGGGGCAGGAGGGGGTTGCGTTCGGCACAATGCGCCGGCGCAAAGACGTTCGTTGCTCCCGCGCAGGTCATCGACTCTTTCACCGGCGCTCGCGCACGCGACCCGCCACTTTCGCGTCGCGATAACATTGCTAGACGGACTTTGTCGATTTGAAACGAGATCGCTATATGCACTTTCGATGCGTTAGACAGAGTCCAATAGATAAATGACCTGCACAAAAATGTGTTTAATTAACGAAAGCGTTGCGTGCGATCGGGAATAGTTAATTACTTTTTGTAATTGTCTGGATTGTCTAATTGCGTAATTTTATTTTTATTCGCAATACTTATTGTTAATTAATATTACGATTTATTATTTAATTGACATTGCAATTTTATATTCGGGGAGCGGCGGATTCGGCCGGTGCTCGGAGATATCGTAAGGATCGTAAAAACGGAATTTATTCGATTTCGTATACTAAAAAAGCATCTCGATTCTGGAAATAAAACTGAAAGTATATTTTGGTAGCACGTTGTCAGGAATACACTCCCAAAAAGGATGTTAAACGAGTATGAATCACATTTGTACATGTTTTATATGACAGGGACTAAGACGGGATTGTCTTTGTTTAAAAAAAACTTAATTAAAGTATAATCATCGCAGCAGTTGGTAATATTTGCCACTGTTGAGCATGAAGACTCAGATTCGAATCCTTGGTTTTTCAAAAATACTGGAGCCGGCGTTTCTCTGGATATAGCTGAATCGCAACATTTTACACGAAGAGACTGCAGACAGATCAGACCTCAACAACTCAGTTACCTGGGTACACGATACGTGTTCAAATTTCTATTTGAAGCACGTATGTAATTTTAATAATTAAAATTATCGCCGACCCTTTAGATACACTTAGAAATTACAAAACCTATATTTTTATACATGTCGTAGAAAAAAAAATGTATATTATTTATGCCAGTTGAATAAATATAGGTTTCTTGGAGTTAATACTACGAAAAAGTAATTTTTAGGAAAAATAACTTACATACTCTTTAAACAACTAACGTTTAATCAGTTTCTAATCTTGAGAAATGGAAAATAATTCAAAAATCCTTTAACGTGTTATAAAATATGAAAAATAATAAATCAAAGTACTCTAACATTTCCTCACCTTTCGAAAAATTCTTAATTTGCTTTGAAATAATGTAGATACCATTTGAACTACAAAACTCTGAGAAAATATATAAAAATCATTAATTTAGTACGCCAGATGAGTTTAATATATAAATGATTTAACGCGAACATTATTTATTAGCCTAGGTTTCTAAAAATAACACAAAAAAAATATTTTTCAACTTTAATCAAATCAAACTTCAAAAAATTCACTCAAATTAAATTAGCCTCCATTACGGATAAACATAACAATGTATTTAATACACATAATGTGTCATATTAAGCTACAAGTAAGTTCAAAGCGTTACATTGTCAATGATAACATTACTGTTATCAGTAAGTATTATTAACACTATAGTTCAGTTATACTACTCTCATTGACACATTCGTAGTATACGATAACAAAGTTTACTATTTTGTGGCGTTGTTATTTTCGCATAGACAATTGAAATATGACTTACTAATTTTAATGCAAATTCTTCCGCGTAAAAAGATTTTAAGGGATAAAAAGTATCTTGTGTTAGTTTATATGGTTATAAGCTATCAGTGTACCAAAATTCATTAAATTGAATTTATGTGGACTCAAAGCCTAACCCCTCCCTTATTACGGGAGAAGACCCATGCTCAGCAGTGGGACATTAAAGGGTTAAATTTATGTTTATTATTTTTAAATTTGTCTAGTAGTTTTTTTCGTACAAGAGTAACAAACATACATAAATACGTCTATTCATACTCACATGCTTTCGCTTTACAATATTAGTACGAGTTTACTTTTGGAATAGAGTCAAGTACAACGCTGAACGCAGAGCAATTTTTTTCATTTTATATCGATATAGACTAGATAGTTCTATACCTTGCCCAACAGTGCAGTTACAGGTTAAAAAAATAAGAGGTTGATGATTTCGATGTCTCAGTTTTGATCCCCGGATAAAGCAAAGTGCCCTTTTAATTTTAACATTCTCAAAATCAAAAAATCAAAGTCAAATCATTTATTCATTTAGGTCAAATGCCGACACTTATGATAGTCAATGATACAGAGAGTGAATTAACCGCCAATTCGGAAGGTAGGGCCAATGTTGATGATCAATAAAAAGATACGCAGCTTATACCAAGTAGTTAGCTAATCCCTTTACGTAGTGCCTACACTTTAGGCTATAACAGGTGTGATGTTAGTAATCATTGTTTAATAAACTATAATAAAAAAATATTTTCTGAGGAGTGAGTAGGTTTCAGTATTTCATTATGGCGTGTTTAATAGGCAGGTTGGGCGTATTGAAAAACAAACAATAGGAATTTAAATTCTACGCACAAGACAAAGCCTGTATAACTCTATCCCATACGATATTCCCGTGGGATAGGCTTAGTTACTTTAAGTCAATATCGAACCTACGCGAAAATATACGGTTAAATTTATGTAATAAGTACTTTAAAAACCGGCCAAGCGCGAGTCGGACTTGCGCACGAAGAGTCCCGTAGCAAAAAAGAACACTTTTATTGTATGGATCCCCCTTAATGATTTTTTTTGTATATGTTGTTATTGCGGCAACAGAAATGCATAATTTGTGATAAATAGACAGACAGCGGAAGCTTAGTAATATGGTTCCGCTTTTACCCTTTGCGTACGGGACCCTAAAAATGTATATGGGACCAAATGACAACTACTTCGTATAGAACAATATTAGAATCATGAAAATCGGTAGAAAAATCGTTCCTTAATCAGTGTAAATTCATAAAAAACACCGCCCGAATTGAAAAGTCTCCTCCATTTTGAAATCGCTTAAAAACATGAAATAAATCCCGTCTAAAGTTGTATGAATAACACTCTCAATTTCATACGATTCTGACCGAAAACTTACCTAGCACAATATAAGAGTTCGTAGTAAAAATGTGGATGCCTTTCTCCTGCGCACGCACAGAAAGTGACAGTGCGTGTGACGCGGCGCTGACGACATGCGCCAACGACTGTTTTACTAACTACAACTTGCATATTATGTGCATATGCAATCATATGCGTAGGTTTGCTATAGCATTTTTCTTATTTATATATTAGACTAGAGGCCCTGCGTCTTCGTTTGCGTGGAAACCCTTCCAGTGTAAATCCCGATCCCTCGGGAACTCCGTGATAAAAAGTAGCCTATGTGTTATTCTAGGTCTTCAGCTAGGATTCAGTAGTATTTGCGTGAAAGAGTAACAAGCATCCATAAATACATACTCACAAACTTTCGCATTTATAATATTAGTAGGATAATTCACTATAGTAGTCCTTAGTTTGGTAACGTGCCCAGTTTATGGTAATAGGCTCTGCCCCTGTAACATGGGACAAACATAGTTAATGACGAAACGCGGCTGTGTTTCATACACATCTGCCTACACTTTGGGGTGCAAATGGCATGATATTAGTTCATTTCATAACTCTCTCAATAATCAAGAAACGGCTCTATATTTTTCAAGTAACGTTAAATGTCAAAAGATAGGAATATGGCGATAGTAATAATATACCGAGTGTAGAAATCGTATCGTTGTCTACATTTTACAAACAGATCTATACCTACTGATTTAAACTGAAAACAATTGAACAGTAATGCAATTTCGAAAAGGGCGAGTCTGTTATCTTTGTAATGTGAGATGTGCCCTTTTGAAATTACATATTCAATTGTTAATAGATAAGTTTTGATGTGGTTTGGAATCGGACCTACCTGTCCGTTTCCTTATTATACTTTCCCAATAGGCTGTAAGTGCATTAAATAAAGCAGTATTTATTTTCGTAATGTATAAATTCTTGCAAATATGAAAGTTTAAAATAAATATAGCACTAAATAGTGTCTTCAATTTGAATACGAAGACACTGCTGACTCAAGCAGACAAAGAATTCATTACATGACAAAAGAGAACATAATAATTACGACGAGCAACAAAGAACAACTCGCAGATTTTATATTTTTCATGACTCACCACTCATAACTTGCAACAATTAGAGCGATACTCAACAATACGATCTTTGCGAACTAACCTGCAAGCAGAATCTACTGAACAAGGCATTCAATCTATAATTTTTTAACAAAATCACAAAGAATTCAGTCACAATTCAAATACTTTTTTCATAGACAACAGTTTCCTTGAAACCTCTAAAACATCAACAAAAGAATCTCTCAGACAATAAAAGAAAAAAAAACCTGAAAAAAGTTCGCAAACTTTTAGGTTTTTTTCAATGCACGATTCGGGTCACACCGCTTAACTTAGGTTTAATCTAGCGATGTGAACAAGGTGAAATTTTCACTGTTAAAGAGCCTTTTTTGTTATTTTTCTCAATGCCACAGCTAAAATATTAGACAATAGAAAATACCGCTGTGTCTATGTTAATTACGTTGTAGATGTTAGTTTAAACAATCGCATTGAAATAAGTATAAGTTATCCTCATGTAACCTTCTGTTTCAAACAATTGGTATTATCTAACCATCGAGGTCTGAAACGCTATGACCAAAAACTACTTGAAAAATGAATGGCGCGCTCTCTGACTCGCCATTTGTTAAAAATAGAAAGTTTAAAAATGTGCTGTTAAAGATTATGTATTTTCAGTATGCTTTCGGTATTTTGTAACTGGTTTTGAGATAAATAGAATTAAATAACATTTCTAAACGTTGCTTCTAAACTCTACATTATTTTTACATTTTAAAAGGTAAATTGATTGATATAATAAGGAAATTAATGATACCGTTGATTATTTATAAAACAATCTTTTGTAGGTAAAGAAGAACACTCGAAGTCAAATCCGTGATTTCACGGTCAGCAGATGCGATAAATACTGAAACATAAAGTTTCAATAAAGACTGCGAACATAAAAACTTCGAAAGCTTTTTAACTAAGTAAAAATTAACTTAACATTGAATCTTTTTAAAAAATTAAATTTCGTGTTACGTTTAGTTATGTTATTTAGTGTAGATTTTTTTGATAATTGTGTTTCAAAAAATAAATTACTTAAAGAAGATAAATTCAGATACCGTGTCCACCTTCAAAAGTTAAAATATTTCTAAAACGGTAACGCGCGATGTTAATAAAAGTGACGCCATGTGTTTTTATATCATATTTATTTTTAATTCCTTGAGTAGGTTTCAATTAAGACGGAATTTTTAAAAATAGACGTGAATACGTTCAGAAACCATCAAGCAAAGGTTCGTTTCGTTCGGGCGCGCTACGTGTCGACCTCACTTGGCGGCCACAACGTAATGCTTTTATGTATGTATTTATTTAATTTATTCCCCAACGTGTGTGTGCGTACATGTACTACTACACATGTTAATGTATGAACGCATTTAATAAATAAAACACCGCCACTATTTTTATATTTTTAAAATGTTGTTACAGGTAGGAATCCAATGCATAAATCATCATACAAATGCACAATAAAAACAATAGATTTATAAATATTAGTAGTTAACACAGAACTGTGTGCGTCCGTAATTGTTTACCTTAAAATACCTAATTACAGAGGTACAATAAGAAGGCCACGATTTGTTTCATTGTTTTATACAACCTATACGTAGATAAATACCAAATAGATAACGAACAGCATTGGTTTGTTCTATGTGAAAAAGAGCCTCTACAAGGCCGGCGCATACCCTCTACTGCACAATGGCAGGCTACTGTACATGATTACCAAACCGCCGCTATTTTTGCATTACATATTTATGTAACAAATCAAACCTATTCCACTCAATGGTACAAGGCTGAAGGCTAGTTAAACGCATAGCCTTGTGTACGTAAATTCAATATTTTTCAAAGTTTTACACATTAGTCTGTAATTTGCTTCACCGCAAATAATTTGCACGTTTTGTTACACTGAATTAAAAATAATACACATAACTTCCTTGCCCATTACTTGTGATTGTTCGCCATTAGTAATAAAAGATAAAAGCTCTAACTAATTTTATTTAAAATTAGTAACCGAAGGTCGATACACATCAATATTTATTTATTAAGTAACTAGTACGTAGGCCGCACGTAGTCGCCCAACACGCGTTTTTCGCGACCCAAAAAAAGTTGCAAACTTTGAAAGTTGACAGCGCGCGAAAACGCAAACTAATGCACAATATGGCGGCGATGAGCCGGCGAAGTTGCGCAAATGTGCGAGTGTAAAAGAGTTTTGCTCGGTGTATTATTTATTGATTGTTGAAAAACAATGGCAGGCGCTTGCTGGCAGTGAGTCAGTGGGTCAAGGGTGCGCTGGCCTAGTTACGCAGTGCCGCGCGCCGAAATTCGCGGGCTTACCAGTTGCTAACCTCACTGACTAGGGAGGGGCTAGATACCTAACGCGTTTACTATTCGCTTACTTTTTGCGTATTTCGTAATCGTCCACTAATATTAAACTATGTTCTAACTGTATGAGAATAAAGTTGCGAATGATGGTATTTTTAAAACGTATGAATTAACGTTTTCTTTTTATTGTGCAATACATAATTATTATGATTTATTTGTATGCAAACTATGATGCTCACAAATATTTATTAAACATTTTTAATGGTATTATTTCAAACAACATAAATATAGTTTCAATCTTTTACCAATGCATAATGAAAGAAGTTCCTATATAGAAAGGATTATAGTGCAATAAATCGGCATGAGGTAGAGATTTATAAGATTTACGAATATGTTCGTAATCCAAGTAATTTGTCTTGCACTATCAACTCAGTGATCGCAATAAGGAGGTAAACTCTTATTAGATTACTTCCTTAACATAAACTATATCAATTAGCCGAGTACTCGAGACAGTACGAACCTAATGACTGTCATCATTGCAACCTTCGTGCAACACGGTAAATATGTACACGGTACACAATGTGACAGTACACATTTTATATATTCGGAGTGGCTCACATCACTAGCGTGGGGTATATGCCGCGTCTTGTTACGTAAGCCCAAGTTTAAGGTCGCTAGGAGTCGCCTCGTGGCTCTTTGACAAGTGGTCTGAATGCCACTCACCCACATCACTAGTTCTGACTTTATGACTATGACAACACAACACCCGCGGCTATGCCGAACATAACCAAATTCGAACGCTGCCTATTAAAGATTTCTGATAAATTGATTTTAATACATCCTTGGTGCACGTGAAAGTAGATTGTTAAATATAGTAGCGTAACAGCGGTGATGAATCGGATTTCAAATAGATACATTGTTGTTCTGACAGTTGATATTTTCAGTACAGCGCCATCTGTGAGCGAGTAGAGTAACTAAAGTTTACTTAGTTACAAAAATATTGATATAACTTTAACTTAACTACAAGTTTAGCATATTCTTCGTCTATAAAAAGATGTTGTTTATTTATATTAAACATTAATAAGTAATAGTTGAAAATGGAAGAGCCTGAAAAGAAAATACCAGTGCTATGTTTAGGGCCGAAAGGATCAGGAAAAACGACATTGATGAAGAAACTACAAAACGCAGAAGGTATAGACGACACATTTAGTCCTGTGCCCACTATTGGGACTAATTTATACGACATTTATTATTTAAATAAGCATGGAAAGAAACAGATGCTGTCAATACGAGAAATAGGAGGTGAGATGGCGCCACTGTGGCACAATTATTTGGATGGAGTTGAAAAAGTAAGTTTTTTTTGCTTCATTGTCAAGTTCCCTAGTATTGTGTTGAATGCTATAGTAGTTGAATCCATGTACTTGTTATTTTTTAGGTTATTTACGTCGTTGATACTTCAAATTTATGTCAAATATCGGCTGCAGCGGTTTTGCTCTACACTTTATTGGCTGAACCAAGATTAAAAAACGCTAAGGTAGGTAATGCATTCTTTACTATTGGACCTAATAACAATCCTGTACTTAGTAATCCCTTCACCCTTTAGTCGGGCATAAACCACAATAAAACAATCTAAAGCCGGGTCCAGACGAGTGCAACATGAAATGTAACCACCGTGTAATGTAACGTGAGTTCACAGTGCCGTCCACACGTAGAATTCACGACTCGTCAGGACTAAAGCTAAAGACAGATCAAGAATAAGTAATCAATATTAAATTTAAGTCAAGTCACTCTTTGCGGATAAATGTATACATAACCCAAGTTTTCTATTTCTCCAGTTTATCCTAGTGCTAAGCAAGATGGACGCAGCGTACAGACAGATGCGTAACGAAGCGCTTCTCATGCTGCAGTTCACGCGACTCAGCGCTGAGCTCGGGAACGCGCCCACCCTACTCGAGGCTTCACCTCTCACTGGAGAAGGAATAGACAAGCTAAAGGCTTTTATTTCTGATACTAAGATTGGGAAATAATAAAGTTATAGAAATATATTTTAGAATATTGTTTTTTTCCGCCTGTTTCGGGACGTTTTTGATGGTCAGTTCCTGTCTCATATCCTTAGAAAACCGTATTTCTAAGCGCACTTTCCTCGCCGCTTTTAGCTCCAATAATCATGTCTTTTGTTCAAGATATATCATTCAGTTTGGAATATCCCTAAAGATCCTTAGAGATCCATAGATCATACCTACATGAGGCACTAACAAACAATAGTTTTTCAAAGTCTCCATAATAATGTAGATAGGTAGGTACATAGTTACCAAAATGAGTGATGTTTTTGTCCCTAATACCTACTTCCAAATAATTTTGACGCAATTTTTGTTACACCTTTATCAGAAATTGACTAATCTGTATTGGGATTTCCAATAACCAACTGGCCATCTATGATTGTCATAGACTAATTCTTGAACTTTGCCAATATATTCTTAAAGGTGTCTTAGTTTGCTAGGTAGGAAAGTATAAAGGCCACAGGTCAAGAGCCATTAATCTTAATCAATTCTATATTTACACAATTTATCATCACTGTACAATTACTTATTGAGCAACTAGTGCTTTATGTAGCTTGGACAGTAAATCATTCGTTAGGGATCATAATTGATGCCAATTACATGCGAGTATCTTAATTACTGGGAGATGTGATGTTAATTATGTAAGAGCACATTAAATTATATACAGACACTAGTATTTATTTTATTATCGCTATGTTTAATATCTTCATAATATAAGCCAATAACTAAAGTAAAACTTTCCAGAGTACCTAGTTAAATAAAAAATATTAGGCGGCCCTCTCCCGATTAAAGGTAGTATTCGATTACTGCCTATATTTAAGAAGATTTCGTAAATTAAATTATTATTCAGTAAATGCATACCAAATGATTCGCCAATAGGCAACTATACTAAAGTCGTCATATCAATCTATTTTTTATTATAGATCGAGCAATTTACACTTAAAAATAACCTAATTTAAAAGATCATTTTTATTTTTGAAACTAAACGAACTAACCAAATGATAATGATAACAAAGCAAACACATAAATGCTAGACAAATTGTTTTAATCTGTACTTTAGACATCTCTGTCACTCAATAGCAAAAACGCTATTGACGTCTCTTTCTAAACGTTTCAAGGCAAAACACTGGCTTGACATTAGATATTGACAAAGCTTGAGAACGGAACGCGACATTTGACAGTTACATCAATGAGCGGTGAAAATATTTAGAAAATTTTGGTGAAAATATTGTGTTTTAAATGAAAATAAACAAAAATGGATACATCTAATTTGTGTCGGAGTTGTATGAAAGAAGTGGCGTCATGGGAAAGAGAGAACTTCGATGTCCGCGCTATAGAAATGTATAGTTTCTGCACTAATATAAAGGTAAACAATAATAATATTACCCTTTTGGAAAAGAAAATCAATCTTATGATATTAAATTTATTTATTTCCGTAATGCTGTTAATACCTACAAATAAGATAAAAACTCAACGAAAAGAAATGAATTCAACATTGCTTTGATATTTTTTAAATCTTGTGGGGTAGATGTGATCTTTTTTATTTATGTAGTTAGCAGGTAAGGTATGGTTTGTGAAAAAATCCGTAAATTTTATGATCATGAATATGAATAGATTCAATAAAAAATGACACCCTTTATTACCAAGATTTTCCTAGAATTTAAATTAAACAGAGAGCTACAATATTGTATTTAGACATAAATACCTGAAAAATATCTCTTGTGTACAAATTATTTATAATTAAAATAACTTTCAGATAACAAACGACGATAAACTTCCAAAACAATTTTGCTACGACTGCGTCATTAAAATAGAATCAGCATTCACATACATAACGGAAGCACAGAAAGTCGACGCAGTACTCAAGAACATCATCTCTAGAACTAATACCAGCATTATCGTTGAACCGGACACACAGAAATATATCAAAAATGAACTAACATTACCCGAATACAAAGTTAGTTCAATGGTCATCACGGATGATGTATTTGATAATGAACTATCGGATAAAATAAATGATATACAATCTTCTTCAATTAAAGAAGAGAGTATTGATGTTGAAGAGGGAATGAGAGAGGAATATAACAAAGAGGGAGGTTTGAAAGAGATAAAACATGTTGATGTAAAGAAACTAGTATGTGCGGTGTGTAGGAAGGAGTTTACGTCTAAGTTGTGGTTTAATAAACATATGGAGAAGGAACATAATGGGCCTAAGTTTGCCTGTAAACACTGTCCAAAGAGTAAGTATAGATTATGTAAAGATTGTCTGCTAATAAGAGAGTTTCCTTGACTATCAGTTACCTATAGTTTCGTTGGAAAGAAAATAAATTATGCAACTTTATTCTATATCAGTGTAAGTTGAGGCTACAAGCTTGCAATTGGTAAAGAGTTACACCCAAATTATTATTTCAAATTATGTGTGTATCATAGATTATCATGTAACTGTGTTGTCCTAGCATTGTAGGACAACATTGTGAGAAAACTTTGCATGCATTCTCTAACAATTCCTAAGGAATGCAAAATTTCTAACCAGAACTGAGCCTACCATGTGGGCTTGAGATGTAGCCTTAGTTCTTGGACCTATACTTATTAATAGTTCTTTATAAATTTTGGACAAGGGCCTGTCTACTCCCTCTTATTCCAAAAAGGGACCCTTTTCAAACAGCAAGCCAGCATGTAAAAGGTTTTTGTATGGTACTTTCAGCATTTTCAAAGAAATGGAAGTTGACATCTCACTCAGCTTGCCATACAGAAGAGCGTAAATACGCTTGTGCTCAGTGCGGTAAGCGCTTCAAGCGTCGCAAGCAGCTGTCGACGCATGCACGTGCGCACGATGACTTAAGGCCCTTCGAGTGTGACACCTGTGGAATGAAGTAAGTAAGAAATGAAAGTTGACTTTGGCGCAGTGGTTTAGGTCGCCACGCCGATACCACTGCGTCGGGAGGTCGTGGGCTCGATCCCCACACGGAACAATTATTTGTGCGATCCACAAATGATTGTTTCTGGTCTGGTTGTACTTTGTGTCCGTTGTTTGTATGTTTGTAAAAGTCCCCGCGATACCAGAGCACTTTTTAGTGCGGGAGCTGTCGGTAAAGAAAAAAGGATTTTATATAGATTTTAGTATTTTGGCTACAGTATACTATCAAATTTTGATCTTAGAGGTCTTTGAGCTTCTTCTCAGAAACTTGTCTGCAATAGTGCAATGGGTGGGATTGAACATTGAACCTGAATGGTGCCTTTCATTAGGCTATGGCTACTTTTATTCTTTAAGTTTAAATTGCAGTTTTGTCGTTGTCCCAGCTACTTTACTCTGCTATACTTAACTTTTCGCCTCTCAATCATTAATATTTAGCTAAATAATTAACATTTTATTATTTTTTACGACTCCTGTCTCACAAAATTGAATATTCGAGGAACTGGCAGAAAGTGCTTTCACCCAAAACAATATTTTTTCTATCCCAAATATGTATTTCCTGTAGAAATCAAACTCACTGCAATAATTGCAGCCACGGTTACACTTGCAGGCGCAGATCTAGCAACAATTATAAAGTTATTTAGGCATCTCATGTTCAGGGTTGGTTTTCAGTGCGTTTGCTTCAAGGTTGTAGTGTATCGCGAATTGTCCGTGCATGTGTATTATACACGTCATAGTTGTAGCTATGTTGAGGTCATATCGTGCGTGCGCGCAGATTTTTAGTGAGGCGTTTTTAGGCAATATGTTAGATAGAATTTGTTTTCAATTGGGCTTGTATTGACGACGAATTTGCTATGATATGGTTAACGTTATTTTAACGTGTTTTTTTTTATTTTTTTTTAAACGGGCTTGCTAGATTATTACCGTTGCAGATTCGATTACCATACGATTCGTACGAGTACCATACGAGTCGTTCGATACGTTGTTTGTAACTACGTCAGTGGAAAGTTCCTAAAAAAGATATTTAAGCAATTATGTTGATAATGCTGGTCTACATTAATTTTAGTTATAGCTACCTACCTGTTGAGGGATTTCCTGTTGGTTTTTGGCGCCAGACTAGTTTTTTTTTTGACAAGCCTGTCCGTCCCTTGCAGGAGCAAGGAGTTTTACAGTAATTTTATTATTATTAATAGAAACCAAAACGTCTTACCTAGGTATATACTGGTTTCAATGAAACGCTACATAATATTTTAGAGATGAACCTACTTTTTGTATCAATACATTAAGCAAGGCCACGAATAACATTTAGTCAGAATATAATGACGTAATGTCATCATTTCTTAGTAACTCAGTTGACCACACGTATTGTCGAAACACATCGACTAATGGGACCTATTAGGCCTCATGTAGGCCCCCTCACGTTACACAATAGTAATAAAATGAATCAGAGAAGCATCGCGAGTATCTGCTCTAAGGAATAGGTAGAATATTACCAATGGATTCATATTAAAATTTATAACTGTTAATAGTATATTTTTGTACACTCAGCGGCAGAAAAAGTGGCCCAAGCGCTTATCGTGAATTTGTAAACAAATTAAGTAATATATGAAAGATATATTGTTGTAAGTAGTTGCGAAGTGATCTGTTTAGTGTTATGAAGTGTTGAATTTCAGATTAATTTAAGTGACGGATGACTTTTTCTAACAATGTGTGTTAGAACTGAATTCAGTGTTGATTCGAGAGGTCAGTTGAATTCTGTATTTTGAAATATTGCTGCACGGAAACGATTTTCTTTATGATTTTTATTGATTATTGGTCTATTTAGATTTTAGAAAAGATTTGAAGATGCCACTTACTGCTGAACAAGTGGCTTAGGTGGTCTTGTTGTCCGATCAGGGCCATTACCATTGAGAGGTGGCTGCATTTTTCAATGTATCGCGTACCACTTTAAGGTCTGCGATTAGGAGGTATCGTGAGACTGGTCTCTACACGCGGCGACTAGGAATTGGACGAACACGATGTACATCCGCAAGAGATGACCGATTTGTTAACCTCGAGGTGCTGAGAAACCGCTTTCTGACAGCGTTTGAGATTCACTAGAGGCTTCAAGCGGCACGCGGACTCATTCTTAGTGAACGGAACATGAGGCGAAGGATAAAAGAACGTAATTTAAGACCAACCCGAGTACCAGAACTCGAGAGACACCATCGAGTTGCGCAATTACGATTTGCTCGTAAACATGTGAATTGGTTATCGACCAATGGAGCAAGTTCTTGTTAACCGATCAGTGCTGAGTAGCATTAAGAGCACCAAATGGTCGTGAGAGAGTGTAAAGACGCCATTAAGGACGGTTTTTTCCCAACACAACACGTCAGACGGTCAGTTACAAAGGTAGGTCTGTTATGGTATGGAGAGGTGTATGTTTGGAGGCACGTACGGAGCTTGTCATCGTAGATCAGCGCCTAACAGCAGCCGGGTACATTGAAGAAATCTTCCAAGACCATGTTGTACCACTTATGGATTTCATTGGTCGGGAGGATTAACTCTAATGCAGTTTAATGCGCGCGCTCATAGCGCCCGCGTTGTGGAATCGCACCTTGCTGATATCGGGATTCAAAAACTGACTTAGCCTGCTCACAGTCCAGACATCAACCCCATAGAACATGTCTGGCACATGCTAAAAAACAGTGTATGCGCACTGCCCAACCCACCAGAATCACTTAGTGAGCGAAGAACCGCTCTAGTCAGAGTGTGGGATAAAGTTCTTCAAGAAGTAATTAAAACATCCTCCAAAGCGTGCCAGAATGCATGCAGGTCACCATAAATGCTAGAGGAGGTAACACGCGGTATAAACTAGATTTTTTCTTTGGTGCAGAATTAGGTTTTTGCAAAAACTTTCAGTAAGCGATTTCGACAAAAGCTGTATTTTTAATTTTTCCCATTTTTGATTAAAAATTACGACTATTTAGTGTAAATTGTAACTAAACTTGTGTATAAACTGTTTAACTAATAGTTATAGCCAAAATAGTAACCATATATTGATATTCTAAAAAGTTTTATCGTAGTTTTGCTTTGGGCCACTTTTTCTGCCGCTGAGTGTATTTTTGTTACGATGTTTTTTTTAAACTCTGTATTGATTTTATAGGCTTTTTATAAAAAAATATGGTAATGCTAATGATTAAAATACCTAGTCTCTATGTCGTTGTCTTCGTAAGGATGAACACTTGATTTCTAAACTAAACAAGTGTGTGATCCACAAATATTTTCAAGCCCATCTGTGTTTGTACCTACCTACTATCCAGCGCGCTAGAAAAAAATACTGATTTTAATTTCAGACCAAATATTTTTTGGTATCTTTGACATATTATGTCCGTAATTGGAAAATTAGTTATTTTCAGGGACCTGCTATACCTACCTACCTACAATTCATTTTTATTAGCTCGTCCATCGTCGAATTAGAAAAAGTAGGCTCCATACAAGATACTTTTACAACCAGCGACTGCACTGACGACTTCTCAACTATCATCACAACTAATCACAAAGCAATTAAGGTCACGTTTCTACAATCCTAAACACTAAACATAAATCCTAACAGTCTAGTGACCAACAAAAACCACGAATCACTAAAGTTAATAAAATTTGACAACAGTTGCCTTGATAACCAGAGTTAGATTCAACCTTGGGTTACTTAAATTTAGTGTACGATTGCCCGTGACCCAGTTACCTACTAAACTTGGCCACTTGGGTGACCTCGACCTTGCCGTAAGGTCACTATTATGTCATCATTCAAGGTCACCGTATATTTAGGCATTTTAAGTGTTGATTTTTTTACGAATCATTGTTTATGATATTTTTATTTATTTATTTTGTATTTTTAATATTAATTTAAGTGATTCCTTGCCCTTGTTAAAAATTGGATGTGTTTATTTATTGATTATTTGATTAATGCTAATTTTATTCAATTATTTATTGGTGCTGTAAAATTAAATGTAGTAGAGATTTAAATCTGATATTTAAACTAACAAAATATTGGTTAAACAAATTGGTAGGTAGGTACCTATATGAATATTTTTAGAACTAACATGGATATAATACAGTACTGAAATGCCTTTTTTGGAACGTAATAGTGTACAAATTTTAAATTGAACATTGTACACTTGCTCCCTTGTACACGGAGCGGGCGTGCCGGCCGACAAAACTATTGCTACTTTTGATGACGAATATATTTAGTACATATTGCGTGCTATGTACTCAATATACCTATTCCTATATACCTTTCAATAATAGGTATTCATTATTTCTCACGTTTTTTTCAGGTTTAAATTCAAAAGCGTGTTAAAGTCCCACATGAACGTGCACGACGGAGATAAACAGTACCTGTGTTCATTTTGTGGATGGAGCTTTGCACAAGGTACCTACCTAATCTACCTGTTTTTATTATTGTTTCAGTACCGAAAGTAATTAATACAATTTTGTACGTGTGGCCTCCTCGCATAGTATTTCTTTGACGTTGCATCCGTGTATAGTTATACTACCATCCTGCCAAATAACAGTCAAAATCTGTCCAATACATTCGGTGTGGAAGCGTAATATATAGACAGAGTAAGAGATACCTACTTATATTATCAGATCCAAAGTAGAGTAACTTTACCAACCCGAAACTTAACCCGAGGTTACCTAATGTTTTTATAAGGCTAAAGTCTCAAATTTTGTTTATAATGCCTTACAGCAGGTAACCTAGAAGTGCACATGCGTAAGCACACGGGCCACAAGCCGTACTCGTGCGACGAGTGCAGTTTCCGCGCGTCCGTGGCGTCCAACCTCAAGCGACATCAGCGCCGCCACAGACTCGCGCGGACATACGTGTGCAACCAGTGTAATAAGGGATTCTATGACTCTAGCAGTTTGGTGAGTAGGGTTTTATAACATCTTCATAGATCATATGAAAAAGCCTTCTGAATGCCTGTGTTGTTGAGTTTTTGAAGCAGTTCTTTATGTGTGTCCCTTGCACGGCTTCTTTAGTAAATGAATGGCCATTTTGAATAGCATAATATTTCCTTTTATTGGGGGCACTCATCAGGAAGTCACCGGTTTAAAAAAAAATTGTAAAATAATTTTTATATACACGATTTAAATGTTTATTATTCAGCTTTTCCTGTTTTGTCGTTAGCAGTAGTCAAACACTTAAAAGTATCACAACCAGTTTTACCGAAGAGTATCGTATCATAACCCAGGTAACTGAGTTGTGGCGGTCAGAAAGGCAGTCGCTCCATGTAAAATACTGGTATTCAGTCGCATTTAGTGAGATTGGAAGCTGACTCGAACATAGTTGAAGGGGCTATACATAATTATATACTCAGCTTATCTTTATTTTCTCAACTAATAGTCTTATTTTATGTACGTTTCCCGCCAGTCCCGGCACCGGCGCACGCACACGGGCGAGCTCCCGTTCCAGTGCCCGGGCTGCTCGCGCTCGTTCGCCGACAGCTGGAAGCGCAAGACGCACCTCATGCGCGCGCACCGCCTCGCGCTGCACGACATCCCGCGCATGGACCGCGCCGGACGGACGCTGGCTGATGTGCATGATGTTTAAACATATGGGGCCCATATTTAAATGATTTCCCATAAGATACCTAACGCTTTCCTCATATGGTACTCACATTCGGTGGTGCGGGATAATTTTATTTGATTGCTATGAAAATTCCACGTACTCCATATTTCACAGCTTGAAGATGACCATCGTAAAATAGATTATTTGATTAAGTAATTATTTACAATAATCACAGTTCGATCGCTTAAGTGAGAACACAATATCAGAGCGTTTTATGTATGTACGGAGATAGTAGCGCCATCTATGTCCTGTTTGGGGATTGTGAGCGTTTTCTATTGTTCCTTTGGCTACATTTTGATCTCATAAAGGAGCTCACGATTCCAGTATTTTAAAACTTGGCTTTATGTGAGTAATTGAATGAATCTCTCAATTTCCATGCCAAATTAGTTCCTTTTTATAAACACATCGGTTACATAAATTTCATACTACCCACATAACTTTAGGAGCAAGCAAGACGGAAAGATTGCAGAACTAGGGCGTTTTTAAAATACCCTTAAAACCTACATTTTAAGTTTATTTATTCCCAAAAGTTATATTAATTTATAAATGCTTTAATTAGTTATAAGGTTATTTAAGACAAGAGGAATAAAACGAGTTATATTGAAACATAATATATTTCCACTGTATAAGCCAACAGCCAACGGTCAACAACCCTAACACTCATTACTTGTTACTCAAATAAATAAAAACTACTGGAAGTATAGTAGTATGATCAATATCTACAAAATTATATTACAATTTACATACTAAAGAACATGATTTGAAAATCACTAGAGTTCGATTTTGAAAGCATAATTTAAGGGGGCTTACTTTCATTGAAATTGCGCAGGATCTTATATTTTTAGGAGGTTATATTAATAAGGAGCTTATATTAAAAGTTGCAGCAGTCCATAATATACTTGTAAAGTTTGATCTATCATAATGTGTGGAGCTATAATGTAACTAAAGCAGCCAGTGACAGATCAACAATATCGACTGATTTTCGTATCCTTTGAGGCCCAGAGGTTTACTAAGTTTCATAATATCAAAATCAATCAAATCATTTATTATTCATCAAGTAATTATTCAAAATTTTAACACAATGCCTCAGGAACTGCTGTTTTAACTAAATAAATAAATTATTTCATAGTCATAGTTCACCAAATGATGTTCTTTAGCACGTATAATATACACAGAAAGATACCGACATCTAAAAAAGCACCGAAACGCTAGAGTATCTACAATATTATTGTAAGGAAGGCTTCCATTATATAAGATTTGTTACTGAACAAGTGTGGAGTAAACATAGCATCAGCTAAAGAGACCGAACTTGACAAAAACCAATCATAATAATAATGTCTTCTTAGCAGATATTCGGTTACAGCAGCAGCGAACCACTGTGGAGTACTCTCCATTCCATCAGGTACTTTGTAAGGCATTTTTATCTAGGACCTTATAAGTCTGGGAATAACTGAGAATTTTTGACAGAATAATTTCAAGAAATATATTTTAACCCTACCCGGGATATGAATCTAATACCTCTGGGCGACATTCGCATACAATATTCTTTCTGTATGTGATTTGACGATATAATAATATTGTTTTGCCATCGCCCATGTCGCTTTAGCTCATACTAAGTTTTATTAGAAAAGAGTACCAATATCTAATATCAGTCGGTTACATGAAGAAGTGGTAATATTTAGAATTGGGTCAAAATTACATTCAATATTATAATCTAATTGTTCTATATGGTATTACTGGACCATCTGTTTGTATGTTTGTTAAAACAATTCTAGCAAATTACTAGTTAAATATTGCACTATATCATTTTCAAAAGTGACTACGCATTTTGTTTATACATTTGGTCATTATTTTCAAACTGGGGCCCTTTCGCAAACCGTCTGCCTATAATTATAAACGTCATGTAAGCACGGAATATTTCGTGTTTTGTCTTTTTCACTTACAGATAGTTTCAAACTGAATTGAATGCGACAAACGTACTAGTCCGCGCTTACACCGCGTTTATTAGTGGGGCAGAATATTATTTAGAAACCACTAAATAATATACTAAATAATATAGTTTTATATCAGAGTCGGGTGGGCCGCCATTTTCCATCACATTTGGAGTTCGGTAACTGTCTATAATACGTATGTACTGACTATTATTGCTAAATACAAAGTGCGATTTTATTGCCTGTAAGTAATTTGTATCATATTTTAAGTTTCTCGCGATAAAGGTATTTAATTGGTCGAGTAGAATTTATTGTCTATGATCAACATGTGATGAAAACTGGCACAAGACCCAACTGCTAACAGATCACAGCACATTTTACAAAGAACGTCACACCAGTCGTATTTATATTCATTCAATATATCCGAAATATATCACAAAAGACCGACAATATATCCAAAAAATCAAATATTAGATCAACTAGAGATTTTATAAATCTCATCATACATAATTACATTTTGTTTACATTCATTCTACGGGACCATTTTTTAATATTCACGAATACATACATCGTTAATTACTTAACTGATAAAATAAAATAATATGATTGATATCTGGCGTAATAAAATGTCAAAATCATTGCATGAATATTGGGTTCAACTACATAAAGCTTGTTACCTCTTGCAAAGAAAGAAAAATCTTTGAGATTTATTATGTAAAAAAACAAATAATAATTTAGTAATTCATTTAGAGGTGGTTTCCACCCAATAGATCAAAAACAAATCTTTTGATCTATGTAAGAATGGTTCTAACAACAAATAAATGCCATATTCGTGAATATCAAAAACATTCAAGGGATCTTCTCGTCACACCAACAATTTCTCGGCTCAAACATAAACCTTCTTGTTGACAACATCTCTATGGGTCACCATATATCGGAGTAGTTGTTCACACGGTGATCTGTACGTTCTGCACGATGTTGGACCACTCCACCTTGGAGGGCACCAGGTAGAAGGCCGGCGCTACCTTCTGACCGCATGGACATTTACAACCTGAGGACACAGTAGTAATTAAATGAATTATTGTTCCTTAATAATTAATAGGTAGACAAGTAAGTAGTGATAGCTGTATAGTCAGTACTTATTTGCTCTGCGCAAGCTTATGGGATGAAAACTTAGCCTTAAAATTTTATTTGTTTTCACATAGGATAACTCCCATGCCTGAGTGTTAATTAAATCATTCTTCACTTCTTATTTGACTGGCATGGTGGACTAAAGGCCGACCATATATCCCATTACGAGAATAGATCTAGAGAAGTGGGATATTAATGTCTTCAATTTACTTTTCCTCTTAGGGTTAACCTATTCCTCACTTTGGTAGGACATGGTTGTCATCTTGCCCAGTAATGAACTACTAATATTAGTTTTTTGTTTGAAAAACCACTATATACATTGCTTAAGTAAGGTTGAAGATAATAAAATGCTCATGTGTTAGCAACATACCCATGATCCAGCTGAAGCTGCCGATCTTGTTGAGGCACTTGGGGCAGTGCAGCTTGCCGTGCGGCAGGTGCGTGACGTCACGCATCCACGCCATGGGCTCCACGAACCACATGAGGCGGCACGTCTCCGGCAGGTCGGCGCGGGCGATGATGGACGCGTCCACCATGTTGGTCTCGCTGTACCCGTCCAGCACCTGCCCAACACATTACACTTAGAAATGCGAATAAAATAACACTATAAATATAGGGACTGTCATCTACAAAAATAATATTTCTCAGAGACAGATTTAAATCATATTAGTAAATGCGGTGGAAGCGGTATTTTTTATTAACATAAATAATCTGCTACTCAACTATAAGATAAATGAATGATCACTGAACATGTCAGTTTACTTTAATATGTGAAAGGAAAGCAGTTAGACATAAACATATTTTGAAGTTTAGCCTATCAGAACATAGTTTGAGAAAATGTCAGTTTACTGCTAGACATAAATCCAAACAAAATGCTTCAACATAAAGTAAATATTTAAAGAAATAAAGTGACTATCCCACCTGGCTAGGTCCTTCATCAGTGTCCTGGTGGCTCTGTCCGGGCGTGTCGTCAGGCATCTCGTCGCAGCTGATGTCCATGAGCTGTGACGCGAGGCTCTTGAGCTTCTCCAGCAGGATCTCGCCGTTCTCCGCGCACGTCAGACCTGTAAGCTTACTAGGTGGCGGCCGGATACCTGCAAGTAGCGCGAGATTTAATCATAGTTTATGAACTTTGTAAACAGTACATTTTATAATATAACACAACTAAACTGTTACTGCTTAATTAGTTTATATTTTAATGGTTATGTCTAAAATATTACATACTTATTATTTTCTATTATTACTTTTCTATATCCAAATTGTAGGTTACACACAACATGATGATATAAGATAATAAAAGAGTAAGGACTTTATTTACACACTAATAGGATGAATTATCCAATACAGTGTAACTACTTTTAGTACAATATTTTAAACTGCTGTTTGTCTATCTGTATAGATTAATCCATACTTACTTACAAGTGCAGCAAACTACTTGTTTTCAAAAATTATGTTAGTATACAACTTAACTATTAAATATGCTCACTTTGAGTTACACCAGGTCCCGCATAAGGTTGATGTTACATGAAATAATTTATCATATTGCTAATTTTTTTATGCAGGCACTCATGTATGGTTATCTAAGTTGATTAAAAAGATTTGGGGGAACATCTAGAGTTCAGAAAATAATAAAAGAACATTAAATAGATTATTTACAAAGCAATTCAGGTTTAGAGTAGCTTCATTGTCTAGGATATACTTAATAGTTATACAGGTTTTGTTATAAAAAAATATATAATGGGAAACTAGAATCTAACTCTCCTCACAATAATAGTAACAAAGGTTATATATAGGTAGTAGGTACTATACCTTTCTTAGCCAGTTCAACTTTGATACTCTTGGGCACGTGAGGTATGATGTTGTTCTGACTGGCGACGATCCGCCGGCACTTCTTGCAGCGGTACACGATCGGGTCTGGTCTCTCTCGCACTAGCCCAGGGTCTGGCTTTACTAGGTCCGCGAATAATTGCGGCAGGATCTTTACTGGAAGTTCACAAAGTTATATGTTTACTAATGCAATTATAGAAAGTGGGTATTATAAAGACATAAGTCTTTTTTCTCTCAAATGTTGTTTCTAAATATATTATTTACAGATTTCATAAAATAACAAATTTCTAGTTTTGCCTGATATAGAACTTCCTGTCACAATAAAAATTGGCATAACTTTATGAATTTAAATAACACGTTTTTGCTAAAAAAAATATTATATGATCATGATCATCTATCAACCAGAAACAGAAATATCTTTTATAAACACATTTTTTTTAATCAGATGTTTACCTTGCTTCAACTTCTGCCCAGCTAACTTCAACCGGAACTGCTTGAACCTTGGATCGTCCTTGTTGAGTGTGCAGCCCATATGTCCGAATAGCTTGAGTTGCGCCACGAAGCCCACGTTGGGGCCGACGAAGCGACGCTTACTCTTCACCAGTGTGAATGCTTCTTCGTAACATAAGCCGTATTTCTCCATTATGTAGCCGATTACTACGGCTGCTGAGCGGGATACGCCAAAATGGCTAAAAATATAAGAATTATGCAGTGAGTAAATATTTTGTGGCAAGGGAGATAAACTACACAAAAGATTCAAGATATTGTTTCTTAAAACTATTAAACTATTGTGGCTTTCGCTTACAAAAACTAAAACATCGAATAACAAATATGGAAGGTGTTGTAACATCTATAATAATCATTGTGATGTCATAGTTTGTAGTTTACTTAAACAAAAAAATCTTTAAAATGCTTGAAATAGATATTCAACCCAACAAGATGCAAATCTGATGATTTTATTGAAACTTGTTGAAAGAATACAAAGTCCCTCCTTGTGGTAGGGTCAGGTAAAGGAAATCAAACTGAGCCCTCTCTCATTATAAAAGGAAATCCCTGACTCATTAAAGGATTACAGTTATTCATTCTTACCAGTGAACTAGTACTATTCCTCCATCAGCAATAGCTTGTTTGATGAACTCATTGGTCTCAGGCAGGTGGCTGATCAGGTCCTCTTTTGGTACGTCTGCCACTGCAAAATGAAAGCCAAGTGTGGGTTGGACTTCAATTGAATTTAACAATTGAAATATAAAACTAAAAAACCATATCATCCATGATGGTATTGCAGTCAATGAAAACATTTACTAAATGTATCCTTATTTAATGCTCATAAGTCAATCAGTAAAGATCAAAGAGTTTTATATCATTAAAGTACTTACATTTGACATAATGGAAGGTAAGATTGCCACGGTCCAGTATAGTTCTGGGTAGAGGCACCACATCAATAGTGAGAATATGAGTGACTTGAAGCCGCTCCAGGCATTTGTAGTCTCGAGCACATGCCAGGTTACCTGCAAGTTATAACGAAACAACATATTATTTTTTACTATTGACTTTGCCCTACCTATTTAAAAGATAATTAATAGAATGTAACTGAGAAATATTACAAAAACATCTTGATATAATTATGTGATACATATTCTTTTTGGGTTGGGGTTGAATTAATTTTTACTTACGAATCAAAAACAATAGTTTTGTATAGAATACAGACACAGACACTGAGTTTATGTTTAACTTTTTTAAGACTAGACCTTAAAACCATGTTAGCTGTATGAATTGTGCATTATGTAGGTACCTACATCGAAATAATGATTTATTCATAAAATCTCTGCTTACCCAAGTACAGCCCATCATCAATCAGATTCACACTGATATCAATAGTTTCTTCAAAACTGTCATCTTCAGCTGCATGTATCTCAACTTCGGCCAGTTGCCTAGCCATCTCGAATTACCCTAAAAATACCTTTATAAATGAATTTCCTCTTATAACACCTTTTAAAAACCTTCAAAACACATTTAAAATAAAGTATTCTGTAATAAATAACCTTGTTCTAAGAGTAAACAAAATAAATGTGAGCTAAAATCGATATACGAAAAATCAATACCTTTGCGACGTTTTAGCAGTTTACAGAGGTATAGAGCACAGTTATATGAATTTCAGGGTCGTAGAAAGTAATTAACACTTGATAGCATTTATTTCCAGTGGTTTAAATGAATGAAATTCATGTAAAAGCGTGGAATAAACGGAATCCCGCGCGTATTTTCTTATTTTGACATTTCCATTTCCACATTTTGTATTGGAATAAATGCGTTTCGTTATTGCTTAAAATTTTTTATTACGTATGATATGTTATAAAGCAATATTATAGTGATTGGAGTAATAATATCTTTACTCCTCTGCAACAAAATTTTCAACGGAAGAAGTATTATGTATTTTCTTTTTACCTTAACCTACTTTTTAGAAAAATAAATGAAACCGGTATCAGCAACGTGCAGCAACACGTCATTTTTAATAGTATGAGTATTTATGTAGGCGCTTAACAATATTCAAGTAAAAGAAGACCGTTCTCCAGATTCTTCAACTGAATAAGGGCAATAAGTATATATATAAAGTCACCATTTTTCAGCAACCTTAGAAAGTTAGATATTCAAATTACACTAGCTATGTTTCGGTCTAACTATGTGCTTTGCTATATGATTATTTTCTGATTTATTATTTCAAATAATAGGTACTATACCTAATAATGTTTTTTAAGCGTACATATTATTATGGAACAAAAAAATATATATTTAAGCCATAAAGTAGGTACCTGCTTCTGCCGACGTTCTCACGATCATCAACCATGTCTGGAACACTTTAAAATCTTGTGTTTGTTTACAGTTATTAATGTATTGCTGCGATGAGCCTGATCTACATTCATTAATGACCTCATAAACCACCTTTACTAAAAGTCACGTAGTCCAAATAAAAAAAGTGCTTTTAAAACAATTTATGAATACAAACCGTGTTTGAACAACTTTCTACGTTTATTTTTCAAACACGGATACCTGTTTACCTATTTACATACTTATTTTATATTTAAAAGCCTATAAGAATAATATATTTTTGTACAATGAACACTGCGTTTTTGACATTATGTTGAACAAGATATTCAGTATACTTATTCGTATCTATTTTCTAACAAAATAAAGTTGCAGCCCAGTATAAAAAAACGTACAGATCATATATGAACGGTAAACTACCTCCGCCATTTATTTACTGCCTGGACAAAGAACCTAACAAATGAAAAGTATGAATATGAAGCCTGCTTCATACTGCTGCATAATTTCCCTAGAGTCCTCCAACATCCACAAGTACCTAAGCAACACAACGTTATAAAATTTTACTCACGTTTTACATTGTAGGTCTAAATTCTCTATAGATTTCAAACTGCGCATTTTAATAATGTTACCCGTAAGTGATATCTCGGCTTAAATAGTTACCATAAAATTAGACTTATCTCTATACCTACCTTTACCAATACTCTAATTGCCAATGGATTCAAAAAATAATGATTACCATAACTTTTTACATGCTGCTTAAATAAGATCAATAGATAAAATAGTTACTTATAAGAATATGTTTTATGGAATTTATGATATCATGCGGCATTATTATCTTAGCTAGAATAAAGTAGTGATCAGCGATATTACTCGTACAAGATTCCAGTTTATAAAGCCTACTGCGTTACTGTTGTGCAACGGTTATCGGATTATGACAATGCGTAGGAGTTCCCGCGCAATGCTTGACAGATGTTTATTAGTTTTATTAAGGCTTAGTGGACTCGCACCGTAAGCTTTATTATTTTGATAATACCAGGAATTTCGGAATGTAAAACGAAGTAATTAAAAAAAAAATACCTATTCCTTTTTCTTGTTTCCAAAACTTTAGATTTCTGGACATGAAATGCTAAGGGAATAGGAATTTGCGCAGAAGTATTGATGTTAGTAAGTTGTTGGTAGTACAAATACTACGTGCAACATACTAATTCCTGTAGCTGTGCTGTATCTTTTGTAATCGATATTTCGTGCGAAACTAGGTTTCATATTGGATTCTGTTCGCTGCAGCTAAGATTGCCACTTATACATAAATAACAAGTCATCAAAACTTGCAACAGTCGTGCAAATTATCGAAATTATCTGTGCTGCGTATTTGCGCAACGGCTTGGCAACAGCTTGGCAAAGACTTGGCGTGTTGATCAGCGTCACACGAGCCGTTATACAATAGTATCGGCTAAATAACTGTAGTGTAATGATATGCGCGATGCTAGAAAGTTGATCGGTGTTTAGCTTGTATCATTGTTCAGATCTATGGTGTCTATGGTTGGCTTGTTGGATCGCATCGATTGCGTAGGGTGTGGTCAGGGTTGTCAACATACTTACATTCTACTGCCAGTAGCCTTGTGCTATCTCTCAAAAAAATGTGGAAAGAATTCCACATTTTTTGAGAGATAGCACAAGAATTTTTTCAGTTACTACTTTTCATTTTTGAACAAACTGATCCATGATTTCGAAACTGATCACTTAGCTAATTCTCAATCATTGTTGTAAGTTTGAAATAAAAGAAAAAAAAATACTTAATTACAAATTAAGGACATCTAGTTCTTTAAAACCATCTTGAAGTACTAAAATATTGTGCTGTTTTATTGTTTAGTAAACTGTTAAGCCACGATATCAAAAAACTAAATCATTAATCTAAACGTCAATTCCTTAAAAATTACACACCGATCATATATTACAAAGCCTTTCAAAGCTTGCGAAAGCTCCAACCCTGTTATGATTAAAAGTGTACAAATGTTCAAAAAGCAGTGCATCATCATGACAAGCGTTATTGACACAAGCGAAATGTCTATTGTGTACTTGCCATAAGCAGATTGTTGCAATTTATAGGTGGCGCTAGTGTGTCCTTGGTGTTATGTGATGTCCGGGTCAACAATGTGATGCTGTATTGTAAAGTTCCGAGAACATATTGACATGATTTTAAGCTTTTTTATGTAGTTATATAACGTTGTACTTGTCATGTAGCTTAAAGTTTATTATGAAAGCTCCACACTTTAAAAATATCTCTATAGGCACACGTTGTTAATGAAGTCATCTTTGTATTTTTACTGTTGACATATCACTGGCAAAATCATTCCTTTCCGTTAACACTGATTGCGGAGATCGTGAGTTCGATTTCCGCACCCAATGAGTATTTTTGTGATCTGCAAATATGCAGTTGCATCGAGTCTTATTGTACTTTGAATCTGTTATTTCTATGATTGCAAATGCTTCTTTCACAATATTTTTTACCGTTTAAACACAAGAACAGTCTTCCATTAAAACCAAAAAAGGCAGAACAGTAAACTTACCACAACCAACCCATGGAAAATACCGTAAACCAAAATTAAGAACAAATTGCTTACGATTATTGGCATATTTCGACACTTAATGAATACTTACAAGTTATATAAATATTACATGCGAACTGAAGCGGTGGGGGTGCAGTGGTCAAGGTTGCTATCAACGTGTGCTAGTGGGTTCGAGTCTGCAACACGGAACAAAATATTTGTTTGACCCACTCACGTTTATTTTGCTTGGGGACTTTCCAAACACGCAATGCATATTTCTCTAGCGCTAAAATTTATTAAAACACTGTTAAATTACCTAAGAAATAAAAACAAAAATATTTATGTATGAAGCACATGGTAACATTGTCCTAAAAAAATTAGGATTACCTATGTAATCTCAATAGAATGATTTCAATAATCAGTTCGAACCAAAATTTTCTTTCCAGTGGGTCTAAATCGAAAAATAGTAGTTTAAGAACGAACAAATGCTGAGGTCTTAAAATATTCTTATTCAGTGACTTTGTCCTTTATGATTTTGAGGATTTCACAATCCCATGACGACCAACGTTGGTTCCAAATCATTCAAATCACTAACACTAATGGCACCAACATTGGCCTTTAGGGTCCCACTTTCTCAAGCAACCTTGGACTTTGGTTAATGCATAACGCAAGTCAAAACAACTCTAGGTTATACGTAATCATTATTTTGCGGACGCCATTTGCAATCAAATGAGGAAAAACCAAAATACTGAAAGTATTATTGTAATTTTTTATGTTGTGAAATGAATTGGCAACACATGATGCTTTTAATTAGGGAGTTCTTACTTCTAGTCTTGTTATACTAAACTATGTTTTATAAGAAAAACTTAACGGACTATTTACTTCATGAGGCAAAGGAAGTTTGTAAAAATCGTACCAAGTGGCAATCTTTTTCTCTGTGTACCCCTATGGGAAAAAGGCGTGATTTTATGTATAAAATTAAATGTATAATTGATAGTAGTGTATTTTCGAAGTTAAGTTCTCTATTATGTTTTTGGACTATAATTCCTCATGCAACCTAAAATTTAGTTGAATTACCAATCGAATCAAACAAATTACCAGAAAATGACAACATAACAAGCATATAAAACAATAATTAACAACTAACACGCACATTATTATCTCGCAACTCAAAATATTAATATTTCTTTGTTCAAAGTCTATTATTATTACAAAATGTCCACATATTTTGATGCAACATCGTCCTTGGACGACGGCCATGTTGCGCCTTGTACGAACCACGCGAGAATGTGTAATAGAAACTAAATTATAATAACATGGGCGTGACATGCGATATGTTGAGGAAAATACACTCATATTTAACAAGTATTCAATTGTAATCTTTGTGAAGTGAAAGTTTTGATGATTATCAGTTATGGTCTTATAAATTGTGCCGGATTTCAGTAATAACTAGCTTCTAGTGAAGATATTTGCAATCTACTGCAAATAAAGAATGCTTATTTCCTTACAGGATTCATATAAAAACCATTATTTAGTTTTAGATAAAATATGTTTAAAACTTCAACGACCTTATAATAAAACCTTTATCTTTTACTGTTATTACGGTACTATATAATAAAACCTACCACTATGTTCATTCAATTAATGAATCAGACATTTGAGTAGAAGTAAAGAGAAAATCTGAAAAAAAAACACCTATAGCCATCCACAATATTACAGAGAACATAAGATATTCCATAACAATATACATATATGTCGCAGTAAGATAGATAAAGCCGTAACATAGTTATATCCCTAGGGATATAATTATATGCCGTAACATAGTTATAATGAGAGTTTGAAGATGTCGCCGGAGCCCCGCTTCGCGGGGCTCCTCCTTCTGGGTGGTTTAAAAAAAAATAACCACGAAGGCTGAGGTGGGAGCTTCATAGGTTGCATATTTTTTATGAATCTTCACAATTAATTATTTACAGGTTTGTATTTGTATAACATTTATCAAAATTCAAGAACAGATAGATTCACCTCGTAGTTAATCATTATAAAATCGTAAAACCTATTTAACTAAATACCACTAACACAATTATTTATTACTAGAAGATGCGGTCTAGGCCACGATTGGTAACATGCAAAGTAATTTACTAATAATAAATCACTAATTAAAAATTTATAAATAAAAATTTAAAAATAAAAATTAAATAATAAAAAGTAAATACCTAGAATACATACATAGAACGAAACGTTGCATGCCTAAGAGTTGTTTAGAACAGTTCTTAACGAAATACGAAGTTCCCAACCTGCACTTAGTTAGCGTTGTAAACTCAGGCTTAGCACTTGCAAGCAATTCTGAGAGGATCACTTTGTCAGATAGTAGGACAATAGGGTAAATTGATTCATTTTAATGTTTTTGAAGAGATGCAATGCCTTTAACCGCCTAATAGCCAGCCTTGCAAACTTAGGTCTCGGTCCGGGTCTAGTCGAGCAGTACAATAGTAGTGGATATAATTTACTTATATGTATACTACCTACTACTACCGCCTTCACCTGGATAATATACATATTATACCTAATCGTAATAAATAACAGTTTAGACTATAGACTTGCCCCCTATTACATAGGGCTAACATTGTTAATGGCGAAGCGCGAGTGTATTTTATACAACTCTGTCTAGAAATTCGCGTACAGAAGGCGTGGTAAGTATGTATTTTTCAGGTATCGGGAAAAACCAACCTCTCGCATGAATAATAAACCACAAAATACCAGTACATATGTAATTAATTCAAGTAAATATAAGTGAACAACGGCGCCATGCGTTTCTTAACTGCGCGCATATTGGGAGCGCGTTACGTCACCACGTATGCGCTCTTTCACTGTAACGTAACACGAGGAAAATGTTCTGTGCTATATCTCACAGGCTATCTGAAGGTTGCATAGGTTTATACTGTTGCAATTAAGTTTCTAGACAGGTGAGAAATCCTGTGTACTTCTTTGTATAAAAAGTAGCCAACTGAATACGATGACAATATGCATTTCCTTTCATCAAGAAATTACTGTCTGAGGGACTGATTAAGTAGTTTGTTGACACGCAGTCTTAAGTCCTACTGAGGAAAAAGAACATTAACTCAATCATCGGAAAGTATGGAGCTATTGGCGTTCCCAAACGAGGGGGTAGAACACAAAAAAAACGCTATTTTAAACATAACCTAAATCAACGACTGTTTCAGAATTGAGCGATTTATCAATTATCTCTAACATGTTTTTACTACAAGTTGTCCGAAGAACTAACAATAGAAACATGTGTTCATGACGATACTAATACGAAGAATGTACATAACTTACAACAAGTATAACCTCAGTGATATGATGACGTAACGGCCACGGATGCCCAGTCGTCGGATCCGCGCCGCCGCCGCTCAATCACACAGCACTCACTTCCTATGCTATTTACTGAAGCGCCGGGTGAACGTGCCGCACTGACGGCTCGGGGCTTTGCACCCTATTGGTCGTACAGGCTTCATTAGCAAGCTAAAATGTACTTTGAGGATCTTAGCTCAAAGTTTTATATACCATCTTTTTATTACTTGCTTTCTTTGAGGCTAAAAAGGTTTAAAAAGCAGGTAATAGCAAAGTGATGATCGAAATTACGATTAAATATTCAATGCTCAAATGAACTTCGACGGAGATAATAAATAGATGGGTACTTGTTTGTTAAACGTATTTGAGAGCCTCCGTGGGGCCACAGGAAAGTCCAATATATCGTCGTATCCTCAGTTTTCTGATTGTTTTCATCAGGGACCTTCGGGCGACTTGGACAAATCTGACAAGTTGACTTTGAGAGAAAGAAAAAACAAGACCCCTTCTATTCTATTGGCTTACCTTGTTACTTGAAAACTATTTTATTTACTTTACAAACCGTTAAAATATCTACGATCTTCTTGCTAACAAACCATGAAATTAATAGAAGTAAAACCCATGTAACAGTGGTAAAGTTTCCACGCTCGCGAACCATAAAACAGCCTTATTTAGTGATTAGCAGAACAATGCGAGATATTAAGACAAAGAGTATCCAGCATTCAGTAACAAATTGAATTGTAAGTATAGTAACAATAGGAAGCAAAACAATGTGGGTGTACAACAATTCACATTACTTTCTTGCTTTAGTCGCAACATTTGAATAAAAACGAAAGTCACTTGGAACCATGTCACAGAATTACCTACTCATATACGCATATATTATGGAATATAATCCTGGTATTTTCGACAATGGGTTACTTTTGCAGCAGTGAGTAAGCCTGGGATAAACCAGTCACCTTCGAAATTAAAGACACATAAATTGAGGGTTCAAATACTCAGGTTAACTTTTAGAAATCTTGTGTGTATCAAAGATAATAATCATTTGCTAAAACATTGAAAATATTGTGAGAAAATCATGCTTCCTGAAAGGTCTTTCTTTGTATTAAGTGTCACCACAACTAAAAAGAGGTTCCAGACTTAAATCTTAGCCTGGATCTTAATATTGGTTATGACATTTTGGATTAAAAAATCTCATGATTGAAAGACTAGAGCCTATCCCAAATTCTAATCTCGCCAAATTTTTATTTCTTGACGTCATTTACACAGGAATTAATCATGCATTGTTTAATGTGGTTTTAGACCAACTTAAAATTGAAGTGCCAATCCGATATGTTTTATACAAGTAGTGCAAGTTAGTAGTACCTAGGTATTTACTCTCACTTTATGACATATATTCCTTGCGTTAGTTTTGCTCAACATTTTACTACATCGGTATGTCAATGAGCCAAGTTGCGGACGTTAGCAACCAGACTAAATTAAATACTATAATTTTATTTGCATCAGACGAGAACGGAAGCTGGCCACTTTGGAACAAATACCACGGTGTATGCAAGAGGCTGCATACTTTTACTAAAGTGATAAAAAAACCTAAAATAAATCCGTCATCAAGGCCTAACCCCTCCCTAGTTTGGGAGGAGACCCTTGCCCTGCAGTAGGACAGTAAGGGGCTAAAAAAACCGTCATCTATACATATAATAAAATTGTAGAAAAGTGCTGTCTGTACATTGAAAATAAAAATAAAAAAAATAGCAAGGGTTATTGTTATGTCGATGTCGAACCCAAAAATGTAATTAACTTTTTTTTTGTCTGTTTGTCTGTTTGTCTGTTCACGCTAATCTCAGAAACGGCTGATCCGAGTTGGATGCGGTTTTCACGAATATATTGTGGTATGCTTCAGTTATGCTTTAGTGTTTGTTTCATGTCAATCGGTTCATAAATAAAAAAGTTATGTCAAATTAAAGAATCACGTCGAACACTATTCTATGCTTATACATAGGCACCATTAATCTCCGCAACTATTTGACGGATTTGGTTGAAATTTTGTACCGACATATTTTAGAGCCTGGCGCAACATAAAGACTACTTTTTACCGCAGAAAACGTGGAACAGCAGTAGTAGGTGAACTGGGTATTTTTAAAGAACACGTCATTGGTAGGGTTTATACGGTGCATCCAAATAACTCCGAATGCTTTTACCTACGCCCTACGCCTACTTCTACATGTTGTTCGAGGGCCTACTTCCTTTGCCGAGCTCCGAAAGGTTGATAATATCGTACACCCTACATATCAAGCGGCTTGCCGGGCACGTCACTTACTGGTTGGGGATCAACACTGGGATGATGCTTTGTCTGAAGCAATTATTAGCGAAAGCCCACAGCGATTGCGCCATTTGTTTGCAGTCATGCTGGTGTTCTGTGCATTTTCTGATGCTTCACAATTATGGCATAAGTATCAGAACAAATTAACTGAAGACTTTTTCAGGCACGCGCAACTAAATGATGACAACCAAATTAGTGAGAGATTACGTGAAAGTTACTTGAATCGTTGTTTGTTGGCTATTCAAGATATAGTTATATCAATTGGTGGTAATCCTATTTCTCAATATGGCATACCCGAGCCATCATGTGACGGTGAACGTATTAAAAGAGATTACGCGATGGAAATTAACTATGATCCAGTAGATCTCGCAGACATTTTACAAACTGATGTATCGAGACTAACTGAAGAACAGCGTTCAATATTCAACCAGGTGTGTCGCAGCGTAGACAGTGCTTTGGGGGCAATGTTGTTTGTAGATGCTCCCGGAGGAACGGGCAAGACATTTCTTACAAAAGTGATTTTGGCGAAGGTACGAAGCCAAAGTAAAATTGCGCTTGCTGTCGCTTCATCGGGCATAGCAGCCACTTTATTACCAGGAGGAAAAACTGCACTTACAATGTTCAAAATTCCGATCGACTTAGACCGCACAGAAAACCCTGTTTGTAATATTTCAAGAAACAGCGATAAAGCTAATAAGGTTCTTCATGATTGCAGCCTTGCAGCTGATGGGATGAGTGCACAATGGCAAATAGAAAAGCAGTTGAAGCAGTAGACAAAACGTTGCGTGATATCAAACAAAATAACCAAACTATGGGTGGCATTACTGTACTTTTTTGTGGCGATTTTCGTCAGACTCTCCCTGTAATACCACGCGGAACAAGGGCTAATCAGCCCTTGTTCAAAGGGATAATGTAAAGTGCAAAGGGATAATGTAATGCCACAGATGAGAACTCTTTAGACAGGCTCTAACTTAATCAAGTTAGAGCCTGTCTAAAGAGTTCTCATCTGTGGCATTACATTATCCCTTTGCATTTGACTTTAAATATGCGAGCGCAAATCGGAGGCAATCAAAATGCTCAAGAGTTTTCAGAGTTATTACTGGAGATCGGTAACGGTGTGTATCCGCAAGAACAAGGAGAAGTTGTTCTCAATGAAAACTTATGCAGCAAAGTTTCATCAATACGAGACCTCATTTCAAAGGTGTATGGAAACCAAACGCAAATACTAACCTGCGAAAATTCCTGGCTTTGCAAAAGAGCAATTTTGACTCCACGAAACGACCAAGCAGCAGCAATAAACGCTGAAATTTTGAGCTTAGTTTCGGGGGATAATGTAGAGTATATCTCTATTAACAGAGTTATGGAAGAAGGAGAATCTACCAGCTACCCAGTAGAATTTTTAGAATCTCTTAGTGCTCCTGGACTACCAGCTCACAAAATAAAATTAAAAATCGGCGTACCCATAATGCACCTTAGAAATTTAAGCCCACCAAAACTTTGCAACTGTACTAGATTAAAAGTAACAAATTTACAACGAAATCTGATAGAAGCAGAGATTTTAACAGGGTGCGGAAAAGGTGAGTGTTTTTATTCCTCGGATTCCTCTCATTCCAAACAATTTTCCGTTTAGTTTTAAACGAATTCAGTTTCCAGTGAGCCAATGTTTCGCCATGACAATTAATAAAGCTCAAGGTCAGACTCTAAAAGTTGTGGGTGTAGATCTAAGTATCAGCTGTTTTTCGCACGGTCGATTGTATGTGGCTCTGTCCCGTGTTAGCAATCCCAGCAGCCTGTATGCTTTCACCCCCGATGGCCATACGTCTAATATTGAATATAGAGAAGCATTACAATAAAGTAGGTTTTTTAGCTACCCAAAATGACTGTGATTATGATCCAAAATAAAAATAAGTATATATTTAAAAAAAAACGCTGCTCATAGTCACTATTCCACGCGAACGAAGTCGCGGGCACAGCTAGTGTTAAATAATTCTTAAAAACAAACTCCTGTGTTCCAGTAACAGTCGTCGGTTTTAGTCAAGAAAATGGAATTTGGTTCATTCAGAACCAATTTTGTATTGATTCCGACTTTAGGAAGGTACAAATAATGAACACGATGTACAACATCAGAACTATTATATAAAGATATATTTAATTACAATAGTTTTTTTCCGTGTAGGAATCGAACCCCGACGCGACCACCTTAACCACTGCGCCATAGAGGCCGTTTGTTACATTCATTTATTGTAGGTATATTTTTTTCATGTGGGTATTGAACCCCCTTCAGGGAAACGCGTTGCAACCAATTTAGCTCCTAGACCCAAAACGTCTGTGTGCAGTGGTTAAAGTGCTCACATTACTTCGACCTACAGTCTACACCTACGTCCTACATTTTCACAATGTACTACAAATAGCGAGTGCATTAAACTCCTAACAAGAGGTCGTGTTGTGTGAACTAATGTTACATAACATCTATTGGGAACAAACGACGTTTTGTACACTCTTATTAGTTAACTAGCTATTAATCAACTTGCATTGCGTGGGAAGAGTGCAGGCATACACTGGTCGGTAAGTCTGTATTGACACGTTTGGAAAGATGGACAGCGTAATTCAATGATATTATCTTATAATGCAAAAAGCGCGGGTTCGAATGCGGGGTCTAATGTCCTCTCGAAATCTCATTAGGGACACAGATATTTAGTAATCACTAAAAATTCTGGCAGAACTACGCGTTTTTTTTATTTGACCTGCCTCGTGTATCGAATCTAAGATCTATGCGCAAAATTCGCGCAAGCTACCGCTAAGCCACTACAAGTTGATCTCATCCATAAAAATGCAGAAGTCTATCTGTTACGCTTTCACTGAAAAGCCAGTGAACCAACTTTAATGACATTTTTCGAAGAGATAGTTGAAGACCCAAGATTTCATTTTGATATTTAATATTCAGACATTCACGCGAACTTCTAACGCTGCAAGTCAACAACAAAATAATGTGTAGTACCTAACCAGAATTACAGAATTCAACAGAACGAAAGCGTTATAAAAACAAAATTAGCACGCACTTATCATAGACACAAAGAACGTTGTCTATGGGAGTGTGCTTGTCTCTGGTTCCCACAGAGTTTTGAAATCGAACGCGTATGCACTATGGTTATATAACAAATACGCGTATCCTATCGTTTATGTTTCCTTGTTAATTACAAATTACAAATATTATTAAGAGAGAATTAATGTTCCGCTCCCACGGTCCCAAAAGATGTTATTAAAATTAATGTCAGAGCTAGGATTAACATTTAATGACTTATTGCTCACATTTGACCGCTTGTAAGTATGTACATAATATGTTACCTACATTGGGAACGTAAATGCCTTGAACACTGTTCTTTCATTTATACTAAACGCAAATAAATAAATAATATATTCGGACAACTTACACACTTAAATCTGGTTCTATTCAAAAGTAGAGCTTGTGCTATGGTAATCAGACAACTGATAAATAGACTTATATACTTCTAAATACACACGTAATTAGGTTTTACATCAAAGTTTAGAAAAAAATACGTACTAAATTGACACCGGTCACCCATCTATGGAATGTCCGCGCCAAGGGTTGCTTAACTGGCAACGGGCGCCTCGAACAACTTGAACATCATATGAAGTAACTTTTAATAGATAATAGTAGCTATAGATGTCAGTAGGCTAAAGAACAATCGTATCCAGTATTCGTGTGCATCACAGACAAAGGCTGTTACGTGTGAGCCCTGCGCAAGAGTCGATGTAGATCTAATCTCATGGGGTTTCATAACACCATTGTGATCGGGCTATTGTTGGTGACATTTAGACTAGGCTGTTTAATGATATATATGTTCCGGGTATGCCTAATCACTGATATGAGTGTTTCTTTTTTTTATCGATGGTCCTGGATTCACCTTCTCTTGAATGTACCTAATACCCATGAAATGATATTACCCATTCTGAATGAATTCTAAGCTGGATTTTCAAGTCTAAAGTGAACGGTTTGTAGAAGATAATGGTTATTTCGATTCCTTTGTTAATTTTCAAATCTTTTAAACTGCTGATGATGTTTGTTAGTTAAGAATCATTTCGTGGAGATTGTTTTGGAAATACTCTAGGGCTTCAATAGGTGATACAGGAAGAAAGCCTGTTAATTGAATTGAGACTTCGTCTGAAATTCCATTCTCTCCACATTTCAGTTACGAGTATTATAAAGCGCCCGCATCGGCTTTAAAAAGTATACTCAAACATCTCTCTAAATAACTCTATCTTTTGATGAAAACCGTATGAAAATACATTCAGTAAATTTTGAGTACATTGCGAACAGACAGACAGATCGAGGGGACTTTATTTTAAAATGTAGTGATATCAATCCATGGTCCACAGTTCTACTACCTTAGTCCACGTAACAGAAGCTCACATGATCACTTCACAGGGTGGTATCACTCTGCACTTCCGTACAGCGTGATCACTCGTCCGGTGAGCAGTGACGATTAAGTAACGAGTGCTCAGCTGTGTAATACTATGTTGTCTGTCTGTTTCCTAGTCATCCGACCTGTTATGCAGGGAGCGAATGTGGTTGGTACACTGTTATAGAAGGTTTAGTTCCTGTGTTAATGAGGGTTCAAGATATTTAGACTAAAATGTCATAACCACCCTAAAAAGGGTTCAGGGACATATCCTTTTTGGTGAGGAAGTCCACAACTAAGGTATATGAGCTAAAGGATTAAAGTGGATCCAGTAAACGGCAGTTGTTCAGACTAAACTTTAAGCTGGATTACAAAGCTACAGATTATTTTGAAATTTCAATTACCGTATCTTAACTAATCTGCACAAAATCATTATGGTTATTATTTGCTCCATCTACACAAAGATAATCTCCTCATAAACCATTTTATCCTTTTGCGAAAACTGAAAATCCGTACAAGCAGCAAAGTACAAAAAAAGAGACGCGAAGAACATTTCATTTTATTATACTTTGTGCTGAGAATTCCTTTGTAAATCCACGGTACCCTAAAAAGAACAGCTTTACACAATTTAATAAACACTTAACAGTTCATTGAACCGTTAATCCTCAGTGCATCTCCCACTTTACATAATGGACCAGCAATGGAGAGGGAAAGGAAACATCATTGAGTGACGCGCGAGCATGTAACTACTTATTTAACACCTACATTTACTTATGTTTGTATGTATTTAATATATTTATGTTCCGAACCAGTGTTTTACACACGTAAGATTATATTAGACTAGCTGACCCGCGCAACTTCGCTTGCGTCACATAAGAGAGAATGGGTCATAATTTTCCCCGTTTTTGTAACATTTTTTACTGTTACTCTGCTCCTATTGGTCGTAGCGTGATGATATAGCCTATAGCCTTCCTCGATAAATGGGCTATCTAACACTGAAACAATTTTGCAAATCGGACCGGTAGTTTCTGAGATTAGCGCTTTCAAACAAACAAACAAACTCTTCAGCTTTATAATATTAGTATGTATATGTATAGATGATGCATGCAAATAACATACGTACATACATACATACATACATACATACATACATACATACATACATACATACATACAGTGAGCCAGACTTCAATCACATTTTAGTGCTTGCCGTTCTTAAGCACTGATCAATAAGTAAAGCAATTGTGTTGCACATTTTGACAGAGATTAACAGTTTCAAACTCTTAATCTCTTTCCCCTTTCTTACCTTAAAAGGTAGGAAGAATTTTAACTTTTGTTTAGGTTTAACGTTAATAAAATATCGTACTTGGTGTAGTGTTTAAACGATCATTATTTCACTGCCAATGAAAGTAGGAGTCCTAGAAACTCAAAGAAAAAAGTGTACTTTTCTTTTATTTACCAGAGAAGTTATATGAAACTTATACATAAACTGAATCTGGCTATTTATTTTTAAATAAACTGCTTAGACTTAAGCGTCATCTATTTCACTACCAAAATAGTAACAACTTGCATATTATTATGCACTAGCCTAAATACACAAACAATGTTATTTCGAATAGAACTCTAAATGTCAATGACACTATGACTCATGTATATCTCTTACAAATTATAACGACCTTTGTATCGTGTTGAAATGCTACCGTTCGCTATAAAGAATCTTACTCACTACGTAATTTAAAAGCGTCGACATCGCGAGTCGAACGCTATTAGGACGCGTGGCAAACGCTCGGCTGTCAAATTCAAAATATCCTTTATTTCGTAAAGTTCTTACAAAGTATTTGAAGTAGTCAATATATTGTATTTTTCGTCCGTTTAGGGAAGAAATACTACTTTACCAGCTTGTAGCTCGTGAGAAAAAACGGCAATAAACTCACGGCTTGCTGTTTTGTCGACGCGGTAGAGATTTGCACACGAATGAGTAGACATATAGCTTAATACAAATGCTTGTGAGTATTACCCTCATCATGGTATTAAACAAAGTATTCAAACACATGCCATGCACTAAGTTAATTCACGCTAACGGCGCATAAAAATCGAGATAATGGTAAAATGTGCGATGTCGGCGCGCTAAAATAAGCTTATGTGCAAGGGTCCCAAGATGTCATCACAAGGAAAACTCTCTACGGCAAGACGGCAAGTCATTCGCGGTTTCTAGAAATTGCTCATAACAGTTGGGAAATTAAACAATTATGCGGCTATTGATGACGGACATATTTATGAGGTAATAATATGACAATCAACTTAAATTAAAGCTTTTGAAATTTTGCAGAGTTGTGACGTAACGTTGTGACACGTTTTTATCGTCACGATGAGATTTTCCTCTTGCCAGTGGGAATATTAGTATTATGTAATAGTCAACTATTTTAAGAATAATAATTAAAACTAAACATTAAATTAATACATTAAATAATTATTTTATATGTACAAACGAAAATAATGTTATTATATTATGTTAAATATTTTGTCCCGAGGGACTTAATGTTGAAAACTATAGGCAGTTTAATAACTTTGGAATACTTATTAGCGCTAACATAATATACTTACATTGTTTTTTCTTGTGGCGCTCGAACCCGCAACTGCCAGGTTTCCACATACCTGTACGTATAATATACCTTTCGTTGAACCTATTTGGTTCTGTAGGTATGTAAATAGTTTCCTTGGTGCGTTTGTAATCTCCCGTGACATTAGTAATTCGTAATATATGAGGTAAAGGATGTGTAAGCTATAATAAAGTAATAAAGTAGTGAAATTTAATTACTTAATTAAATCGTTAACGCGGATCTACGATCCTTTTTACATAAAAATTCAAAATCAATGGTATTTTTGCTGTCAATATTTAAGTAAGTAAAATAATGAGGGGAATTAATTGATGTGATATGAGTACCTAGTCTACATTTTGAACAACATTCTTTAAGGTACATAATACTAATAAATTATTTAAGCCGTCGAATTTAGGCAATTTAAAACTTATATTTATTCACAGGACGATGTAATATTTTAGCTGTGATAGCCACGATAGCGATTTTGGTCGACACGTTTTCTAAAATAAACCTAGAATCTAGAAATTCTCAGTTACTTTTCTGGCGAACGATGGCAGTAAATTTCATAAAGGGCAAAGCAGGAGTAACTAAAGCCTTCAGAACTAACCTTCCGGCAGTTATGTCAGTTTGCCATTTCATCCGCGCTGTCGTACCTAGGCGAATATTTCAAATTTATTAGTGTTTTATACCGTATTGGATATACCCATAGTACTTATTTGTTATTATTTTTTTCCTTTTGCTATATTAATAATTTACTCGTTTAAATCAATATTGCAATAATTCCCCGAAAAAGCTCGTAAAGCGAAATAAACATTGAGTTGAAGCCAAACAAATAATATTTACTTTCAAAGTTCCTTATTGATACAAAGCTTAGTACACAATCTAAATAATTTGTGCCTAGTAATACACGGTTGCCTAATCCCAAAGGCCAGGCGGGCGAGGCCACGGCACAAACTAGTTTATGCATAATATTTACACACTTGGGATCACGATTTCGCGATATTTTGACCGATTTATTATATAATTGATCATCTACATAATTCGTATGCCTTTACATAAACCTACTTGATTTGACAAGATGGTTGAACGTGGGTGTTGAACGCTTGAAATAAACTAGTTTTTATAAAGCTTATTTTGGACAACAGATACCGATTACGTGATAAAAGAATAGGTAGGTATCGTAAGGCTGCAATTCCCGATATGGAAAGTGACATAAAAAACTACAAGGATCAAAGCACACTTTCGGCAAATTATATCATACGGTTTAGATAAAAAAGTTCGGATCGAAACAAAATTAGAGGTTTAAAGCTCTGCAGGACATCAGTATTCCGCAGTTAAAAAAGACAAATTCGTTTAGTGTGTCATATAATTACTGCAAATAGCAAAATAATTAATTTAAAAACCTAAAAGGTTATGCTTTTAAACACCCTGTTTTTAAGGGGTCTTCGGGAAAGAAAAAAAAATATTTAAAAAATATTTCGGTCGGATAAAAATCTATCTAGATCATGCATAAGAATACCCGAGAACACGATAAAGTAGTTTTCACTCACATATTTACCGTTTTTCATAGTTAGGCTCAAAATATAAGTAGTGGCCCACGTATTAGTACAGATATCAGATAGTTTTCTAACAAAAATACACTTCACAAATCCACTAATTAATCAACGAGTTACATAAACGAAACGAAATCGTGTAAAAGTATCATAAATCCACTGAACGGTACAAATCCGGCCTAGATCGGTAGATAGCAGATATATCTAGATAAATACCTTAACTGCACGTTGACTAAGAAACAGATATTATCTGATATTGCTTAATTACTAGTTACAAGTGTTAGCGCATAGTTTCCTTTCATAACAGTTCTCAAATCTGTGCTAAATTTATGTTAACACACATTCTGAGAAGTCATTCATCTTGATTTTTTGTAGGTAGAATTATTTAAAATGATTTGTATGATGTTTCAAATTACTGCATAGAAGAGGTCAATAGGTATTATTATGAATGTAGAGTTTTTTATTATATTAATACATTGACTGTCTGCCTATGAGTAAGTTAACCTATGTTTATTTATTCCAAGAAACGCATATAAAATCGACTGACAAGAGTGGCAGCCATCTATCTTCTAGAGTTATTGCATCCAAAGCTTTTCTTTAAACGGCTATATAAAAGCTAAATAAGCGCTGTTGCAGCTTCTCTATACAATCAAGTTATATGATATTTTTAGGCTTTACTAAACGGGAAAAGATCAAAGTTCCCAATTTTTTACCACACAACTGTATGCTAGTAAGTACCTACTACAAAAAAGGCTGTGTTATTCGATTTTAAGTTTCAGTCTAGCGAATTAATCCACACTCTACTTAATTAATCGCGTGGAATGACAGCCGGGGTCAAAAGTACCTGTAATAGAGAATAGAGCCTCGTTTTATATCTAGGTCGAATTAAATCAATCTAAAATGGTAAATATTTAGTCACGTAACTCCAGCCTACAGTTTATGGTTTCTCTATTGAGAAAGCGACGGTCAAGGTACACAGGTCATTGAGGAGGTGACAAAAATCTCGCCTTGCAAACACCTTACCAAAGATAATAATAGTTGTTAATTGTTTTTTATACATATTCCTACTATTAAATATAGAAAATATTAAAAACCCCTTTGCCCTAGTACAAGTAGCAAGCAATACTTATGGTTGTGTGCACAACCTTTTCAAAATGCGCTGCATACGGAACAACTATAATAATTGCAAGTAAGTATAATATTTTGAAAACTACGACTCATAAGGCTTGCCTTGCTTTGTTTACCTTCCGTTTCGGAAAAAGACGCAATTCAAAAATACCTATACAGCCTCACCTTGTAACTAGTATTTACTTTAGTTAAATAATAGTTACGAAATATATTGTTAGAACAATGTTAAAGTTATTATTTAATTAAGAAACGAATACTCTGTTGTAACACGCTGGTTCAAGAGCATGGGGAGATCAAGGGTAGACGTGCATGCGAGCTATTACAATAACACGTACAGATTTATATCATGGGATGTATGGACCATACCAATTACAGACATACAGAACATTGGTAAAGTGTTTTTTTTTATTTTAAAGACAACTCCCGCACTAAGAATTGCTCTTGTGACGCGTGGACTTTTATAAACATACAAACAGCGGACTCATAGTACAACCAGACCCGAAACAACTATGTGGATATGAAGTGATACTACTAAATTCTATGTGGATCGCACAAATAATTGTCCCGTGTGGGAATCGAAGCCGCGACCTCCCGACGCAATGGTAGTGGCGTGGCGACCACCTTAACATACGTATACGTAGGTAGCAGAAAACCTAGAATATGAAGAAACGAACGCTTGTCAGACCCGCGCAATACTTTAAGAAAAATTACCCGCGAGCCATTTCTATCAATACAAATGTTACGGTAGTTATGAATGAAGCAACAATATTGACAGTCCGAATAATTAAAACACTCCAACTGAACGTCATAATGATAACTAGTTAACTAATAGGTTGCTCAATGAAGTAAGTGGCGCAGCGGCACGCATCCACCGCCCTACAAGGATGAAGCGATCACCTGCGCTCGCGCACGCCGCCGACAGTGAAAGTGCCGCTGTAACTTCGTAACGGCGTTATGTCACAGCCTGCGCCCGCGCAGCCAGTCGCGCCACGACGCCGCCGCCGCGCGCGCACCTTACACACATACTCCCGATAACAACCAACCTCTAGTGATTTACTCCAAGCATGTGCGTGTGAAACATTTAAAAAAAAATTAAAAATATTTTTTTTCCAAAATGTCTCGCCTAGTGATAGTTTTGTTGAGTGCATTGGTTTTAGTCAATTCGGTTGAACTACAAAATGACGGCAAAGAGAGTGCACGAGAGGAGAAGTTACGTAGTGCTTTAATTGACGCTTTTCAGAGTATTAAAAAAGCTTCGGCTAAGGGCGGCCTCGACGACGAGGGATCCTCCGATCTGATCGGCTCGCTGATAGCGGCGCCGATACCGATAAGAAACGAGAAGTCGACCACTGAGGATGCCTTCGACGTATTCGCAGACGACGACGGACTGTCGTTCGCGGACTTCAGCGATCTCGAAACTGAAGAAAAGAAAACGACGACAGAGAAGTCTCACAATGTCCAACACATCGTGAAGACTACGAAACAGGCAGAGAAGACTACTACTAGACCGAGCAAAGACGTGTTGAGCAAGCTGAGTGACTCAATACGGAACACTGTGAACGAGTCTAGGAATGTTCTGCGCAGAGAGAGCATGATGAACACCACGGAGCCGCTCGGTATTGAGAACATGCTGAGATTGTTCGACGCTGACATTCTGGTGAAGCAGTGGAATGTCCTGCAGAAGAGTGTGAGTGGCGAGTGTCGGCAAGACATGCAGAAGTACGTCGACGGACTCATGGACAGGAAGCTCTGGGCACTTAAAAGTAAGTACAAATGATTCATATGTATGTAAATCCTTGCGACATGACTAATTCGAAAAGAGTGTAGATTTCGAATTTTCGAAAACTTGACACAGAGTCGTGACCGATGTCGAAATATGTAAATGTTTATTTATATTTTTGAAACGAATGATATAATGCCCTCGATGGCGGATCGGATACTAAATTATTCAAGACTTTTACTGAACATTGTGCAAATATTAATGTTACGTATCGTTACATAAACTGAACGATTACTTTTTTATTTAATTCTAAATAATCTAATACGATTCGCTTTTCACTTTCTGAAGTATTGATGTTTCCGCATTACTGTAAATGATCGCATAAAACTCATCGACTGATGAAAACTACTGACTATAAAGTCAGTCCGATCAGTAGTTTCGTTTACTCAATCCAGTAAAAGTATGTTCAAGGACTTTTACGAACAACTTTCCAACAAAACTGTTTCTTAATCCTATACTCTCAGTCAGAGAATCGATTCGTTTTCGAATCATAACATCTATAGGGAATCGTAAGTCTATCAACTTAAAAGCTCTACTTGCGTATACACTGCTATCTACGTTTAAATTTACTTACAGACGGGAAGCTTCCCACCAAAGCCAGAAAGTTGTGATGACAAGAGTTATTTGAAATCATGAGTGTATTTTAAACATCATACTAGTCAAGACTGTGCTTTATGATAAATTGATTGTAAGCTTCCATCGTTATCAAAATTCGTGACAAACTTCTAAATAAAAGTGTGCCTGCCTGATGCACAACTTAAAGCCTAAGCGACTAAACTAATCACTACATAGTATAAAGCAAAGCGGCTTCCCGTATCTGACTCTATGTCTGTATGTATGTATGCTTAGATCTTTTAAATTACGCAACGGATTTCGATGCGGTTTCTTTAATAGATAGGGTGTTTAAAAGGGATGCGTCCTTAAAAATTGTAAAGGTTTTCTTTGTAAAATAAACCGGGCTAAGCCGGTGCGGGCCGCCAGTGTATTTAGACCAAAGAGTTCAGAGGTAAACTGTGTGAAGGTAACAACAGTGTTACGTATTATGGAATTCTAAATCGTAAAAGTAACCAATCTGTCTCTTGAAAAGAATTGCGGTTATAAACATTCGAATAAATCTGCAGTGCTTTTCAATTCTTAGTTAAATGTCAATAATCCTTATGTAACGTAATAAACGATAATAATAGCGAACCATTCAATGTTTCGTAATATAAATACTTAAGTAGTAAGTACATCTTTATATCGATAGCAACTTTATTTTTTGAAGTATTATCAATTTTAACTTACACGTGTAAAGGCTTATAATAAAGCATAAATTGCTGACATCTTTAATTACTATTAAGTAGAATAAAAATTTGTATATTGTCGAGTTATAACCCAGGTAACTGGGTTGTGGAAGTCCGATAGGCAGTCGCTCTATGTAAAACACTGGTATCCAGCTGCATCTGGTGAGCCTGGAAGCCGACTCTGACATAGTTGGAAGAAAGGCTAGGCTGTTTGATATTGGAAAGAATTAAAAAATATTTATAACAATTCTTAGCAGGTATTAGCATTCCTATCCTTTTTTAGCAAACCTTAGATTTCCTAAAATAGTCTTTTCCTATGCTATAATAAATTGAAAAACCAAGTATTTAGATAATAATTAGCATCTCTGAAAGTTCCTTAAATTGTCTTTAACGGAGAAGCCAAGATTGATGACATGTTCGTGAGTTACGGAATTGAAAGATTTTCCTTTTATAAACTGTACCCAGTATTTAGACAATAATGAGTAAAATATAACTTTGCATACTAATACATCTTTCGATGTTATTAATTACTTTATGTTCATGCAAATAATTGATTAAACACCACCGTAGTAATCTCGCTACAATTAGACTTATTAAAGTTACATTGTTTTAAATAACGAGTGATACAATTTTATATAATTTTGATAATTAAGTAATGGTTAGTTCCGGCCGGTAGTGTCGGTAATATGGTTAAATAAACCACTTCCCTTCTATTAAAATAAATAATAAGTAATACAATGTTCAGTTTATATTATGCACTGGTTAATGTGGTCACGGGTTTGATTCCGAGAGGAAACAAACATATTTGATTATAGCTTTTTGGAAATGTGAATAAAACGTTGAGAATCTCTTTTAATATAACAGAGAATAGATACTTTGATGTATTTAATTGCAATTAATTAAATTTACAATATAGTAAGCTATGGGAAAGTCTTTGTTTAGAATTGGCACGAAGTTTACTAGTCATTATAGAACAAGATATCTTTTTAAAACCCACTGCCGGCCAAAGGGTGCCAAAGATCTCCGAATTGAGAAAGAGGTTTAAGCATTTCCATTTGGAACTTAGTGAATAAATTCTAAGGCCCACCAAAGAACGAATCTAACCAAGAATGTATAAGAATTGTGGTGAACCTAAACTCCACCTAAACTCCTTCTACTCTATGGTAGATGCCATATATTAATATATAACGATTTGGCATTCTCTGTCAATATATATATCAAACACGTAATGCTTGTATTTTATTAATACATAATATTGGCGACGAGGAAAAAAAAAAAAAACCGAACCTAAATGGAAAAATTACGTAAAAAACGGAGCACCCTACGTGGGATGCTCACCAGACTCGATACCTACATCGAGCAGAAGGCGACGATGTCTGACGAGGACATCACCGCTCGCTCCGCAGCCTTGAAGGACACCATAACAGCACTGCGAGAGTTACAAGAGAAGATAGAAAACAAAACCATAGATGATAACGATGAAACAGCGTATTTACACGAACAAAATTACGGCTACGAATTCGAAGAACTTCACACTATTTTAGTATCAAAACTTTTAACAAAAAAAAACATTATTCAAGGTCAGCGACAGGAAGACCAACATAGAATATGCCAATACCATAAGATTATACCAAAAATACAATTTAATCCTTTACATGAATCAGAAACGTTCAATAACTTTAAAAAACGTCTGGAAGTGTACTTTAGACTTAATGAAATTACTGAGCCCCACATGAAGACAAATATTCTTCTGTCTACATTATCACCAGAACTCCATGAAAAATTATGTGATTTAATAGCACCAGACGAACCATTGAATAAGACATTTAACGAAATTACTGAAACACTTGACGACTACTTAGACCCAAAACCTAGCAAATGGGTTCTACAACATAAATTTATATCGAGAACTCAAAAATCGGATGAAACAGTAGCGCAATACGCCGCAGATTTAAAAAAGCTCACTACCAACTGCGAATTTAAATGTCAACACTGCCAGAAAAACATTTCAGAAAGCTTTTTATCTCTTCAACTCATAAGAGGATTGAAAGATAGCGACGCACGTACAAAAATTTTACAAGACCGAACAGTATGTACATTTAAACACCTGACACAGATTGCAACATCTATTGAAATGAGTAAAGCAGAAAATACATCAATGCTTCCGAATGAACAACCAAGTAGTGACAATATCAATAAAATTTCCACTGATTCCTACAATAATCCAAAAAAATCTCCTTTTAGAGGAATCACACCAAGAGATTTAAAAGGGAAATGTTTCCGCTGTGGTTTAAATCACGAAACCAAGAAATGTAGCGCTATAAACATAACATGCTATAAATGCAAGAAGGTCGGACACTTAGCTAGTGTGTGTCTACAACGGCGCTCAGATGCGAAGCCCAGTAAGACTACACCGGATATAAATCAATTAAACGACTCAGCGATAAGCGATGATGATGAATGGAATGATATTAATGTTATATCTGGTGAAACATCCGAAAAATACATGATAACGGTACACATTGAACATGCTAAGATGAAAATGGAATTTGACACTGGAGCCACACTTACTTCTATGTCATTACGAGACTACAGAAAATTGAAAATCGGCAAAAGAATCTGTAAAACTAATATAAAACTCAAAACATACACCGGCGAAGTAATCGAACCTGCAGGTGTTGCATACGTTCAATGCAGATGCCAAGGAAAAGAATTCCACGGTAAATTATACCTCATCAACAACAACGTTGACCCCGTTTTTGGCCGGAGTTGGATGAAAGAACTCGAAACTCTAAATTTAGCAGACATAAAAACCTTACAGCAATCCGAAAATCTAGAATTAGACCAGCTTTTGGAACTTTACAAGACATCAGTATTTCGATCCGACTTAGGCGAAATACCCAATTACAGAGGACACTTAAATCTACAAGAAAACACAAGACCAATTTTTATCAAACCACGTAGAATACCGTACGCTTTAAAAACCAAAGTGGATGAAGAGATCGAGCGACTATGCAAACAGGGTGTCATCACGAAAGTCGACCACTCTGATTGGGGTACTCCAGTGGTACCAGTTGTCAAACCGAATGGGAGTATCCGATTGTGCGCTGATTATAAAGTTACACTAAATAAAGTCATACAAGATGAACAATATCCAATACCTATGATAGAAGATATATTTGCAGAGATGAACGGAGGTAAACTATTCTGTACTCTCGACATCACCCAGGCATATCTCAACATGACAATGGATGAAGAAAGCGCAATGCTACAAACACTAAGTACGCATCGAGGCACTTTTAAGGTGAACCGCCTAATGTTCGGCGTTAAGGTCGCGCCGAGCCTTTGGCAGAAATTTATGGATAAACTCCTTCAAGATCTCGAAGGTGTAAAATGTTTCTTTGATGACATCATCATTCAAGGCATCAACAAAGAACAATTACTACAGAGACTTAAGCTCGTGTTAGACAAACTAAAAGAAAGTAACTTACGAGTAAACAAAAATAAGTGCCACTTTTTCAAAACAAGCATCGACTATTTGGGACACACTATCGACAAAGAAGGTCTACACAAAAACAGAGAAAAAATTAACGCAATAATTAAAACAGAACGCCCAGTCAACACCGCAGAATTGAGGACATTTCTTGGAATGGCAAATTTTTACAACAAATTTATACCCAACCTATCATCGATCACGAATCCACTGAACAACTTACTCAAGAAAGAATCTAGTTTTCGATGGTCTACAGAATGCGAACAGAGCTTTATACACATTAAAAAAGAAATTCTAAGCGAAAGAGTACTTATACATTTTGATCCCAAGAGGCCCTTGGTTCTTGCAACAGACGCATCTCCACTGGGAATCGGAGCAGTACTATCACATAGACTCCCAGATGGATCAGAAAGACCGATAGCATTCGCTTCCAGAACACTATCGGATAGCGAGAAGAAGTACAGCCAAATTGACAAAGAAGCTACTGCCATATACTGGGGATTGAAGAAGTTCTTTTATTATTGTTACGGTAGAAAATTTATCCTAGTGACAGACCATAAACCACTGACAATAATTTTCCACCCACATCAAACGTTACCAGCAATGAGTACAATGCGATTATTCCACTACGCTCATTTCTTATCTGGATTTGACTACAACATTGAATACAGAACTTCGCCTAACAACTCAAATGCAGATTACCTATCCAGGTTCCCAGTAGAAAACACAAAGGCAAACAAAATGGACCAGAATTACAGCTTTCAACTTCAACAAATACATACCATTGATGTCAACCCAAATATCATAGCGAAAGAGACAAGTATTGATTCCGATTATACACCATTAGTACTCGCATTACAAACTGGCCGATCACTTAAAACGCTCGGTTACAATGATAATGAATTTACTTTACAAGATGGATGTATACTAAGAGGAACGCGAGTCTTAATCCCAAAAACATTACGCGAACGAGTGCTGGACGAACTACACCTCGGTCACCCGGGCATTGTGAAAATGAAGCTACTGGCCCGCAGTTTTGTATACTGGAAAGGAATTGACAATGATATCGAAACAAAAGTTAAGTCCTGTAGAACATGTAGATTACAACAAAATGAACCAGAGAAAGCACCACTACACCACTGGGAACACCCAAAGGGCCCCTGGCAAAGGCTTCATATTGATTTTGCCGGACCTGTTTACGGATACTATCTTTTAATAGTTGTAGACGCATTTTCGAAATGGACAGAGATTATACCTACTAAATCAACGACAAGCTCTTGGTGCATCCAAAAATTGAAAGAACTATTTTGCACCTATGGAACACCTCTACTCCTTGTCTCAGACAATGGCCGACAATTCGTATCGGGAGAGTTCGAAAAATTTCTAAAAGACTGTATGATTTCGCACAAAACCTCTGCTCCATACCACCCTGCAACCAATGGACAAGCTGAACGATACGTACAAACAGTCAAGAGAATCTTACGAAGCTTAGAGGGAGAAAGGGGTAATCTTCAAGAGAAACTTGTCATGGTAAAAACTCGCCTCAGACGGACACCAAACTTGAATGGTCAGACACCTTATCAGTTAATGTTTGGAAGAGAAGTTCGAACAGCATTACACTGCATGTTTAGAAACACCCATAAAAAAACTACATCGAAACATCAAGAGATCAAGGTCAGACAGTTGGAAGTCGGCGAACGAGTACAGGCCCGTGACTACACGAGTGCTAAGCACCATTGGCAGTTTGGTACTATCACAAGACGTCTAGGCCGACTTCATTATGAGATCCGCACCGACAACGGCGATGTCTGGCGCCGACACCTCAACCAGGTGTTGGCTGCATCTTATATTCAGCAGAACAGCTAAGAGGTTAGGAGGGGAGAAATGTGGTGAACCTAAACTCCACCTAAACTCCTTCTACTCTATGGTAGATGCCATATATTAATATATAACGATTTGGCATTCTCTGTCAATATATATATCAAACACGTAATGCTTGTATTTTATTAATACATAATAAGAATTAAAATAGAAATGTAAATATTAAAATCAGAAAATCATCTATAAGTTCACAAAATACGTCAAAAGCTTAATGTCGCAATGATTGGACGTAGCAGTGAAGAAACCAAAGTCAATATATTGCAATTATAATATTTGATAGAGTTGTGTAACAGAGCGATTAACATAATGAGAAGTAAAGTGCCTGTGTTTTGCATTTGTAGTGTATTCGACTGCTGCGCGGAGGTTATAGGTTCGATTCCCACACGTTTGTTTTACCAGGCGTAGAGATGAAACTTCTATTTTGTTTCTGTCATCAACGTCCGATTTGTAGTAAAATTTCAATGCATATTTATTACGAAAAAGATATATTGCGTGACACAAGGATCGAACCACAATACCATAAAAGAAATTACGTATACTATAATTTGCAAATTTCGTTTTTATGACCTTTTCTCGCCAATTTAATAGTTTAGAGTATTGAGTGTAAATAGTGCATATCGCAATAAAATCATAACATTGCCAATTTCTACAATGGTATATAGAAATACTATGTAAAGCGTTTTTTGTTAACCGTTTGCAATATTTAAATCATTGTGCAAAGATTGATTAGTTTTATAGTTCGTTAGGCTATTTCATTGTTGTAAAGATAGCAATTAAATGATTTATTACTAACAGATAATATTTATAAACGTTTCGTTTCAGTCTAATTTCAAAAGTCCTACCCCAAAATGAGTCATTCACTAAAAATTTTTTTAAGAATCAAGCAATTTGCAATTACACTGAATTTACTAAAGTCTCTTGCTTGAAAGTAGAGGATATAAATATTATTAATGCTGAGATTTACACGTCTGACGTAAAAGAGTGATCACAAGTTAACAATGAAGGATAGCAATCGAAAGACACTACTGCGACTGAGAGTTCTTTAATCAATTCTTAAAGACATACATATAGATTTTATTTTGAGAAAACATCAAGTATTCTATAGTTAATTAATAAATAAAATGAATGAATAAACACCTAAAACACTACTATTTGATATAACAATTCCCGAACACACTAAGGCTTACCGTGGCTGAATTTCAAATGACCACCAGTCGTATCGTACGCCAAAAACCGCATTCCGTCTACAGCCTAAAAATAAATTATTAAATAGAAGTAATATACCGTTATTTATTTATTAGTATACATAATAACACACTAAAGATACTGTGACTCATCTATCTAGTTACGATAAGGCGTTGCTGTAATATTTTTTATTAGCTACATACGTTTTTTTATCAAATGTAGATCGGGTCGCAATTCTGGTATTACTATTTAATACGACGCGACGTATTGTGGAATTTTCGGAAGGTTCTTATTCGACCAACTGTTGCAGGAGAGGCAGTGAGTTTGATTCTTACTTTGTGATTCACTGATATACTGATAATGTGTAATCAATTTGGGACATCATTTTTTTTAGTCAGGAACAGTATAATCAATTATATTAATAACGCTTTAATATCTATGCAAAAATCTTTTACTGACTACCTAGTATACCGATAAGTTTAACTTATTACAAACAAACTCAGACAAAACCGTACTCCAACTGGCTACTGAACAGTACCGACTCAAGCGCACTTTCAACACTGAAATCGAACCCGAGACCTCGAGGTCAGTCCACTGAACCGTCGAGATATTTCTATAAGCAGTCAATAATCGACCCCCTGCGAAGAAGGTCAATCAAATTGAAAAGATCCACAGCAAAAACTACGAATAGCGGCTCTGACTTTTTACACATTCAACCGACTGCGAATTAAAAGTTGCGTAATGAGTTTTAAACCGAATATCCGTTTCTAGGCCAGTAGCGAGTTAATAAGATCAAAAACAGTTTGTTTGCTTACACAACTGATTTCTTTTTTTTCTGGTAACGGCTCTTGGTAAAATTGTTCATTGTGATTTAAACTCTATTTTTGGGTACATAGAGTTTATAATAAGTATTTGTGGGAAAGAAATATGTGTTGTCTTTTAGTTAGCGTGTGGCGAAAATTGGTTGAGAATTCGCTATGTGTTGGTGTGACGAAAACTAGTTGTATTTACAATTACTTAAGAGTAGACTGACATTTTTAACATAATTTGACTTGTAGCTTTACAAACGACGAGGGGAAAGATGCCTGTTTTAGGCATTTCATTTCCAAAAAATAGTTTTTCAACTGAAAACTGGACAGGTGACTGCTCTATTTTTCCCCTTTCATATTAATACTGGTCAACCTAATGACAAATTCCCGGCAATACTAAAATTCTCTTAAAAATGAGCCTTTGCGTCGCATTAGTTAAGGTGGTCGCGTCGCCACTGCCAGTGTGACGGGAGGCCGTGGGTTCGATTCCCACACGGCACCAAATTAAATATTTGTGTGATCTACAGTTAGTTGTTTTGGGTCTGGTTGTAAAAGTCCCCGCGACGGGCTTACACGAACAATTCTAACCGCGGGAGTAGTTTTTAAAAAACGTCTTCGTGTAAGTTCAATATTAATTTCCTCATCAATTCTAAATGGTCAAATATCTTCAAAATCACGGCCTCCTAAAGCCTATATAACTAAATAGATTCTAACAAAGGACGCGCATTCCTGTCGACTATTTGTCTAACACATCAAACACTCGAGCCTCAGGCAATCAACGCTGAACATATTTGTTTTCACTCATTATATGGACATACTATTATGAACTGCGCACTTCCGGGTACTTCATGGTCACCATGTTTAGTATGCAGGTACGGGTTTACTTGTGAAAGAAAACATCGTGAGGATACCCTAGTCCTTAACTCCCTACATAATTTATAATCATAAGCTTCGACTCTGCGACTCCCAATGGCAATTTCACAGTTAGGCAAAATTAAAATAGTATTTTAAAATCGAAAATTAAACGATAGTCAAGTATATTTTATGGAGGGCTAGGTGGGTGCCCGTTTAAAGGTAGATTAGTAGGTTGAGTTAGCATTAGACTACTTTTTTGAGGAAAAGGACAACCTTTTTTACAATACAATACCGATTCGTGCGACAAAAGCAAGCAACAAAATGTATTTTATGAAAAAGAATATGAATAAGCTACTGGATATAGTATACAAAATATAACACTTTCTAACGGTAAGAACCGTTTTAAAATCAGTCCAGTAGGTTTTGAGTTGACTTCTAACATACGAACAAATAGACAAACTCTCTCTACAACTGTACACTCAGACTAGATTCCAGGAAAATATTTCATTAAAATGAAATTCTACAGAACTTTTAAATACCTAAAGAAATGTTATATACCTAACATTGTTTAGAAATGCTAGAATTCTGCCGAAAAGTAGACCTAAATAAAAAAATAAAAACAAGCTTATAACAGTACTAAAAAGCAATAAATGTAAAATTAGACACTTTTCTATTAATATTCGCATATAACTGTACCTTCGAATTCAAACCAGTTCGACAATATCATATTATGATAATGATGTATATTTTAGTATAGGCATTTCGTACTAGCCAAGTAGTATTAGTAGATAAGTCATACAAAGAATAAAAAGCTCACCAGCGCCTCTTTCTGTCGGCCGCATGTTAGCGTTTAAACATCAACCAGCAGTGGACAAGGTTTACCTAAGTACCTACCTGGTAAATAGAGTACTTCATTTCATATATCTTGATCCTTTTTGAGACGCACTTATAGTGTTTACACTTAGTAAGCAACAAGGCAAAAAGCAATATAGTTACTATCCCTTTTCGAATCCATCAAGTATAGGCATTACTAAGACTTGACTGACGATTCAGTAACAGCAAGAGACAGCAGTCAAAAGGTAAACAACATTTTGTTAAAGAAAACGTCAATATAAATAACTCTTCAAGCGTTTTATATTTATCGTATTTATAATAGACGCGCCTTTACCTTATCGAAAGCTCCATGTCTGGTGCAGGAAGTAATATTGGTTATTGAAAGGAAACAGAGATCAATACAAACACGGTGTATTTCACGATAACTAATCGATACCAGTATTGAGCTTGTGTTTATTTTGTTCAACATTATGGTAGAACCACTTTCGAGGTAGACTTTTGATAAATTTATTACAAATTCTATCTATGATAGTCAAGTGAGTTTATAAACAAAGTATTTCATGTGTAAAATAAAATAAATTCTATGAGTTGGTTAAAATGTTTTCTATTAATTTAACAAAGTCTAATAAATCATATAAGTTTGTCTCGCAAAACGTCAATTATTCTATCTTGACAAAAGAAATCAAGACTGAGTCTCTACTAAAATAAAAAAATGAGATTAAAATGATTTACTTATCGACCCATCTTTTTATTAAAGCGAAACTGTTACCTAAGAAACTCAAAATTTCCTCCAGTCTGCCTTACCTTCAAAAAATAGCTATGACTCATAATGTTTTCAAAATCAGCACAGTTTTTACAACTATTAGTTAGTACATGTGTAATAAATTGCCAACGTGTTGCATGAAATGGCATGTCCGAGGCGATAATTAGTTAGCCATACGACTGTACATAGAGCACATAGAGAGAGGGGAATGACCCGGTGTAAACTTATTTGAAAGGCTCCTCAGAAACTGTCAATAAGGCTTTCTGTATACTGCAACAGTTGCCTTCAGTGAAATGAGGCCGTATTTGTCATAGCTTTGAGCTTCGGTATTTCAGTGCTGAAGGGTTACGGTTCTAGGGTTCTTATAAAATTTGAGATTACACTGCAGTTTATAAACTGTTTTTCTTTTCATTCAATAAGTCCATAAGTTATTAGCTAAGTAGTTAAAGGCTTCTTCATATCCTTACTTTCAGGAAGAACTCGGTCAGTCATATAACTATAACTACGATTGTACATACTACGATAAAAATATAAAATCTATCAATCAATAAACTTACTTATTTTTAAGAATTATAAAAGTCTCTTCTTAGATTCCATGAATTCTAAATCTGGCTCAAAAGTTTACTTAGTTTTATTTGCGTTCATTGAACAAGACCTTTGTTTTGGTTTATTTTTTGTCCGAAGCTTATTCTCGCTTTAAATCGTATAGGCAGATGAATTGGCAAAATTTTGAATCAAATATTGCGTGAGTAAATATTCTTTAAAGGAGAAGAGATTCTTCGATATTATGATGATCAAACACCTACTAAGATATTAGAGATATCTTCCACTGTTAAAAGACTTATTAGTTTGCCTGAATTTCCGAAAAATATGAGGACAATACGTGACAACTTAAAAGTTAAGCACCTACCTTCTTAATTTTACCTTATGGTGACTTCTTTGCACGCACCCAAACTAATCACTACCTACCACAGTGGAAAACCAACTTTAACTTAAACAACTTCCTTTACTAATACCTCATAATTTATTCATACAACATTCACAATCCAAGAATAATCCGACTAAAAAGCTACCTTCACAAAAATCTTCCACGCATCCAATTTTCTCCCAACATTCTTCTGAATCACGACTGTCCACTTACTATCACATAACATACATGATATGACGTAAAGCCATCGATGGCACAGCACGATGGACCGATGGCACAAACATTACACCACGGGCGACCTTCACTCGTTTTCTACATTTCTCAATACACTTCATTTGGCAACGCTAGTTCATTATGTAACAATGACTCGGCTACGTCTTGTGAGGCTCACTTCATTGAACACACAGTACTGCTGTACTGCATTGATTGTTGTGATAATGACGAGATTTCCATTAAGGAGTTTTGTAGTGGTATATTAGTTTCCCACGCCGGAGTATCTTTAACATTTAAGAGTTTTGTATGAATTGGAAATGTTGACAGTATTCGCATTGTTAATTAGAAAATGAAAATGGGATTTTGCTCTTTTATTAAGAACTTTAAACCGACTTAAAGCATTTTTTACATCCTCGGTGAATTTAAACTTTCCTCGGGATTCGAACATAGTCATTGCTAAAAGCTCGTAACTGTGACTGACTCGTGGCCTACCTGTATCTGCGTTTGTAATATTGTACCTTATTCAAAGTTAAGCTAAAATAAAAAGATCTCTTATTGATAATTTCGTATCATTGATCTCAAAATGTTGACGAATCTGAATGCAGAAAGCCTTCTCACGCAAAAAAAGTACTTAAATAATTTAAGAAATGCAAGTCACTCTTTGCACAACTTGCATCCTCTTGCATCACTTGCATATTACTAATTGCATCTTTCAATTACTAACTTATGCTTACCTTGATATTTATTCAATTAAAAAGTAATTATATTTAACCGATTGATAGAATTAGTGCAATAAGGCATTACAGATCACGCAGGTCTTACAATTACTAAATAAATACTAGGTGTTGAGTAGATTAGAAATTGATGATCTTTTGTACAAGGTCGAGAGGTTTCACTTGCATGGCTTGTTTCAACTTTGCATGCTTGTCGATTTATTTAAATTGTATTGGTGAGCGAACTGCAATGGTTAGTTTTCTCTAAGATCATTTTTTTTTGTTCCATCGGCATTTGCGAAATGTGCTACAAATGTGTCAATGTGTTGATGTTTTGTGAAGTTTATTCGTTGAACATATCTACCATGTTTTCGAAGATTCAGTTTCCATATAAAACAAATATTTGTGTCATTCGCGCAACTTTACTCGAGGCCACAAAAAATATTCTGATATCGTCTAGATATCAGAATATTTTTTGTACATAATTGCTTTTGTACATAATTTGAATCTGTGGTTTGTACGTTTTCAAAGTTCTCTGAATGCCCTTTGCGTCATAAAATGTGGATTTGTTTAAAACAATAAAGTGACAATTTTGTTATAGCAGAATGAAGTCGATCATATCGCAACAACCTTCCCTTCCCTATTAAATAAAATATGAACAAAATACTCTCATTACCGCAACCTTTAATGCTTTAAACATAACTTCCAAATCAACTTTTTATTTTTCAAAAATCCTTCAAAATGTGCAACAAATGCGGAATAAGAACAAAGCCGCCGCGAGAGGTCGTGTGATCAACAACTTTCATCTCGAACAATCATATCGCTTGCGTAAGGTCCCCGGTTCACTTCCCCGTCCGTTTGTTTCTGTTGCTAAACCTTTGGTATTGTTGCAAGTGTTGTTGTGTGGATGTGATTGATGACTTACTATATGATGTCGTTATGGTTTTTTTTCTGTAGTTCGGATTATCGAACTATATTATAAGTATATAGTAGTATATAGATTACATCGTTTTGTTATGTAGGATAAATACTTTGCCCAATGCAGCATATAATTCGAAGAACGGATAATTTGTTTGTAAGGATCGTACCAAGTGGCGTTCTTTGGTCTCTGCCTAACCTTGTGTGGAAAGGGCGTCATATTTGTATATAATGGATAATTCTGTCGTTTTTTGACTGTTATAGTGCACTAGGACAATGACATACCTTCATATGGCTCTTCTCATATACCCATATGAGTAAATAGGTATACTTTTATATAAAACAGCCCAAAAATATTCGAAATCACGGACTAAAAATAGCAAAACAATTTTCTGAATCACACAAATATTTTTCCTTCTGCGACCATCTTAACCAATTTTGTCTACTAATAGCTATTGCAACAACAAAACGAACTAAACGTTTAACAAAAGAGACTATTTAAATACAAATCAACGTAAAGATCAGAGGTTAAAAAGAAAAACAAATAAACCTGCCATCTGTGAAACTTTTGCGCAATCATCAATTCACTCGGTGCCCGTCAGGTGACGCGCATCTGTCAAATTTTGCAACTGTCATAATTGTGTCATTGTCACTGAGTCATGCTGTAGGAAGTGACGTGGGGACTAATGATCAGTATTACCTTAATAATGTTACATTTTGGTAGGTTTTAGTGTTTTATTTCGGTATTTTAACACTTTCCTGTGAAAGGAAAACAACTTTTTTAATATTTTTAGATACTACTATGCTTTACTAGGGTGCTTGCAAAAATTTAATTAAAACTAAGTAGTAGGTTTGTAAGTTTAGACGCTCAGAGCTATTTGCACTCGCTGATCGGTATATGATCTGTTAGTTAATCAACCTTTGGTGCGGTCATTTCATAGATGGGTGACCGCATTATTGGGTAAGTAACAAGTCAGTCTCAGTTGTTGTAAATGAGGATAACGGTCGTTAAGCCATATCAAAGGCTTTTCGGGCGGCTTAAACTACTTTGACGCTAGGTTGACAACTAACCATACGATAAAATAAAGTTGTAAGACAGAACAAAAATGCATTTTACATACTAAGTTGTAGCATTAAATAAAATAATATAATTTCATAACAAAACATATTTCAAATTCGCACACAATGTTACATCACATCAATTAGCGAAGTGCGCGCGCGTCGATGCGCATGCGTCGACAATGTTGCAATTTATTGCTAACACATCTACTGAAATGGCTCGTGTCTTTGTATGTATATCGTGTATAACTTTATTGTATGTTACGCAATACTATTTTGTGTAAATACTAATACGTTCACATGACAAGCGTAGAAGGCGCGTGGCAACAAAAAATAAATATTGGGCCGTACACATGCTAAATAAAATGTTTGTAGATTTCAACGCTTGTCATATGAACGGGCTCAAATAGTAATAAAACTAAAGACTTAAGTATTTCGTTTATTTCTACACGTTAGTAATATCTTCGACTAGCCTCTGTTCTGTTTAGAAATGGGGATTTTCCTAGATCTGTATGCCAAACTTTCAAATGATCTTGAATTAATAAGTGCCGCGCATCGTTGCAAACATAGAAACAAAGAATACATAGTCCAAACAACCTCAAAAAGTGACATTTCTCTCTAATTAAATTTTACGCCCAAATCCTAGAGCATTTAAATGCTTTTTTAGATTACAGCCCCTGCAACTAATTAATTTCATGTCACAGAGACTTTTAGCAACCAAACAATTATAACAAATCAACATTATACCGAGACCCAAAAACAGTTTGGGAAATCACCCCATATCTGTACCGTGCGATATATCGACTCGAGCTCTTCAGACTGAGGGCCTAAAGAAAAACACGGTACTGTTATTTAGCGATACCTAATAGTTTCCGTCCGTCCGTTTCTTATTTTACTGTTACCGTTAACCTTTAAATATTTTTTTTTCTGGTTATTCAAGCCCTGTACGTAAGCATACCAACTCCATGACTACTTTAACTACAACATCACAGGCATAATCAAATAGCCAATCCCTCACGCCCTCAAACTTGAACGTTTAATTAAATTCACATAACTGGCATCTCACGTGCAATGACACTAGTAACGTTTGAACCTTGTCGGTTGCCTTGCGGGCACAAGTTCGTACGCATGCGCACGCGCAGATATGGGCATGTCCTGAGCAGACCGGACAGGACGCCGGTTTCACTTTCTATTGATAGTAATGTGATACTATGTACGTAGATGACAGTAGGGAACACGGAATCAATATAATCACTACGTAGTAAAAGGCACCCATAGCCAGTTGCGCTCATCGGTTTTTAAACGATCTGTGGGTTAAGCAACGCTCGGAGCGGTCATTTCACAGATAGGTGACCGGATAGTGGTATTTAAAGTTATCGGGTCTCCGTGCTTCGGAGGGCACGTAAAAAGTCGGTCCCGGTCGGCCTTTAAAACTACGCAACGGATGCGGTTTTTTAATAGAGTGAGTCAAGAGAAAATTGCAACTGTTTCTTCGTCCCATTCGGTTAAATGAGCTCCATCAATACAGCTGATATGCGTTAGAGCTTTGCGAGTATTATAGACAACAATTAACTATTACACACCAGCCTTATCTTTCAGTAAAATACGATTAAACCAAAGAATTTCATCACTTCCGGAGCAAGAGAAATTTGTTATCTTACAAAAGCGGCCGTCAAGTTATTATTTAGTACAAATGCCATTTTACATTTAAGAATATTTCATCAATACTATTGCATTGATCGGTTGTTAAAATTAATCGCCATTTGCAAAACGAGGAAGTATTGCTCAAATGACATTTCGAATAAAAAGTTGTAGTCACATAAAGTTTGCACTTATTATATTAATTACTCAATAGTGGGTAGTTACAGGAAGTAAAGGGCGGTGTTACACAATATGATTATCAAGTGCAAAAAGTTTAAATCATACGGTAGCATACGGTTTCGTGAGATTTCATTCTCACAAGATCACGAACGCTATCGCACGCGTACGCCAAGATTTCCTCAGATTTTTTTTTTTTTTTTTTTAATAACCCATATCTGTCCCACTGCAGGGCAAGGGTCTCCTCCCAAACGAGGGGGAGGGGTTAGGCCTTGAGTCCACCACGCTGGCCAAGTGCGGGTTGGGGACTTTGCATGCCCTCAATAAATGTATTAAACAAATTTTAGGTATGCAAGGTTTCCTCACGATGTTTTCCTTCACCGTTGGAGCACGTGATAATTATTTCTAATACACACATAACTTCGAAAAGTCATTGGTGTGTTGCCTCGGATTCGAACCTGCGACCACTTGCGTGGGAGGTGCCAACTTAAACCACTCGGCTATCACTGCTCTATATCTTCCTCAGATTAGATTTGTAGATGACTTACGAGTATAAACATAATTAACATTATAAACTATATTTTTATTACTCTCTCTAACTGATGACAATAATTAAAGTTAAGACGGCCTCCGTGACGCAGAGGTTAAGGTGGTCGCCACACCACCACCAGTGCGTCGACAGGTCATGATTTCGATTCCAAAAACTACTTGTTTGATCCACAAAAAGTTGTTTCGTGTGTTTATGTCCGTTGTTTGTAAGTTTGTAAAAGTCCTAGCGACATAAAAGTAATCCTTAAAGCGGGAGTTGTCTTTAAAAAAAGTTATTTTTTAACTCTCTTTTTTCAACACGTTGTATTTAAGGCTCGAAACCAGGTAACATGCATGATAATATCCAGCCTCCATAAATCCACCATCAGATAGCACTCAGCACTTTCTATTGTACCTCGGTGCTGCAGGTGACTGTGTGGCACCTGTTTCATGCGGCTCCTTACGTAGAGCTCGTGAATTATTACAACATACGGGAAAGTTATAGACTTTATAATTGATAGGTAGTTTGGTGATCAATCTTTTATTATGATGAGGTAGGCTTTTGTATGTAGGTGTAATATGTAAAAGTAACAAATTTTAAAAGCAATTTCAATAGAACTCTACCTGTTTAAAGTTTAATCATTGCTAGAAAACATTGTGACAGAATCAAATGAAATGTATGAATGTTAAAAAGACCATCCGATTCCCCGTCCACTTTTTACGTCGGCAACCAGGTATTGGAGAGGTCTGTCCCTGGAAAGACAAAGAGGTAGACCCAAGACCACGTGGACAGACGTGTCGCGGGATATAGGATAGGACGAAGTGGAGAGTAAGTGTAAGGAAGGCTGACCCTACTAAATGGGACAGATAGTCACGAAGGTAGAAAATATATACTTATTGTAAGAATAAAGGTAAATAGTCACCTAAATTAATATAAAAACGTCGCCGCAAATGTTTAATGATCCTTGGCTTCATTAACACGGTTATTAATTAAATCTCATTGACTTTACAGTCTACTGAAACTACAAATATTATCTGTGCGTCATTTTAAGATTTCACAATCAAACAGCAGAATGCACATAAGACTTCTGTCTTATCCTTCGTGTTAAGGACTTTAAATTTTTGCGTTGTTTGATCTAATACAAGAAGTACGCCAAATAAGACTTAATGCATCGATCTTTTTCTTGTAGTTTCCACGATTACTCTTCAACAAATTAAATCATTAATACAATCGCACTCGCCGGTTAAGAGTGTTAAACTCTTACTACTTTTAACCGGCGATCATATATGACAATAATAATATGTATGAAGAATAATTTTATAAACCAACGTGAAGTTCTTTGATTGTCACCTACTCCCATTAAACTAAGACCTGATAACCGAGATAAGAGGGTTGTGGAGGTCCGATAGGCAGTTGCTCCGTGTAAAATACTGGTACCCAGCTGCAACTGGTGAGACTGGAAGCCGACTCCAACATAGTTGGAAGAGTGATTAGGCTGATATACTGAAATTCCTTCATTTGTTAAAACTACACTATTATCTAATATTAAAACATGAAGTGCGTGCACCAGCAACCTTCACCCGGCGAGCACAAACCACATACTCGCATCTGTCGACTGTCCTAATGAAGGGTCGTGGGAACGTCATTGTGTTACCAGCGTGTTTACGTAGACTGTAATAGTCCTTGTGGTTATATGTTTACTTACACATCTTACAATATTGCTGTTCTTCCATAGCAATGATATATGCATCCGCCTGTCATGAAAATGGACAAGAAAACCATTTTGTATTACAAATAATTTTTACCTACTGCGTGGTTCTTAAAAGAATGCAGAGTTGGGTTCCTCAAGGTCGTCTTTTACAAGTTGAGTATAGATATCCCTTGAAGAAGTTTATACCTATGGAATATGCAAGATTTCAATACAATTTCTCTGCCCAAGAAAAAACCATTCTAACAAATAAAGTCGTTGGTGTGCTAACATAAGTCTGAACCTCTTGACTCTTAAAGCCTTACCTAGGAAGCGAAGATAATCAAGGTTCGAAACTGGCGGAGTTAAACAAATTTCAGAATTTAGAACATTAATGACTTGCAAGTTATGTCATTTTTTTTTATAAAATAAATGCATCTAACGGTGGCATGTTTGATACAGTTACTTGAATATACATAGAACTGTACTTAATCTAGATAAATTTACATGCCAAACATCTCTATTAAGTTTTCGAACTATAGTAAACGTCAACACACATGTGAATTCAAACATATCAATTAATGTAATATATCTGGTTGTTCTTAGCAACCAGTGCACAAGTTGCGCACGCGCAGGTTGCGCAACCGGTTGCTCTCGTGAGAGGCTCGTGTGCTCGTCGCTCACGTAACGTTGACCGGATGTGACGTAGCATAGGTCAGGCATAGCTGCGTGTTTCAGTAGATTGATATCTTTATTATGATAGTTTGTTGTTATTGTAGATATTAGAGTAAACTTGTTATCATTAATTTGCAATCGGTAGACTTGTAAGATTCACCGTAGTACGACGCAAGCGACTGCGGCAGTTATAGTTTGTGTTGCTAATATTATGATCGTGTTCTTTTGGTTTGTTAGTTGGATAATAGCGTCCAATAGATTAATATGCGATATGTTTGTCTTTATTCCTTATATAATAAGAGAAAACCAATTCGAAAAACGGTCTGAAATGTAAGGATAGTTTCAAAATATGAAAACTTTTAGAAAACGAAAAGTCTTGAATAAATGAGATATTAGTGAACTCTAACTCTTAACTGATATCTTAGAAGCTCTCCGTACAAACCAAGTGTCATCATAAATTATGTCGATTCAAGTATTTACCTTACCAAAATAAAAAAAAACTCTATAAACAATTAGCCATCTATTATATAAAGAATTAACCAAACAAATTAAACATTTTAACTCTATCAAACAATAGATTCAATAACATTTAGTATTTCATTGATCAATCTAAGACCAATTGATTCAAACCGTATCGAAACCAAAGATAATTAAATAAGAAAGCTCTCGGAATCCCTGGACAGTAGGTCAGGTGTGACAAGGACAAACATATGTGCACATCAAAACGTGCGAGCAGGACAGATATAGTCGTATAATAGCGTTATGTAACATGTCAGATTCGATATTCGATATTTTAATAGTTTCTGCGAGGATAATACCGTTGCCAAATATTTAGGCAAATTATGAAAGCGAGAATTTTAATACTTTGCGAAAAGGCTTTAATAAGTCACTTTAGAAGCGTTTTGTTTGAATATCAGACATTAAATAAAGTGCTATAAGTTTGACATGTGTAACTGTCCGTTTGTTCGTGTTTCTGTAACAGACGGATGAACCGATTTGGATGAGGATTTTTTCTTTGAAAAGCATTACATAACACATTTCATTACGATATTTTCCTTTACCATTAAAAGCAATGATTGATTATCATTTCTAACACACAAAACTACCCAAAAGCTCTACAAGTATGTTGCCCAAATGCTCGAACCCCCGCCACTTGGTTGTATGACGAGTGTTTAAACCACTCAGCTATCACTGCTCTCCAAACTTATACCTTATTTATTTTCAATACAGACTTATACATAAACATTCGATTACTCATAACATAAAATTATTGAACGTTACATAACGGTATTACCAATGTTATGTTTATTTCGTCAACTTTAAAGACGGTATTTCAATTACTCTTACGTCAGTCATATTTTGATTACGTTTTACTCAAAATAAAAGCTTTTTATGTTTATTTCTAAGTGCTCGCGGTTCCGCTCACGTACAAAGTTTAATTCCTTTTACAGCCCATAAGGAGACGACTTTTTGCAAATAAAGTAGTTTATGAAGTATAAACTACTTCATTTCATTCTTCATCATTTCAATATTTCATTCTTCATTTCATGTTCGGGTGTCTTCAACTGTTTCTAAATAAATGCTACATTACATCAAATATATGTTCAGTGGTTTAATCGTAGCAGCATAGCAGACATACAAACAAAGAGACTCTCGCACTTTTTATATTAGACAGTATTTTTTTTTACCCCATTACTGTCCCACTGCAGGGCAAGGGTCTCCTCCCAAACGAAAAGAAGGGGTTGGGCTATCAGTCCACCACGCTGACCAAGTGCGGGTTGGGGCCTTTGCATGCCCTTACTAAATGTATTAAATTAAATAATAAAGTTTTTAAATTTAATTGTAGGTTTTTGTTAATATGTAAAACTTTTATTTATAAACTAGCTGACCCGTGCGGCTCCGCTCGCGTGAATTTCGTACTGTTGCTTATTCGTTTGAGCAAGCGAATTGCGAAGCGCTCGATACACCTACACATAAAAATGCTAACAACTCTTTTGTCATCTAATGGTTATTTACGAAAGGGACCCGAAGGGCACACAATGTGACACAGGCTCAGGTAGGCCTGATTTCCTGTGGTTACCTTCTTTTCCGCTCTCGTCTGTATCCGTACCAGTTTACAGTGTAAAATATAATACCTTATTATAGACTGACCATTGCTTACCCGTCTGGATTCAGAATATTATTATAGCTACAGACAGACCTATCTGCGCCGGAGCTCTTCACACGCGTAATAATGTATACTTGCGATGATACGTCCGAAACCGCGTAGCCCGTTATTATTTTTTATATATTATCCGTTGTTTATTTTTTAAAACTTACCACATAGTCTGTTTTATAGCTATCCAATTTATTTCCAAAATGCAACCAATTAATTTGGTTATGTGTTTCGAACAACAACGCCATCTGTTAGTTGCGACGAACAACGACAACAAACGAAATTACTCGATTTGCCATCTAGGATATCCCGACCGCACCGGACCCACGTAAACCAACATTTTTGTGTAATGTATCATACAACATTTATGTTTGAAAATCTTATAAATGTATAGCATGTTTCAAAGGTATTTTTTTTACAATAAAGCCATTAAAATAAATTAATTAGAAAAAACATGCTTTGTTGCGGACTATAACGCCATCTATTGGTTGGTGCGAACAACAGGTATCGATACGGCGGGCGCCGCGTTAACTTTATGCGAATGTTGTGAAATGGATTGTAAAGCCATCTATGGTCTCTATAGGGAAACGCAGGTTCAAACGATTTTTACGTATTTTTTTCAATTTTCTAAAAATCTTTGAAATTTTATGCTATAAAAAGTATCCTAGAAATTGCTCCACTACTTATTCTATGCATATACCAAATTTCAGTGCATTCTATTCGGTAGTTTTTACGTGATAGCGACACATACAGACGGAGGACAGACAGACAGACAGACAGACAGACAGAAAAGAAAATTATAAATTGCAGATTCGGTATCAGTATCCGTTACTAAACATCCCCCATTGGTTTTTTTTAAATATATTCAATGTACAGAATTGACCTCTCTACAGATTTATTATAAGTATAGATCTTGCAATCTTTGACCTACAAAGGACCTCATTTAATTAAATTAATCACCTTAGTATATTTTGATAAAGACTTGATGGCAATGCAATATTGACTTTGATAACTGAAATAAAAATAAGGACGTATATTTTTATGTTTTATTCCTTCTATGTATACCAAATTGTTGTTTTTACATTGAAATGTATTTACAGAAGGTTGCTGCGCCATGTTTGAAGTCATTAAATTTTATTGTTTTACGTACTTAAGTAATAAATATTCAGGGCCTGTTTAGCGGTCAGCTTATTATATCCTGTAAGTAAGGTTGTAAGAAAATATGTACCTATATATAACCTTTTTTACTATGTATCTTAAAACCTTGCGATGCTGTCTACAACAATTTTATTTGTTATGACCAAGTGTGAAGTACTTGATCACAGCTATCTCTTCTTAGGTTATTTAATACGTAAACAAACAAAACAAGAAATAATTCTGTGACAAAATATAATTTCTTTAGGGCGTGTAAAGTCCCCAACCCACACTTGACCAGCGTGGTGGACTCAAACTCCAAGGCGCTGTCTCCACGGGCGAGAGAATCGCGACGAGTCCGCCCTTGTATCGTCGGACAATCTCCACGAACGAGCGATAATTCCGCCGCGTATCGTCGCGAGCCCGCGTTTTCCTTGTTTAAAAAGCTTCTCGAAACAAGAGGCAACATTGAAAACAAATGACGAAATGTTTTGAAATGAACGTGCCGTACCGTGATAGATATTCAATACTATAACAACAGGTCAAGTTAAGGAGGTAACACACTGAACGCACCGTGGTCGGCCCTCAACCGACCACAATTCGGCCACGTGGTCACGCCATTACATGAAGTAACATCATTATGTCATTGTGGTTAATACAAACAATGCCGAGAGTAATAGCCGTATCTCAATGAATTGCTTTTGTCTAAAATTATACAAATTACGTCTGTGGCAGGCATTATATCGCTTAATGGTCATTTATCTGGGTCTGTGTGGTCTCTGGTATACATAACCGTTGAATAAAGAAAGTTTTTGAGCACAGATGACCGATTTTGTTGCGTAATTGTTTTAAAACAATGGTTAAAAAGGGCTGTTATTTTGGTACTGTGTGGTCGGAAGAGGTCGTGACCAGTAGAGATACAGTAGAAGTATTTGTAGTAATTGTAGTACGCTACAAGTTTAAGTTATGATTATTATCTATCTATACAAATATAAATTAATCACAGAAATGTATGTACGCGCATAACTTTTGAATTAAGTACGAAAACAAATTAGATAATATTTTTTTGTATGTTTGTAACTGTTGGGACAAAGATTGATGGGTTCAATTTTTTATGGGAATGGTATCAAATGAGTAAAATTATACTATGTTCGAACGACAAAGGGCCAATCCGCTAGATTTATATATAGAATTAGAAGAAGACATTATTTCTCAGTGTTCAGGTTTTTCAGGTTTTATTACGATGTAGCCATGCAAATATAATAAGTCGCAATATTTCAAAATTGAAACCTATCTATCTTAATATATCGTAACTGATGTTTAACTTACAGATAAAATATAATTAGTAACACTAACACTACACCGGTTTAATTTGTCATAATCATAACTCAACCACCACACACTGGTTAGGGCACTCATTATGTTCTAAAAGCTCTTCCACATGACTAACGAAATATCTAGCGCATTTCATAACAACTACATTAAACTTTAGCACACCTATCTAGTGTTGATAACAGGCTGCCAGAATAAAATACGATGCAAACGCTACTAGTTTAAACCTGCAGTAATTTGCAAGACCACACCTCTAACCTAGTGACACACAAACCTAAAGATATACTTAACTTACTTAACTGCTTATTTCAAAACAAAGAAATATGCTTCCTCGTATAAAGCCGACCACATAACTTGACGGAGGAAAATTGTGGTCAGTTGTGTTACATCATGTCCGTAGTTCCATGAAGTGTTGGTAGAGGGCATTGCAGAATAACTGTGGTATTTACATGACTTAAGGGGGGTTACGAAAGTATAAACTTTATACTTAGTATAAAACGGGCTCCCTATTAGTTAGGTCGGTAGGATAATGGTCTCTTTTACTTAAGCACAGAATATAATAAGTAGTTAAGTATCTCGTTAGAGCAGGCTGCGTTGCTTTTAAGTATGTGTCTTTCATATTTTCTGAAATCGGTAGGGTTTTCGAGTTTTCAACTCAAATGTAGCGATTATGTCGTACGTAAATATTCTCATTGGTCCCCTTGCCAAACACTGGCAAACAAACATGCAAAATGCCTAATGTTGATGTCAATATAAATGTAAGAACTTATCAATTATCGCAGGTTATATGAAATGTAGGGATCTAGAAACAAGGTAGGTACTTGTAATATATCAATTGGCACCCCAACCTTTGGATTAGGAATATTAAGCAATCATTTGAGAAACTAGTAAATGAAACAAGCAGACAAAAGGTACAATTATTTGTGCGATCCACAAATAATTGTTTCGGGTCTGGTTGTGCTTTGTGTCCGTTGCTTGTATGTTTGTAAAAAGTCCCCGCGACACAAGAGCAATTCTTAGTGCGGGAGTTGTCTCTTTTCAAAAAAAAAAAAAAAAAACAATTAAATTTTAAGTGACTATGAGGTCATTCGATTGTTATTTCATAACTCAAATAATTTTTTAGATTATTTGTTTTGTTAAATTGAATTAATTACTCAAATAGGAACTTATTATCTTATGAATTCCGTGCGTGTAAGAACAAAATCGTTGCTATAGCAACAACACATATGATGTCTATGATCGATGAACGAACATCTTTTTCCTACATTCAGTACTACTAAGTATCGAACGTGTGACATGTAGAAAAAACTTAAAAAAAAAAATGGTTCACATGTCTTACAAACATTCGCATTGCATGTTTATTAACTAATATTACATACGAAATACCGTAAACATGCATTTTACCTACGATTTTTCGACGTTTCGGCGCAGACTATACAGGCCGTGGTTACAGGCGACGACAGGCAACCACATGTAACGCTTCTCCTTTTTCAAAAGTTAATAAACCTTGCATAATAACCTGGATGGATGGCCTGACGCAACAATCGACCGAGGGGACTAGAAACTCAAGGGAGAGGCCTTTGCTCAGCAGTGGGACATAGAAACAGGCTAATAAAAAAAAATAACCTTGCAAAATTCAAGTGTGTACTCTCCGTACAATTACCTCACCGTTGGTTGGCAAATACCGTAATTTCGGAAACTGCAGAGATCAGATCTTACGACACAGTATTAATTACGTTCATTACGTGGAAATCGTATTTAATTGTGTCCGGCTCTTATGTTGGGACAAACATAATCTGTTCTTTTCGGGTCACAGTCGGCACACTCAGTACTGCGGGGGCTGTAAACCTTGCCCGATATTCATATATTATTAGTTTAGCTTGCGGCTAGTTGTAAAAGTATCCTTACGGCTTATATGTAAAGTGCAAATGACTAAATTAATTAGAACGTTATAAGGTTTTAACAAATTTTATTACAGTTCTTAAAATGCAAATTGATTTTGATTGATCTCGAAACTTATGCTAAAATAAATGACTACTATATCTATTCATATTACACAACAATACCTCGTACATCTGAATGCAAAGCAAGATATATTACGCCTTGGTTTGAACCATACGCCTCTTTACTTTGCCCTGCATTATACAGTTAATATGTGTTAAGAAAATCTCCGCACTTTTTTGCAAGGGCACATTGCGCTTTGTCGTAATGAGCTTAAAATTAAACTTTTGCTTTGTCGATTTCAAAAGCGTCACTCCTTTCCGGCCCATTGGCCCTCAAAACTTAAGAACGGCTGCCTTGAGTGATAGTTGAAAATGTTGAAATACCAAATTTAAGCCTTGACGAACCCAAATATTTTAAATGTTTAAGCCAAAAACGCATATTACAAAAGGTTTGGTACCTACTGATGTTTACATTAAAACCTTTTTGAAATGTCAAAGGTTTTGTATTAAGTACTAATACAGGTTTTTGTCATTTGAGTAGATAATTGTGTAGTATTGGATGTCATCAAATGTTTGTATTTTAAAACTTAATGACAAAGCCCGATTTTTATAAATTAATTTAAAAAATAACGTAACTAGTTGACTCATCCAATTCTTTTCTCGAGTAATTTGGGTTAAATAAAAAAGGGCATTTGCAAAGGTCGTACCAAGTGGCGTCCTTTTGGTCACTGCCGTTATTATGTATGTTTGTATATTTTTTTTAAAAATTGGGCCTATGCTTGATCCTAATTCTTTAGTTATCTTACGCAAAATTAAATCAGATCAGTTTAAAGTTTTTTGTGTTTTGATGTTAATTTTCCGTATTTTCCTTATTTTGAATAATTTTAATTGTAACTGTTATAGTATGATGTATGGATTATATCCTAGGTTTATGCGGAAGGCGTCGTAAATCTCTGAATAAACGAGAACGTATTTTCATTGTTACTATAAATTAACTTGTTTGGATTCTGTAATTTATTTCCTTTAGATAACAATCGGTTAATTGAATATGAAGTATTTTTACAGTATTTTTTAAACATTTTCAGTAGCGTGATTCTCTACAGTCGGCACACGAATATCGAGAATCTGACACAATCTCAATCTGCGCACATAAGGGACGCTGCTTAGGTTTTAAATCAAATGTACCGGTTGTTGATAGTAAGAGAGAATTGACCCTTTGTACTTTATTGTCAGATAAAAAACTGCACCTTAATATTGAAAGAAACATATGGTTATGTGAATAAAAAATAATTAGCTCACTATAATAACAATAAAACATCTGTGACTGTGAACTTTTGAACTGTCAACTATTTTAAATACCACAATTATTTTTAATATAAGGACGTATTATTCTTGACATTATTGTTTAAAGCAAAAGCTTTAACTCCATATTGTGCTCTGATATTCAGAAATACACATAAACCATCCGAAGAAGGACATTGCACCGCAATACTGCAATTATGGCGAAACTATAAACGCATACCTTTAAAGTGTTATTACAATGGGCAATAAAATTTTGCGAATCGGATTCATACAAAATATATGATTTTTGAGGGAGTAACGTTTGTTTACGTGTCCCACTGCTAGGCAAAGGTTTAGTTATACCGATATTTGCTCACTATCCATTAAAGATTGAATGACCTTACCATGTAATAAGAAAGCCTTATATAAATTAAGGTGATATTTAGTAAAGAAAAATACATTTACAAACTTATTTATAAACTTCAGCTACAGTTTTTATTTCAGCAACAATTTATCCGATGACAATAATCCTACTTATAATCAAGAAAATTTAGATTTTGCTACAAAATTCGACGGAAATCTTGACATGATTTCTCATACAAAAACACATTCAATCTAGCCTTAAAATAAACAAAAAGTAATTGTCGTGGTTTAAGGCAATCAGGTAACGTTGACCGCGCTCGCCTTGTGTTAATAATTAATAAAGGCTGAGTCTTTACTGATAGGCCACTTTGGACTCTATAGACCTTACTTTTTGGACATATAACCTTCAGCTTTTTGAAATATAAATAAGTAACAAACGATTTGTTGTGAAATATTTGATTAAAAACGCATCTATTACGCCTATTCGTTGATTTTAAATGTTACTGCAAATTGTCATTGAATATTGATGATAGTAATTAATTATTTTTGTAAAATATTTTGCTTGTTTTAAAGAATACTAGTAGACTCACAGGTTTGCCTATATTTGCTCATATTTTTCTTAACAAAATGTATTGTGTAGTTAAGTTTTGGATCCTCATTCTATCCTGTGCCGATAAGATTAAAGAAAACTTAAAGCCGGTCTTGTGTCTATTCATACCTGTGTTGCTGTCTGCTAAATTTTATCAATGTAAATAACTTTGTTCAATTCAAAGCAAGTATTAAATAAAGAAACAAAAATAATAACTAAGCTTTTAAAGTATACGATCAAATAAATAGCGCCTGTAATCACAAGCTAATTTTATTATGGCTGATCAATCAAGAACCTTTTAAGTATACAATATTCTTTACACAAACATCGTCTATGTTTCATCAAGACAATTCCTCATCAAATCAATCAAGGCTTTTCAACCAATGCTCTCAAGATACTCCACATAAATCACAACATCGAAATCTGTTTGTTTTAACTCAAAATATCCACTTCCCTTATTACATAACGCTTATAAAGTGAAAGCAAGGATGGGGTCTTTGGCCTTAACCCTTTCACGGCATATTAACACTTAGTACCATGTACTTAGAGGCTATAATAGCGGACACAAACCTCCCATTAGCGTTGATTTAGTAATGTTACTATTTGTACCGCGCTTTCTTTTTGTTATCGTTTCCTTAATAATTTGTTTGTTTCTAGGCTATATTACGTAGATAATAAGGTCCAATTTGATAGTAAAGATGTATGATTAAGATTTGAAAATGAATAAAAGGATGACCGGGTGTTCCTAGTGATTTAATTAATGAAATTATTTCGAAGATTGTAATTGATGGTTTGGTTGTAAAGTCAAATAAGATAAAGAGTGAATCGGGGAGATTTCTTTTATGGTCAAGGAAGAGATATAAGATAAAACTTTGTTTAATCAATCTACCTTAATTAAACAGTTTCCTGGAATTATTAACATAAGAATCTGGTTTATATGAATAGGAACTAACCGTGAATAAGGAATTTATTTTTTACGAAAATATAAGCCTAAGTTAATCCGTGTCAGGCGTGTCAGCTGTTGTAGACATGCCTCTAAGAAGACTAACTTGCCTTCGCATTTATAGTGTTTGTAAAGTCCAGATTAAAAAAAACATGATGATACTTTATAATAGTTTACAATATTATAAATAAATTAGAATTCTCAAGTAATTGTCACACAAAGGAGTTAGAACAATGTTAACATTAAGAAGTTATTATTAGTACCTGTTCAAAAAGTGTTCAACATTAAGAATCCTTTAAAAAAAACAACCCGATTACATTATCATACCTTTAAGAAACTGTGGTTAAGTGTTCCAAAAGGACAACAATATAGTGATATTACTTGAAGAGGGGTCAATGTGTGGAACAAATATTGGTTGTTGTGATGCGTAACCCACATTCCAGTCTCGTTCCCACCAGTTTTTGTTTTGTTTATCTTTTGAACGATTTGAAAGTTACTTGTGTAAGATATGTGGGGTAAAGTGTTAATTTATCCTTAAACTAAAGATTGTTTTAAACTTGGTAAGGGTGCGTTGCCCTTTAGAATTGGGTTTTTTTACTGTTTGTCCACCCGCATGAGTTTGTTTTTCGGAAAGAAAGTAATATAATATAATTTTCTCTACAGTTAGTTTGTCAATAGTGGCAAGCCATCTATAAAATTTTATAGTCTTATTAATTCAAATATTCTAAGCTTTTTCGATGAATGCAAACCTATATTGGATACTTAATTTTTGATGTACTTCCTTGGCATGTAAAAATTACGAGCTATCTATCACACAGACGTATTTCATCTAAATCAGTCGAGCAGTTTAAGTGTGAATGCGTAACAGACAGATTACATATTATGTAATACGTACGTTCAATAAATCAAATATCACGATTCCACCATGAACCATGGCTGTCAAATTATCGAGTTGTATAAATATTTAAATGTTATCTCAACAATTAACAACCCACGCATAAATCAATAGCCCTTTATACACATGGCTTACAATTAACACCTTTTTATGGTCAAAACCTGGTAACCTTGGGTGACCACCACTGCCATGGTAATTACATGATCATAATCAATAACTAACCTGTAGTAAGATCATGTTTAAAATAATATGCTAGTACTAGCTGACCCGCGCAACTTCGCTTGCGTCTAATAAGAGAGAATGGGTGAAATTTTTGGTACTCTGGTACTCTGCTCTTTTTGGTTGTAGGGTGATGATATATGTATAGCCTATGTCCTTTCTCGGGTATCAAAATATCTGCATACCAAATTTCATGCAAAGTGGTTCAGTAGTTTAGGAGTGATTGAGTAACAGACAGACAGACAGACAGAGTTACTTTCGCATTTATAATATTAGTATGGAGAGATTCTAACCCCCGGTATATGAAGTACATTTAGCGGTAGTTTATCTATTTAATAGCGTTAAAACTCATACAAAAAAAAACACTATTGAATAGATAATCTACCGCTAAATGTACTCAGAAACCGGGGGTAAGTGATCCTAGCTATATTTCCAAACTTCAAGGGCTCTAACATTATAATAAACCGGGTCTTTAGCGCAATTGATAATTAGAGGCAAAGATAGATAGATTTTTTTACGACGTTTTGACTGAGTTCCACCGGCCGTAGTCACGGGCAGGGTCTCTGATATATGATGTGTGTTAGAGCGCGTCCCCACTGTATCGTGACGACAGATAATCGTGTAGTTTTAAGTGTCGTGGCTTATATGTTTAAATAGAAGTGTTCACATATACAACGACACGACTTACTGTCGTCTACGGCATTTTTTGCAGTGACGACAGATTATCGTGGGGAGAGCGACACAGCTAGATACGACAGTCACTAAATGATAAAAAAAATTGACGACAAACAATCGTTATAATGGGAACAGCTAGAGATGACAGTCGGCCAACGATAAATTAATCGTTACGACATAGTGGGAACGCGCACTTAGTCGCGACAGTTTTCGACTTCTAGAGCCTTTTTGATAAAAGTATCAGCTAGCTATTAGTGAAAAAACAGTATCGTATAGCACATAGCAACTTTTTTAATGAAGCCAGTGATGCGTGTTGTTCTTCACCTTGCTAATACGAGTATAACAGCGCCGGAACATAAGGTTACGGACTTATTGCAAGGTAATTAATACGTAATTGTTATAATTGCTCGCCTTGGCCGTTTGACTTATGTAAAAATTGTTTCGTAGGCTTTTGATATGATTGGGCAGGTCGTGATATCATAATTGATAAGGATAATAGTGAAATAGTCTCAATAACTATGATTTACTTCTTTGAGACTATGTTAAGGTCAAAAGGGCCTTAATTCGATTTTAGATAAAATCAGTTTAAAAGGAAGAGGGGTTTTAATTGGGTAAAGAAATCGGGACTTTATATTAATCAGTTGCGATCACATTAGCTAGAACAATAGAGTTTACAGCAGCTATTTTATACTACGCTTCCTCGTAAAACTGAACTTTTCGGTAGAAGCGATTAAAGTAAAAAACTTAATAACTTTTGTACTGAAAAGTGTGCTAGCGTTAAATATGATTTGTAACTTCGTTATTTTTGGAGAATTCTGCGTGAAATTTTATGGCATATAAAGAGGAACACATTTTAAGTTATTTGGCTTAGAGTCGAAATTAATATCACAAATCAACATAAATTTTAAGTTTTTCATTTTCTAGCGTCTCTTTTTAACTCTACAACTTGCAGTGAAACCATTTCATTTAACTCCATAACTGTTACATAATTACCCAGCGAAAGTTCACGGCATTAAAATTAATTACTCTATTAAATAATGGTATTAGTAGCAGAGCATAACTCTTGTAATTGCTGGTCACATTCTGTTACTACTTAAAAGAGAAAAGGGCTATAACAAGGTTTGTTTATTTTAATACTTGCAGACACGCGCGGATCCGCTCGAGTGTAATTTAGGAGTGATCTATGGGTTATTTTGATTGAAAAATGTTGCCTTTAAAAGCTCTTTGATCCCAGATTTTTAAATACTAAGAGACATAATTTTACCAAAATCGATATTTGTATTATATTTAGATGTACCAGATGAATATGAAAAATATGTATTTAAATATGAAATAGCTACAGGGTACGCTGTAATCATATAAGGGTTTTAACACCACACCTTTGGGAACAAAGTAGCACCTCAATCGTAAGAGAAACTTCAACCTAGCTAGAACTATTAAAAGGACTCTAAAACCATAATTCTACATGATTAAATCAGATTTGGACCAGCTCGATGTGCGTACACCTGTCCGGGCGACGACGCGGGCGCAGAGAAAGTGCGTCCCAGTAGAGTCACGTTGCGCAACAAACAGTGACGGCGCAAGCCACACGCGTGCGCGGGTCAAGTTCAATATGCGCGTGATTTTTTTTGCCAGTGCTATTAGCTAACCGACTTTGTATACTTTACAAGTTTTCATTAGATTATGCTTAGTGCTCTTTTAAATATCAATTGGGTTTCATTTGTTTCAAAATAAATGCTGAGAATAAAATCCTTCTTTTAAAAATTCCGTCTTTTGTTTTTTAGGATCTCGTCTCATCAAAGTTTTTCCACGATAAATATACAAACATGTAAATCTACCAACTCGCAGGTAAACTTTATGGTTACGTTAAATTGTAAACTGTCATTATCAATTCATAACGGATACGTTAAAAAAATCAAAAACAAACTTTATTGGCGATAATAAATCTTTTCAAACATTATTGAATAAAATATACATTAGTTAATACTTTATTAAAAGGTCGAGGTTACCGCTTATTATTCTTTTAAACTACTACAACAGAAAAACCACATTAAAATTATCATAACATAATAAAATGTCACATAATACGGCCCTTTGAAATAAACACTATAATAACAATACTATAAGCAATCAATAAAATATGTTAATTATTCGGTGTTTTTCAAAAGGTGACCTTGAGGTTTTTGTGTGTTTATGGGAAATCAACTTGAATTATGGTTTTCCTCATTTGCTTAAGAATCACATTTGGTATCCGGTATCAATTAATCAATTTAATTAATTAGTCGTCTTTAATCTTAAAATAAAATGAGTGTAAGAATTATAAACCTACATACAAATATAACAAAAATGGCCAATAAAAAGTGTATGTATCGACCCAGATCACAATCATATTTGTATCATCATTCAAAGCTTTTTGAAGAACTGCCATGTTAAATAGATACTGATGATAACTTTAAAAAAAACCTTTCATTCCCATTCATTTTCCTGAATAGTTGAGCAGCCACGTTCTACAAGTTAATTAAGTACATAAAATTATTTTTTTTGACAATCATTGTAAAAACAATATCACTTTGTGTGATATTTATATGAAACTTATTAACAACATCAACATACAATATAAACAAACGTACAAACTTTAATTTCATACATTCACGTATGAAATCAACCAAATTTCCCCTCGCTTTAGCTTACAACTTGCGCCACACACACGCGTCACCGAGGTCCCGCTAACAAGGCACTTCGGTCGATGTCGCAGTGAAACTTATTAGCACGTGTTATGTCAACTATCTACGTTTATTGTGTTTATTGTACACTTTTACTGCGACATACCAGCACCATATGGGAAGGCTTTAAGTTTATGTTATGTAAACTGTTGGTTTAATTGATTATGTACTTGATATTTCATTTTGAACTGACAATTATAAGAACAGTTTTTAATAAATTTTGTTGTTACTTTGAATTGAGATGTAAAAGAACAGTTTTTAATTTTGTTCATGGGAACGTTCAGTAGCTGATTTTGTCATTGCTTCACTGGGTTTAAAAAAATGTGTGTGATGTATGGGTGGTTGCTTAGGTAAGCCTAGGGCTCTCGTTGAAGGTTTTTAAAGTAGCATATGTTCCAAGATATAGAGCTGTAGGCTTTCGAAATATAATCTTAATTGGGTTTGTGGTTTTGTCATGACATTCACTAAAAGATAAAAGTGTTTCTTCGTTATCAATTCCGATAGTCGTGCGTGTAGGCAGATCTGTTTAGATTTTTTTGTTAGTTTTGTGATGCTAACATCAGGTTAATAGATTTTTCAGCTACTAATGTCTACTAGCATCACAATTTAGAACTAATTAAGTTCATAATACACATAACTTAAAATAACCAGAGTGAGCGAGGTAGACTAAAACTTTCACATACAAAAATCAAAATATTTAACACTTACATTTCTCTTTTTAGATATTAGGTAACGAGTAGAGATCGTAGGAAATGTTTACATTGCTTTGCTTCTTCGAAATGAATAGAGAAACGCTTAGTTTCATCTCTGAGGTATCTGTTTAACGCATGAGTTAAACTATAAAGTTCTAAAGCTTATAAATTCCTAGTAATAACCAAATAACATTAATCAATATTAACCCTACCTTATCTTCTTAACAATAATAACATTTTTTTTTATTCATAAGAAGTATATTATTTCGGTTTTGTCAACGATTATCAATCACGCCTAATTTAGCAAATGCTCGTCCTCTGCTAAGAAAGTTAGGTAGCACATCAGCAGCAGGGTTATAACATGACGTATATTACCTCAGAAACCGGGGGTGAGTTTGCTTATTGCAAAATTAATGTCAACCGGTCAATGCCACAATCACCAAAGACAACAGACGAGAGCAACAACCACCAGCCCATAAACAGCTTCACTTAACATCTCGAGACTTAACCTCAATGACTTTCCCTCATGTGTGTCAGTGTGCCGCGGAGACGAGCTCGTCACAATAGTCGCTTGCGTCACAGCACATCAACAGTCTGCATTCGCTCGCCGTTATTACTTGCACTTCGAAGCCGATGGGTTGGAAACTTGTTGATTATATTGTAGTTAGTTAACAGTTTCTTTAGTAACAAACTGCTTCCTTAAAAATATAACACTTGTAGGCGAAATAGTTGTTTTTGTAACTATTGCAGGCTTAATTGATAAGATAACGCATGTTCAAAAAGTGCACGTGAAAAGTTCTGTACTTCATAATCTTAGAGATTTCGAAAATCCCAGACATAAAATAAACAGTTTCAGACATCAGATAAAGTATCTGAAAATGACCTTTTTTTAATTGAATTCACAAAGTTTGTTGCAAGAGTAAAAATATCATTATAATGAAGTATACTAATGATTGAGAGATTGGTTAACGCAGTCGTAGAAATTAGTAACCTACTATTGCAATACTGCTCATGGGAAATGCAAGTACGTAAACTATTTTCCAACCACAAATTGAAAACTTCCAAGTCATTCGCAATCTAATTCCAAGAATTTTAATCACAACCACGACATCCACATTCGCGGGTGGTCTAAACTCAGCTAGTATTAAGAAACCGGGCACATCATTACAACAGCGCATGCGCAGAGGTCGCCGGCGGCTGCGCATAGCAAGCGCACGCATGCGCACTGCAACTGTTGCCAAACGGAACACTTAAACTTAGATTAGTCGTGATAGATGCTGTGATAAGTGCAGGAGAAATGTGGGAAGTGTAATGCAGTGTTTATACGCAATCTACGTGAATGTTGCATGTACTGATTTGAAGATTAATGTTGGTCAATGTTTAGCGTTGGTTTTATACAGGTGAAGTCAGAGACAGATGAGAGTTTGTGTTGATTATGTACCCATAATGATAGTCTGTAGGTAGGTTTTAAGTGGACTTTGACATCTGAGTTAGAAATATAGAGTTTCGGAAGACGTATAAAGATGAAGATACATCCGTAGTTAAGCACCTTAAACATATTTTTATTTAATTCATAGTAAAGCTCAGTGACGTATTCTTAGGTACAAAAAATTGTGGAAACGGCATCAAAAAGCTTCATTTTTCCAGAAAATGTTACCAATCATTTTGTTACTGCGTAGCCGACATTAATACCAGGCGATTGGTATCATCTGGAGTTTTAAAGACTTCTCTTTATTTACCAAACTTCATCATGTAATAAGGTATTAAGGCCACAGCCAAAATTCTCAAGACACTCAACAGAATTGAGTTTAAGACCCTTAAAAAAAAAACCAAAATGTCACCAGGCCGTTCAATGATAAACATTATCTAATCAAAGTTATGAATGATGACCGAACACACACACACACGCACACACACGCACACACACACATATGTTACATAAGTGATTAAGTACATTACACAATGAGCTTACTTTGTCATAAGATCGCGAGGTCATTGTTGTTGATGTAGACTTATTACTTAAAAGCAGAGGTACTTAACCTTTTTGTACAACTTGAATTAACATATTTTTCAACATATTACTGTCCCAGTGTGAATAAGACAGAATGAAAGAGACCTTCACTAACCTACCAACCGTTTTGAATTTATTTTATTTTTCAATAACGCAATTTCAGTTCGGTGTCGTCATGGTTAAACCTACGACTTTTTCCTAGAGTGATAACCCGATATAGATTGTACTTTTTTGAGAAACACTTATTAGAATTGCTTAAAATACATCATTCTATTCAGCTAAAGCACGAACGAAATTCGACAAAATATGTAATAACCATTTTACTATAGAAACAGTGACAATAAAAAGCTTTAAAATGTTTGCAATAATAAATAAATAAAAAAATAATAATTAATTCTTCAGTACTGTACTGTTCCGCCGTATACTCGTAGATTGTGAACCACTGGTATAGATTAATCATTGCCTAAATGACAAAACATAGCCTTGAGATAAAGCTCTAATGACGTTATTATTTTTGTAAAATAATGACAAACGTTACAAACAGATTGTTTAAAATGTCAACATGGTTATTGGTTTTAAAGCTTTCAAAATATTACAATTAATAACGCACTTGATAACGTCCATGATGGCGTAGTGGTTTAATTAGACACCACACTAAAAAGGAGCAGTCCTTTTTAGTGTGGTGTAATTTGATCTCGCACTTTTAATTTTTTTTACATTTCACAAATAGTCGTTTAAGGTCTAGTAACTCTTTATGACAGTTGTTTATATGTACGTAGAAGTCCCCCGAGACAATACTAGAACGAGAATAGTATAAAAAATATAGTGCAAGGTGTTCGCATACAATTCAATAAATGAAATCACTCTACAGCATTTCGGAATAGTACAAATTTCTTTTGACATTTAGTAAGTTGTTGCTGAAAACTAATCAGAAAAACGTTTAGAATCAAATGAAATCAGTCAAATAGGCATTAAATTGAATCATTTGATTGTCACTTTGATAGATTCGTTTCACGTCGAAGTAACAACTTACTTACTCTTCTACACTTTACTCAAGTATTTCGAGGAGTCATTTTACAATGATAGCAGACACAAATCATTTATACGCAGGTAATTTTTGCTAATTCCTCTCTTATGCTCTTTTTTTTCGAGTCGGTAGTATATTCGTTACCTATATAGTTCTAAGTTTAGCTACAGCATTATTCATAGTATTAATTTAAAAATAGGTATCACACTATTCATTGTAAACAAATCTCTTTACCAGTACTGTACCTTTTTAAACATGTTTAATTGAGTTGTCCATCAAATGTGTTCACAAGACCGAGACACCCTCACCCTCAGTGTTTCGGTTCTTGAACTCAACCACATATTACACCTTAAAATGGTGTTCAATTCACCAATAAAGACTAATTAGGAACACACATACATACATTAACTTTAACATTAAGAGCGATGTCTAACGAACCATTATGTCACGAACTAAACTTAATCGCACCGCATTACTTGAATGACTTCGTGATCATACACTGATCTTTAGATTTAGCGGCAGTTTATCTATTCAATAGCATTAAAACTCATACACAAAAACGCTATTGAATAGATAAACTACCGCTAAATGTACTCAGAAACCGGGGGTAAGACGTTCAAATGACTCCGCGAAATTAGTTGAGTAACAATTAGAATACAATTTGAAATAGGATTTATTGCAATTTCATATAACTGGTCGCGTCTACCGTTTGTTTAAAAGAGCTAAACATCTATCAATGGATCCAACACATTCAAGTTCAGGAAATAATTACTAGAAGAATAGAGCCCCATATTTATAACGTGAAACTCGCCTATTTCTTTTATAAAATAAACATGAGACACAAAAGTTTAAAAGTTAATATTGCCTATTTGAAGAATCAAACCTTTGTTTTCTCTTATCATTAAAGAAGACTACTATAAATCATCCTTGCTGTTATATCATACAGCTTCTTTCAATCACAGCAGCTATAACAGCTCAATGAGAGTCATTCTTTACAATGTATAAATTATATTTGTCTTGCAGCGGCGTATCAAAGTGAAGAGTTCATTGATCCGTCACCTTGACACAGATCTCGTACGATTGTAATCCACTGCTTTGTGTCCGCCTGCACTTGTCTATTGACAGTTGAAGGGACTAGGCTCTCGACGTTATAGGAATTTTCTAGAACAAATGTTTTGTTCTGTTTTTTTGAAAGTCATTTGCCTCGAGTTGATGTTGTTCTTTTTATCTTTTCTTGTTCTAATTTTACTCTCTGGAGCTATTTTTGACGTTGAATATTTTGTTCCATGCCTATAGTCAGAAGTAAAACAAAGAAAAACAAGTCATTTATTCATTTAGGTCTAATTTTTGACACTTATGATAGTCGTTAAGTATAATTACTAAATCTACTACTAGCTTGGAAACGGGTCAGTTGGAGCTCTTTTTTTAATTCAGTGTCTCAGAAAATTAAAAAATAAGGCGTAGAATTTAAGCGTCGTATCAATGCATATTTTTTATTAAAGCATAGTTTGATATTATACGTACTTGATATTGTTTCTTGAGCAAGATTTATTTACATTATGTAGTTGGCAAAAACTTACAATGAGTCTACCTCAATTCATTTCAAATAAACAAGTCAGGTCAGGGATAACACGCCCAGTATTTTGTTTAAATGATCTAGATTTATATAATTTTAGTGTTTTTGTATGTTCTAGATAACTTAGTGTAAACAACTTACCCAATATTGTGTAACAAAGATGTATTGCAGTAAAACGTGCAGATGTTGCATTCGGAGACAATTTTGTAATCTTAATTCATTTGGATGCACATCATTATGATATTGCTACCTAGTGTCATTACTATTGCATGTAAGAGACTTGGTTCACGCGATATCTTAATAAGAAAAAGCTAATAATTCCAATTGCCTTTTTCATTAATTTTGTAAAAGAGCTTTGCACAAGGAAATGCAACATTTAATTATATCAACAGTAATATAAGAAATTGATAATTCATTAAAAAAAACTATAATGCAAAGTTTTCCACAATGTTTTTTTATAAGTATCAGAAAGGTTATCAAACATTTCATTAGCAATCTAAATAATAAATCTATTCCAACATAATGCTTAATTTTCAAGGAAATATACAGAGACTATCATCTCTAAATGCTTTTTTACTTCGTATCTCGTTATACATGGCTGACGGTTGCGAGTGATATGCACTAATATGAAGCAATTGCATTGATTCCGCCTCGAGATAATACTGAAAATTAATTATAATTATGTGTAGATTGTTTTAATATTGTAAATGTATCATTTGCCAAGGTTTCCTCTTACCGGTCGTATTGGAAAGCCTCGAGGAAGGTCGACGAGTCTGAAACTATATTATCCTTTATAGTGTGTATATTTGGCTACACTATTTTATTAAATATACAAAATGTATGGTTTGTCTGTAAGAAGATTCTACAGATTAAGGAAAATGCAGTAATGAAAGCAGGTGGCACAAAAGCACCTTAGATTTGGTGGAAAATTCGGGATTACCTTAGTAGAATTTTTTTAAAAAATATGTAAGCTTTTTCATTTGTATATGAGCTCTAACCAAACGCACTCACTTATCGTTCGTAGAATCATTAGATAGCAAATTGTCACCTTAAATATATTTACTTCATAAAAACAACAGTATTATTTCTTTGTGTTGTCAAACTACGCAAACCTTATAAAACATAACATATTAATATGATATTTCAATAAAAAGTAAGACATACATATATATACTGCCACATACCGAAATGTCAACAACAAAATCTCCAAAAAAATAAGCCAGTACAGCAAACCGAAACCATCAATTTTCTCTCAGGAAGTGACATTTGAAAGTGCACCCATGACCTGTGGCGACCTCTAGCGTAAAGCTGCCGGAACATCCACCGCCCTTCGGCCATATTGATAACCATAGTTTAAAGTTAAATGTGAATTTTTGTATGTATGTAGGAAGTACTCTCGTTATTGCTTCCTTCCTGGACCGATATTGATCTCGTAAATAATGGCTGTTGTTGTTGCTACGTTGTTTTGCAGGAAACGTTTACTTTAAAAATAGTCTAAATATATTAACATACGGAATTTTAAAAAGTGACGGTGAAGTAATAAGAATGCTTACTTATAATATTAAATTGGATGAAAACTATTAATGTTTTTGAGTGCTAAAGCATATTATAAGATGACGGTGATGGTGAAGGGACTGAAAACTTGTGGTCTGACTGTTTACAAATATAATAGTGTACTTACTTATAGTTTTTAAAAGCGAAGAGTTTATAGACAAGATATTAATTAATTTTATGAATATATACCCACTAACCTGACCCGCACTTGGCCAGCGTGATGGACTCAATACCTAACCCCTCCCTCGTAAGGGAGGAGACCCTTGCCTAGCATTATCTTGCACTTCGACAAAACAAAATCTTATATGCTCTAGTTCTAACATCAAACAGTTTAGCTTTACTTTAATATGATAATATTTACACACTTCATATAATTCAAAGTCAGTCCGTTTATTTGTTAGTTTTAAGTTAGTATACTAAACTCTATCTCCTATTGTTCGTAATTAACATAATGTTCTGTTTGTTTCAGTGGAGGACGCGAGCGGCCGGTACACGTCGATGTTCTACTGGGGCAACAACTACTGGACCGGCTCGGCTGAGCTCTGCGATATACTCAATGATGACCACGAACCCACCAGACCTGATAATGGTGAGTAGCATATCGGTGCTGTTTAAATCTTTCGAGTGCTATGGGCTCTCGCATGGAACTATTTATCATTTGAGTGATGTATTATGTCATTATTCAGCCAAATTTTGCGATTTAAATCACTTGGACAAAATACTTCTTGCAGAACTTACTCGGGGCGCTCATAAAATAACTACTCGGTAGTCGATAATCGCTAATTATATAGGAAATCTTCCCTCGGATATAAGGGTTATGTAGCTAATCAAGAATTAGTTTTATAGCAAGTGGTGATTGATCCCATCGATCCCATACAAACCTAATCGTGAACGAGAATTATCCATTTTAGTTTGATTGTTCAATAGTTACATACAGGTGATTCATTTTTATTTGTATAGATTACACGTGACTTATTAAAACCAAGGAACATGTTACAACCTCTATTGCAACAATAGAAAGAACACCTCGTTACGCCTATTACCAGAAAACTGTCAATCATAACTATTACTATTGTCGTATATTTATGCAGACATTGTAACAAAGACACAGATACTTATGTAAGTATGTGTGTCTGTCCGTCGCGTGCGTCCGAACACATTGTGTTTGTGCACTGACCAACTCACTAATCGTTATATCTTCGGAAGTTGACAATGCTAGTGTTTAACTTGTTAAGTTAACTTTAAAGACAACTTTCGTTGATAGTTTTACTTTTTTCCTGACTAATATATATATATACTAAGTGTATCTTTATCTATTCGTGTCCGTCCATTCAATACAATATAGGATGTAATACTAAATATACAGACATTAAGTACTTATGTCGCGTAAAAAATATGGGTTACTGATTTTTGTATTACACATCTCAAGCACATCTTGATATTTTCATGTGATGATTTTAGTACGGAGCTAACATCATTTCCTATTTACTATATTCACAAAATTCAGAACTTAAAGGAGACCATAGCAACGAATTTAATGTTGCATTCGATCGAACCATCATGTTGCATAAAAACTCATGACTTGATTTAATATAATAAAGCTGTGCTTGAGTATAGAGCATAATATTTTTTTATATCCCAAGGACATAACCCGAAAATCGAACCGCCAACCTTAAGCTCAATAGCCATATAGACCGCTATTTATTTCCACATCCGCAGCAGTTAGTAATCAAATCACTGTCTGTACTATTTCCCCAAGGTTCCTATTGCCATGCGTTACCAATCGAAGCGAGCAATGAATAGCAATAAGATATGTACACATATATACAATCACACTGCACAAGCTACACGTAGACGATAGATACAGTTTGTAATACTATACATTGTGACACACCCTTACAGGTGAATGTATATCTGTATCTATACTAATATTATAAAGCTGAAGAGTTTGTTTGTTTGAACGCGCTAATCTCAGGAACTACTGGTCCGTTTTGAAAATTCTTCAGTGTTAGATAGCCCATTTATCGAGAAAGGATTATAGGCTATATAACATCACGCTATTACCAAAAGGAGCAGAGTACCAGTGAAAAATGTTACAAAAACGGGGAAAACTCTGACCCGTTCTCTCTTAAGTGACGCAAGCGATGTTGCGCGGGTCAGCTTGTTACAAATAAACACCGTGTAGGCTCTGATTAGTTATAGTGTTTTGTCACTTTCAATCAATTTTGAAACTATATGAGTGAAAAAGATTTACTATGCAAAAGTTAATCGATGTGTATCAGCAAAATTGTGTTTGTAGAATATCTTTAGGAAGAATGCTCTTCATTATGTTTGACGAAAGAAGGGCCGGTATTTAGCTTGTACAAGTTTCGTGCTTCGTACTCTGTTAAATATCGCGTCTGTTATCTCCAAAAGATGACGGCATAGATGCATTGAATGCTAATGTATAATAGAATACGGGAATTAACTCGTGTAAGCTGCGTCGAAACGTTAGGCATTTTAAGGTAAAATGCGTGTTCACGTTAAATCCCGTATTCTATTATACATTAAACATGCAACGCGAGAGTTTAAAAGTTATGCATTGAATGCTAGTTTATTTTACGGAATGTCTCTGAGTTTCTTTATTCTATTTATTTTTCTTTTGTTTTAAACAAACTGGTAATGACGCATGATCGACTCCTGTTGACGTAATCGTAGAAATTTAAGCACCGATCTGTAAAATTGTTATGTTTTTTGCGATCAGCAATTTTGGTGAAAATTCGTTCATTAAGTTTTTCCATTGATTAGGTATAATGGGAAAGTTACAAGGACAGAATATCGGGCATTATGTAAAGAGCATAATATATAATAACAGTAGAATACAGCGGTATTATTACATGACATTATTAACAATAATTCACTCACAAAACCCAAACAGTGGACAGTTTGTCCGTCGACTGGGTCAAGGGGTGTTTGTGTACGTCACTCTCTCCAAACAGAGGCCTTGCGCACGCGCACCTCTCTCAAATTTGAGGGCGAATTACATGCAGAAGGTTATTGGCAAGTTAAACAAAGGTGCTAAAGGGATTGTTATGCTGTTTTTTTTTATTTTTTAGGTTTAATATTTTAAATGGTATGTCCATAGGTATAATATTGGAATCCTTTTAAAGACCCATACACTGACGGTAGAAAAATATAGCTTTCCATGTCCATTGGTAGGTGGTATCTTAATTCTCACAAAATAATTTTACTTTACTCTATACTTCTACACGATGAGTTAAACCAACGTCATACTAACTACCATAAGTTAGTCACCAAGCACTCTACCTTTCAAGCATGCTTAAGACACCTAATAAAACACTTATAATACACGTGGTGATAAAAACGAAAGCTAATACATAACAACAACACATATTTATATAACAATTATGACACAAAGTCTAATTGTTCATTAGGTTTATTTGCACTTGTCTCTTTCAAAAGACAAGTGAACCAATGAGGCAATGACCGGCGCCTCCCAGTTATGAAACTAGCATTACAAAGCTATCTTTAAGATCTGAGATACGAAATATTTCCAAATATACCGGTTTTATGACACATATTGAGAGTATCATGTAATATTTACTGAGTGCATACCAAAAAAAAAGATGACCATTGCACATTGCATAAAATTTGGCAATTAAGGCCAAATCCGCTTTTTCGAATACAAAATAACAATTGTGAAAAAGCAACTGAAATTTTGTTCAATTGTACTATATTTATTTCTAAAAATAGCAATATTGAGTAACTACGACAAATTGGCTTTATTTGATCTAAAACAACACAAATGGCAGCGCGCGTTGATGTCTTTTGTATGGCGCTGCGCATACGCTTTAACAATAGCCGCGACAACTTCGTTTTATCACTTATTTGCTTGCAGTAGAACTATTTATTATGCCAATACTATACAAAATATTAGTTCCGAATGAACATGGAATAATTTTTTGTTAAGTATTTAGCTACCGTACCTAAAATATTAAGACTTGTAGATTCAATAACTGCATTCTGGTAATCACCTTCTTCGCTATCAGTGGTAGATAAGTAGTATTAAGCGAATTCCTAAAAAAAATATTCTAATACATTGAATGCTTTTATTTCAGAGAGCAACACGAACCACATCTTCAACGACTGGCGGCAGGACCTGTCGATGGCGGGCACCGGCCCTCCATTCGAGACCGCCTTCTACGTGGCCAGGGTCACTGTCACCACCAACCTTACTGAGATTGTTAAGACTGTAAGTTCCCGCCATTTTATTCTAATCTAACATTTCTTTTTAATTATTATGTTGGTAGTCATAAATTATCCTTACAAACATAGGCATCCTGTTTATTCAGAGATGTCATAAAGCAATCACATTGGTGAAACGCAGCCTTACTAGTAACTTTTCAAAAAAATATTATGTAGAACACAATGTAATTGATAAAATTTTACCCTAAGGGCATAATATGTGTAAACCTTTTTACAAAAAAAAACCTAAGAGTTCTTCTAACACAATTTTACAACTTTATGACCTGAAGAGGATCCTCAATATACATTCAAACCTTCACTTATTTTACATAACATGAAAATGCAATATTTTATTTATCTTGCAGCGCCGCACCCTGCACCTCGGCATGTGCCTCCCTCACACATGCTCCCGTTCATCCGTCGCATCCCTAGTAAGCGGTGCCCGCGCACCTCTACTGTCACACACCGTGGTCGCCGTGAGATCACCCCAGCACGGAGGCTACACCTACCTCGGAGACCCTACCTTCAGAGTATTGATGTAAGTAGATTATGCATGTTTAGTAGAATAAAGGCATTAGCGACTTGTTTGCGAGGCTGGTATAAGACATTCTTTCTCGGAAAGTGCGATTTATTAAAACCAAAAAAAACTGAGGACTCTTGGCTAATTACTACTATTCTTAAGTTAGTTTTGAAAAAGTTTACAACTCCTGAATGATAGGATACGGGAATTATGATAAATGTATAATACGTGCAACGCTAAACTTTAAAAGTTATAACCTCTGAACGACTTTATCTTTCGCATCGGTAGTCAATGAAATACATTTTATTTGTTATAAATACGTGCTTATGTTCATACATATCACTTTTATTCGTGACAAAATTATTTTTGCAAACAGCAGTAACACTAATTGCAAAGATTATTTTCCTTCAATAAGGCCCTGTTAAATCAAGCTATATTAAACGAACTATATTTAATAATATCACCTGCATTTATAACAGTTATTTAAGAATAATTGCAAACATTAATTCTAATTAAATTCACAACTACATAGAAGGAATGGTATAATTTCCAACCGCTATAAATTAAATTTTATCAGTTTTATTAATTGCTACTTAGCAGGCGATAGTTATTATTTTAAATTAATATTCCTATAATCAAACGATTTCTGTGAAGGTGTGTTTGTGTGCTTACTTCTTCTAAACTACATACCACATTTTGATTTAGGCTTTTAACAGAATTTAAAGGTGATATTCGGTAAATAGATGCTTTGCATTTGTATTACATAAATAGTATACTTATGGAAAGCACAGACCCGTATAAAGCCAACCGGGTCGAACACATGAAAAGGTTTATATGAAAGCTTTAGAATTTCGAAATGTGTCTTCCTTATAAACCTATATTTAAAAAAGGTAGTAAAAACAATAGCAACATTTGGTAAACATACATTATAAAGCATTTATTGATGTTTTTATTTTAAAGTTACTTTAAAATAAAAAAATCATTCATTACGGCAACAACATCAATGCATTACACAATTCATTTACACGGAAGAATCTTATATAACAGGTTTAATTCAAGGTACTAGCATCCTTGCAAACAATCACCATAAATCATTGAAATTCAACATTATCATGAAAGGCAGTAAAAGTTTGATGACTCATAAAACTGTATACATAATTATGAAATGTTCTTTATGATATTTCTTAACAGTTACGTTCAGTTAAGTTCATTCCACTTTCTAAACGGTGTTTGTGTGTCATGTGACGTCATCACAAGCGTACAACTTTATGGTCTAGTCTGGTTAAGTCTGGGAGCGCAGAGATACGAGTCCTGTATGTATGTGGCACAACAAGGTTTATGTAATCGGGCAGTTATACAATACTTGGGCAATGAAACTTCCACTTAATTTGTACATATCTTAAGATTATCTGTATTGTGTTTAATATGGAATGTCTTGTAATTTATAATTGCACGTTGCTGACCAATTTACTTGAAGTTACGATCTGTTGTTCTGATAGTTTTGTTTTGTTTGAAATCAAGGTTGGTTATAATGGGGACAGTGTAATATTATAGTGGCTAATAAATTAAAACCAACCTTTGGAAAAAATAGGGTTATCCTCAGTATAGACTGGGCCAAATCTGCGACTTGTATCGATCAAAAGTCAAATTCGTAATGCATCATGGAATTTCATCCATCGTAATAGTTCTATTAAAATAACGAAGAAACACTACCGTAGTTAAAACTTTTGTCAACTTTGTTAAACTAACGTAACTCCAGAAAAAATAAATAACGAAAAAGAATACTAACACTGTCGAACTACCAAACCGTACCACACCTATTATAATTGAGTACTCAGACACAATAAAAATAAAAGACAGTATACTACACTTAACCACTACGCAAGCATTATCAAATTACATTCCATCGTGTAATAACACCAGCAGTTACGTACTTATGTCAATAATATAACGTTTGTTTTGTTGCAAAATTATCCACTCAAGACTTGATATAATTATATGATACAGATAATTTTGTAACGGACAAGTTACGGAACAAACATTCACTAAAACAAGATGAGAGAGAAGTAATGTAAGTAAGTAACGTACGCGATACTTAACGAAATAACTATTTTGCACGACCAACGTAGAAGAAAAGTATCTATATTTAAGTATTATGTCAATGACGAGCGTAGATTTAACATATCACGACTGCTCTCATTCAATGAGAAACTGTCTCATTCATCAAAACAGCATTACAATTATGTCTAAAACTTATCTAAAAGCTGAACGTTTCGGACATGTTTATAATCTTGAAAGCTTATGCCCAGGGCAGGAATCTACCAGCATAAAGGAAGTAATAAGTATTCAGTCACTATGCAATTGTCATCTGAATTGATTAACTAGATTTTAAAAAATGTATTAAAATTAGAAGAAAACATACTGAATAGATTATTATTTACATGTAATTACCAACCATTTTTATTTTTTAGGGCCGTATCAATCCTGGTGGGCATCCTGCTAATCTCAGCGACGGTGTACGACATAAAGATCAGTCGCGACGTGCGCCGGCGCAGACAACGCGCTGCCAACATCGCGGCCAACAGTGGAGCTAGGACTGACCTCAAGCTGGACCTCAATGGACTTGAAGATATTAATGTGGCTAATGGTAAGAAAGAAGATAAGTTTTCTGTTTTAAGATAACACACACTTTAGCAATATTTAACGTAATTTTAACTTACCCGGTAACCCGAAATACCTACAGGTTCTGCTGACAGCAGGCTCAGACGAGACTTATGTGTCGCATGTGCAGTGTTCAATATAAGTTCGTTAATGTGTTTTCAAATGTTAATTGTGATACCCATTTTAAATGTTATTTGCAGGCAAGTCAATGTACAACGTGAACAACAACTTAGCTATCAACAGCAACACGTCCGAAGAGCGACTCACCGCCGAAACTGCCTCCACTGATGAACTTAAACTCAGTAAGATTACATTCATCTCTTTATAAAATAATGATACTAGGTTATTATGGCTGCGAGAAATATATCCTCAATTCCGTGATGATAGCCAATTCAATTTTGTTGGCATAATTTTCTTCTGCAATTTTAAACCATAATTGCGACTATACAAAGCTTTGAATCCTTTGGTAGAGTTTAAATTAATTTTGTTTTCTATTTTTTCTTCTCCAGACATATTCTCCGAGCTGCTGCTGTCGTTCTCCATGAAGGCGAACGTGCTGCAGATCTTCGACCAGTCGGTGGGCTCCGACACGGTGGCGGTGGTGCACGGCCTGCGCACCATGTCCATGGTGTGGGTCATCTTCGGACACACTTGTATTGTCGTCTTCAAGGTACATACTCAAAATCTTCAACTACTTACTAGATCTAACAGAACATTCAGTTTTTTGTTTTCCTTATTTTTTGATGAAATAAATGCATTCGGGTTTGCATTACACCAATCTTTTATAGGCTGCTATTTCTGTCTCGCAATTGTGTTCAAGCTGCAGGTGTATAATTATATTCTTTTTCATATTTTTTCCAGTACGCAGACAACACGGCTTTGAGAGCTGTTTTGGAGAAGAGCTTCTGGTTCCAGCTTATCATCAGCGCCGTATACAGTGTTGATACTTTCTTCTGTCTTGGGTAAGTCAGTAGGCACGAATTCAGCTAGATAGCTTCTTTTATAATTACGTCTTGTCTTTCATGATTTATATGGCAACAATCTACATAATACATAGTGACTACTGCGGTATAGTATACATATCTATCTTATTGCATAAGTTAGGAAGCTTTGATTAACTCTATGTATTGATTTTCCAGTGGTATGTTGGTGACATTCCTTTACTTCCGCACGAAGACAAAGGGCAAACTGGACCTTCTGGTGAAAGGACACAGGAAAATAACCTCCGGAATACTACAGTTCCTCGGACTCATCGGATACAGATTCGCCAGGTCTGTAAATTGTTTTGATCACTTAACTTGTTAACGTTTTCAAACTCTCAACTTGTTTCACGTACAGCAATCGCCACCCGATGCGTGAATAACCTTTAGACTTTGCTTGCTATTACATATGTCTACGAACAAAATACAATTTCTATCTAGCGTGGAGATATTGTGTAACTTAAAGTACTATCTTTAATCGTGTTTTTCCGAGTGTGTCTAGTACGCGGATATTTTTATGAGAAACGATTTTGTTTTAAATTTTTTTTTTCATAATTATTCCCAAATTTTACTTCGAAAATGTCGGGACTTGCCATTATTACCTTTATACACGTGTTCCCGTATCGTTTCAGATTGACAGCGCCCTACCTGTTCACGCTCGGCGTGGTCGAAGTGACGATGAAATGGTTCGCGAACAACTCGGTGTTCGAGCCGCCGGCGATGGACCACGAAACCTGCCCCAAGTACTGGTGGAGGAACCTTCTGTACATCAACACCTTGTTCCCTGTTGATCAGATGGTGAGGACATTCAACTCAGTGGTTTACTAATTTCTTCTCTTCTAAGTAGGATTTCCCTCGATCTCGTTTCAGTGGTCTTTGGGACTAGAAGTAGCTTTTTATAGGCTTACGTGACGATCATTAAACGAAAAAGATATTTTTACAACGCTTTTGCTGTCTGTTACTGTAATTCTTAGTTGACTTAAAGATAGCCCAAATAAAGAACGCAAATAAGCAAGCTGGCGACAAAATGGAATTCTTACAGAAGCAATTGTTAATGTATTCTAATATTATAGAGCTTATGTTTCAGTGCATGTTGTGGAGTTGGTACCTGTCAGACGACACACAGTTCTACGCCGTCAGCGCTATCCTACTAATCCTGGCTACAAGGTACAAATATATCTACTTTATTAGTCCAATAACTGTTTTAGTATAATCATTAAAACACCTTGATTATGACTTTGCCTTGGCTTTGGTAAATAAATAATTTACCAAGAAGACCATATTTCACTTTAGAGTTACAAAAAAAATTGCCTATTTACTTGCTGTTTCTTATGTTATACTTAAAATCTTTTGTATTTTTGTGTTTCCAGCCACTTCAAACTATCAGCTGTTCTTACCGGCCTGCTGTTCCTCTCATCCCTGGTGACGACAGGCTACGTATCGTGGAGCAGTAACCACATCCCCAACGCCGAGGACCCGTTCACGCAGTTCGACAAAGTGTACGAGAAGCCCTGGACGAGGCTGGGGCCATATCTAGTGGGCATGTTGACCGGATGGATATTGTTCAAGACTAATTTGAAGATTAGAATGAACAGAGTGAGTTTTTGTAGTTATAGCAAAGTGTGATTTAAATAGATGACTATAAGCTCGTATCTTGTGTAACATTGCGTGGCACTACTTTTTGTGGCGGCAATAGAAGACCATCATTTACTTCGACGTTTTCTGAAAATGTATTTGTCTTGAAAAACCGTCCATTCAAGTTTTACCATCTCAAAATTAAGTTATTTTTCGACCATCTATTTGAGAACTCATTTTCCTGTTGAAAAATCTTCTGCATAAATTGAAACGCTCACCACTCTTCTACTTTTAGTTACTGTTAGCCTTACATTTTATTTTTTTCTCCAGATTTGGGCGTGGGTAGGCTGGATAGTGTGTACAGCAACGCTTCTGTTCCTGATCTTCGGACTGTACCAAACAGAGCTGGGCGTGTGGTCGGCCGCTGTGTACAGCGCGTTGTCGCACTCATTGTGGGCAGCTTGCATCGGCTGGATTATTATTGCGTGCTCCACTGGACATGGAGGTAAGATTTGGGTTCTGTAGATTTTTATTAATGAGTATTATGCTATGTGAAGACCCTAGAATCTGCCCATAGTTCTAACTCATCGTGTAAAGTTCCACGTTCACATTTATATAAAGTTTCATCGTTCCACACCGTTTTGCTTGCTTTGGTGTATTCCAGTATTCTGTAAGATAGTGATATTTGTTAAAGCTTAAAACAGTGCCAGTTATTAAAACCTTGTTGTAAAACATCCAAATTGTTTGTCCACCATATTTAATTCACGTTTGTCTTCAGGTTGGGTTACTCCTCTCCTATCAGCGCCAGTGCTGTACCCGTTCTCGCGAGTGACGTACTGCGCGTATCTGGTGCATCCTGTAGTGCTGCGATATGTCGCCATGCACCTCACACATCCCATACACATGGGAGAACTTATTGTGGTAAGTGAACAGCAAGAAAGTATATAACGAATTCTCACTCCGACAGTACAGCCTACATATACCACATATATTATTAAGTAGCACTTTAAATTAACGTCTTCATAAACCTGCGAACAGTTCTTCATTTTCCATTCTGAAATCCTTTAACTCTATGCCTTATGTGTCATAATAACTCGGTTCTGTGCTATTCTTATTCCTTCAAGTTCCTGGAGCCTATCAGCAATATTTAAAATTTCACCACATTGTAGACTCTAACATTTTATTATTTTTTCCCCACAGTTCATCCTGTTCCTGGGTCTAACGATCATATCATACGCGCTCGCGTTCGTGATATCCGTCGCGTTCGAGGCGCCGATGGTGACCATGCTCAAGATCGTCTCCCCCACGAGAAAGCCTCACAGAGTGTGAACATAACCTAGCTCTTAGTTCAAAGACTTTCACTGCCTTGATTCAGAACTGAACCATTGAGGCAAGTGCGTTGAGGGCAACAAGTGCTCCTCGGTAGTTTAGCTGTATGCAGCTTGTGTGTTACTTTAAATTGGTTTGTATGCATTTTGTATGTGAACTTTGATTGAAGTCGTTAAATTTAAAATTTTTGACAGTTAATTCGAAAGATACAGTGCGTTTTAAAATAAGCAGTGTTTATCGCGGCTAGAATAAAAATGACTTTATGTGTAAAATTTCTAGCACAGATGTTATCAGATTACAAAATATAGCCAGTCGCTATCCCATAGCAAGGGCTTCGACTGTTTTGACCTATGAAAACTCTACCAAGACCACTGATCTTTTTAAAATGAAGGAGTTGAAACGCACTGTATTGACTTGTACATTTTGTTGACAAAATATTGTAAATTGTAAATTATAATGTCGTATTAACGAAAAAAGACATTATGTAATAAGTAATCGTTACTTAAGTCATTGTTAAATTAACTTCGCTTCTTCGAGAAGCGTTATATATTCGACTGAAGTATAATAATTTGGGTTAAATGAGTTCTGGTTTAGAAAATACCATGACAAATGACAGCCATGTGGAGTTAATTAGAATTACAAAGTAGAATAGATTACTATTTCAGTCTGACGAGATCAGTCACTTGAAACTCCCCTGTTGTCCTTGCGATGCAGTTAAAGTTTTTTCTTTAAGTTAGACATGTAAATTATTATCCTTCATTACAAATTGAACGATTTAACTAATAATTGTTATACGTACGAAAAAAACTGCTGGACATACAGGTTTTGAAGCTACAAGGGGAGGAATAAAGTGACCGATACGTTAGATTGTTTAAAAATACTTCTAGCATAATGTACGCAAACTTTTTGATGTGATCGTTGTTGTAATAAAACCAGACAATTGTTGTGACGTATATTTATTACTTAAAAATTACAAATTATACAAAATTGCCGATTCTGTAAATAAAAATTGTTGCCAAAAACAAAAGAATAGAAGATTTCAAAACTGTGAATTTGACTTTGACGTGTAAAAAGCCGCCATTTTGGTTTTGTATTGCCAGCTTTAAAAAATCTTCTATTTTTTCCTTGATTATAAATGTAAAATTATGGAACACTAAATTGTAAAATGTAACGGTTTATTTCAATGACATCTAAATATTTAAGGTACGGTCCACACTACATTATAATTAGTTCCGTTGCTTGTATAGACTTGTATCTATTTAAATAAGTGCAAGACTTTTAGGCTTAGGTTTCGAGTGTGGATCGAACTTTAATTACAAATCTTGGCTTTAAGTATTTCGAGATGATTGATCTCTCTGTCAGTGGTGTGACTTGGGACATAGCAAACATCGTTATATCCTTCTTAGTTCAGTACCTTTTATTTTATAATTGGCTTAAGTGTTCTTTTCCTTTGAGTCAATTTTTTTTCTTTCTTCAGTATCCAAATTAACCATCTTAAAACTAGTGCATCAACACATTGACCATGTCTATAACATAAATTTACAAATTATATGTATGGTTAAAATTTTACGAATAACAAACTTGTGTCGTAATGCGATGTTTAGCTAACTATTGTGGGTCCTTATTAGTCACGCCACTGTATCTCAGTCTTCGCTTAGCTTATACTCCTCACAGTACCTAATAAATTCAATAGTAATTATTATAATACAATAAATATGTACATTTATTCGTGTACCTAATTATGTAAATAGGTTGTAAATATAACTAGTTGTAAGTTTTTTACCGATTATAAATAAATATGATTATATTAAATACAAAATATTTAAAAATAACGGTTGTTTTTGTTTGTGGGTAGTTTGTCACGAGGCGCAGTCGGAGAGTCGTCGTAATAGACTGCAACAAGGCATCTCTACTAGTAGAGAGAGTAGTAGAGCTGCCAGTAGTGTCAATATTGTTGTCCCCGTGAAGTAGAGCCACTGTAAAAAAAAAAGATATCCATAGTACATAAAACATACACGATACAAATACTAACTTGCAAATACAATGGTCCCATCATCTCAAGTACATCATTATTAGTTCCCTTCCCGATTGTACTAACTACAACACAACTGTTACCTGGTAAACTATCTACCAAAAATTTACTACCAAAATATTAGTAACGGAGAAATAATTAACTAAACAATATGAATGCGGTATTTCACTTACTTGGTTCATAATAATACCTATTAATTTTGTTTGAACTGCTCTTGAATTTTTTGTTTGTATAAAATGTTCGTCTTATATATTTTTTCTATTACATAAGTAATATATTAGCAAGAAATGTAACGTAAATTCATAACAATTTTATAAATACAAAAAAAAAATACGGGAAAAACTCATGTAATCTGATAAACGTACGAGTTTAAAGTCAGAAAATTGTATTAACACTTTTCCACTTTATTTCATATGTTCTATAATTGTATAATATTTCTTGAGGTATTATTTATTTTTATTCGCTTATAAACTTTATATAATGTAGCTATAATAGTCTATGGATTAGCGTGCAGCTGGCCGCTTTTTAGCAACAGCAACTGTCAAAGTTTGTCTATCTTTATCACAGAGACATTATGCGCGCGACCTTTAAGCCCCCTTACGCACTAGCGGTTAACCGCGGGAGCGGCTAGCCGCGCGGTTATAGTTTAATATACAACCGCCTGTGAACCGCAACATAACCGCCAACAATTTTGTCAGGCAGTTGCATATTTAACTGTAACCGCGCGGCTAGCCGCTCCCGCGGTTAACCGCTAGTGCGTAAGGGGGCTGAAACTTGTAAAAGCATTTTAAGATTGGAGATACGTTTTATGTTATATGAGTGATATTTTTAAGGAATTGTTAACGTGTGTTGCAGATAGTTTTACGACAAACATAATCGTGAAATTCTTCATTAAAGGATCAATATAGAAGATAGGTTTATAATTTTTTAGAATGGAAACTAGATTAAGATCAAGTCCCGAACAATTTTCTATTATGTTGAATTTTATGGAAACGTAAGTATAATTTTAGTACATAATAACTACATACATAATACTAGGTCGGGGAAAAAGTCTTTTCGAATTATAGTATGTATGAACTTGTAATAAAATCTCTTTGGCTTCAAGAATCACAAATGAGTACTCGGTTCATTAGGTTTCTTTCAATGAGCTCGTGAGGTGCCCAAATATCGAGCTTTTTTGTGTAGAGAAAAGATTTTATTACAAGTTCATACATACTATAATGCGAAAAGACTTTTCCCCCGACCTAATGTCTACGTCAACAATATCCACCAAAATACTTGTGTCAAAGAGTTCATTCGTACTTTGAGATGTTGGAAGGCATATTGTAACTATTCGTACTAATACAACACAGAACTGCCAATTTTAAGGGATTTACCAATATGACGGTATAATATTTTCCTTAGCAGCACCACCTGCGGTCTTGTTCGCGCTTGTGTAGCGGCTAACGTGTTGAAATGCTTGTTAAGTATCTGATCCTAGATGGTTAAGTGCAAAACTCTAGGTAGGGATATTGCATCCCCCCGCAAAAAAAAAAAGGTAGGGATATTGCATACATATTGAAACTTAAGTAGACTGATTAAAGACATTAGCGGTTAGCCCCATTAAAATACTTAGCATCTATGGCACAAGACAATTTTGTATTTGTATTAAACTACTAATATTTGTTATAGGCATGGGGATCTTTCGAGACCACAACTTGGACCTCAAGTTAGACGCCTGTGGTCAGAGTTAACAACGATTCTGAACTCTGTAGGTCGGGGAGGTATGAGCAAAACATCAGAGAAATGGAAAAAGGTAACCAAATATGTTTCATCATATTAAATAAAATAAGCCACGTCAAAGGCCATTCGGGCGGCTTGAACAACTTTGACACTAGGTTGACCACTAACCATACGATAGATAGATCATATTATTATTTAATCGTTCAATACATATTTAAAGTACTAACTGACCCGCGCAACTTCGCTTGCGTCACATACATAAGAGAGCATGGTCACAATTTTCTCCGTTTTTGTAACATTTTTTACTGGTACTCTGTTTGCTCTAGGTTTGGTCTGACTGGAAAGCCAAGACAAAAAAGAAAGCCTTTTCTATCAATCGGAACATAAGTAACACTGATGGTGGACCTGCTATAAATAATTACTTGAATCCTTTAGAGAAGCGAGTGTTACGCATCATTGGTTTTAACTCGATGGAACAGCTTCAGGAATTAAAGGAAGCAGATTTGGAAGTTAGTTCCTACGTTTTTATTTACTTTTAATACTGCGATTAATAGTCAATTAAATTCCTAGTAATATACTGTTAGTATTTTCTAATTTACGTTAGAATATATTTTCTCAATAGTAGACCGGAGTTTGGTAACATGCCCTGTAAATGATAATAGACTCGCTCCTCTGTTACATGGGACATCGTTAAGGGCGAAACGTCGGTTTATTTTATAATCCTTTGCCTGCACCTTCGGTTACAGGCGTAATATTACTAGGCACATATAGATTTTATCAGAAACCATTCATTTCATTTATTCTTCGATTAATTTTAGTCTCATATATTTTCAGATACTTACACCACCGGTGGTTCATAGAAATGCACCACGTGAATCTATTCAGCCCATCATTCTAAATGCAAAACCTGTTCCTACCAATACTCTAACCAATGTCAATAATATAGAGAATTAATCTCTGCCTGAAGCAATAGAGCCTTCTCTCAGCTCTCCTACAGTGATAGACGACAGTCAAGCCCCTACAATAACTGTAGTGCCAGACTCTCCAGATAGAGTTATTAAACAAGGTACCTTATTTCAAGTTTTCTCTGTTGCATTTGAGTCAGCTACAAAAGTCCCTTAACAATGTTATTTTTTCAAAACCTCATTAATATATGAACAAAATCAAGTAGAATTTGTTGGAATTTAAGCTTTTTAAGGCCAATTTTCACCACTTCCAAATATATCTCAGGTAACTCACCAGATGGAATTTTAACAGATGTTTTCGTACATTTGCTGTCATGTTTGCAGATAATTCATCTGACACTTAAACTGGCGTGATAACTAGCTTTTTAAATATCTTTGCAGAAAGATCGTTTTCACCCAGCATTTCAACGCCACGTCTTCAAAGAAAGCGTAAAAATCGCCAGACGCCTTTTGATAGCGAGACACGGGAGTTTGTAGCCTTTGTGGAGAAACGCTTGCGATTAGAGAGGGAACGGGAAGCGCATAGTTTCCAGCTAGAAATGGAACGTCTTCGTATAGAGAGAGAACGCTTACGTATTGAATCCCGCCGTGTTCAAGCAGAGGAGAGGCTAATGGGTATCATTTCTCATATAACACGCTCTGTGGAGACTTTGAAAGTTGTGTTGAGTAACTTTGCTAAGAGTTATAAGTAAGTAATACAAATTAAGAAGTTTAGTTTAGAAATTAAGATTATATCGTTCCTTGTGTATGTTTTTCTTAAGTTTAACCAGTTGAAATAATTTTGTTTTTAATATGTGTTGTAAGTTTTCTTCTTATGTTAATGAAAATAAAGTTTATTGGGTTTGAATTTCGTATTAATAACTTGACTGATTTGGTTTGCAAGAATCAGTATAGAATGTGGCCATATTGTTTACCAAACAATATGGATTTTGTCGAAAAATTATTGTACACAAGCCTACACTTACAAAACTATACCTACATTTTTGCGGTCCCGCAATTCATAAAGCAGAAAGCGTTATCTCGTTTTGACATTTCGTAAAGAGTTGCTTATTTAAATGGTAGTAAAATACCCTGTTTAGTAAAAGAACAGTTTAGTACTTACAATACAGATAGTCTGCGAGCACAGCGTGGAGTCGAGAGACAGGAGCACGGCGCGCGACACGGCCGGGTGCAGCAGTAGCATGCCGTAGCACAGCCGGCTCAGTGCTGCCACCGGGGAGTTGGCGAGCAAACGGCGGAATATATCTGTTAACAAAATACGAGTGTTGCACTGTTATAAAGTACAAACAGACAGGATAACAAGATTAATAGGTCTAAATATACTAAAATTAAAAAAAAAATGTTTTAAACAAGTAAGAAGTGTGAATTGTCGTTTGAAGTCTCAATAGCTATAATAGTTGAATTTCTGAATGTTGCAGCATATTAGTTACGTCCTTTCGGTGTCTCTATTTAAAGGTCCAACCGTAAATATACTAGCTTTCGATCTGAAGAATTGCTTTTCTTTACAGTTCGCAACAGTGTTATATCTATAGGTCAAGTTTTTTCATTGACCAGTTGCGCGTTTTAATACAATTGGAACCATCAAATATCGAGAGTTTGACATTTAAAATTAACTGCAAAAATAGTTATAACGATGCCTGCTTGAAGCGCTGATCACATTTTCATACAAAATTTCTCGATAACTAGCCGGTTGATACTCGATAGAAAATCGGTAGAAAATCGGGCTAGTTATCACACATCGTTCCAGTGTTTATATACTTACCGGATAAATTAGTAGTCCCCATGAGCACAGGCCACAGTAACGCGATAGGCCATGACAGATGCAGCCACGCGGCCAGCCACGGGAGACCCACCATCGTTATAGCCACTGACACGAACATGAACGACACTGCCGACACCCATAGCAGAGACGATGTTACCTAGAACATTAACAGAGTGATTTTATAAGTAAAAGATACATATTGATATAGCCGAGTAGGCTAGTACAATACGTAGTATACGATAATGGAGTATGGAACTTGTATTGAAGAGAATGTTGAATGAAATGGAAATGGTTCAGGAATTTGTTGGTTTTAGATAAACCTTTGATTGAGTGTGTTATAGACTTATGGCAAAATATGTCTGTAAAAAAAGATTGATTTATACAACAGTCATACACGAGGGTAAATAACCAATATCTGTCTAAAGTACCTTGCATTTTTCAATAAATAAAGGTTCAGTCGTTCAAATCATTTGGGAGTATCACAAGGCAAAATCTAGGGCCACTAGTGTTTATACATTCTTACCTTAGAAACCTTAAGTTTGCCACTAATAACATGTATGAGCCATCCAGTAAATATGCCGATGAAGTATGGAGCAACTCTCGCCCACGGACGCTCGATTATAGTGGCGTAAGCGCTGAATCCGCTCACGAAACTGAAATAAGAAAACTTAAATGAATATTTTGCTTTTTGTTTGCTAAGCGTAAGTTTAATAAATATAAGGTAGCCAGGAATATACTAATTTAAACTTTTTTGGTATTTCAGAATACAATGTAACACTGAGATGGTTAATTTAACAATTTTAAGTGAAATTTTACTAGATGCCGAGGCTAGGTCACCAGTCAGGCCATTATATACCATTAAGATTGTAATTATGGTTGATCTTGAATGATCTGACCGAAAAACTAAAACTCAGAGGCATTAAACATAACAATATTAGACATTAATCATACATTACAATAGATTATGGATGTGAATGAAGCATGGGAAGTTTGTAAGGGTAGCGTAGTAAGTAGCGTATTTTGATTTCTGGTTGAACATGAAAAAAGCACGATTTTAGACAGCGTAATAAGTGGAATTATTTTATCTTTGCCTATTTCTGTGGGGAAAAGGTTTGCATGTATGTGCAATAGTATATTAACAACTATTTCTTTGGGTCTGGTACTCACTGCGCAGTGAACTCGAAGTAAGCAGCACTAGCATCAGCCACAGTGGCGGCGAGTCCCGCCACCAGCGCCAGCGCCACGGCGGCGCGGGCTCGCAGCCCTGATGTAGCGGACACGGCACACAGCAGCGCGCCCCACACGTGCACTTGCGTCTCCGTCGATAGGTACCATGATACTTGCATGCACTGCAATATGAATATGTGACGTTGTATTCTTACTACAATTTATGTTGCAGCTTAATATAATATTACTCAATTTTGACAAAATTGTTAGATGCGTATTTTCAACTATCGGGGGTATGGTAGGTATACTAAGGAAAGCTTTGCAAATAGTGTCACATCTCTGGTAGTTTGCATAGTTTTCTTTTCATTTTTTTTTCTTTTAATAACACCATTAAGCTTAATGCTAAGCATTAAGTAGCTACGTAAGTATCTACTTTTTGCAGAATATTATAAGTCAGCAAACTTTTCTTTCTAAAAATACTCTAAGCCTTGATGTGCCATTGATGATCGTATCACTCTAATTATGTTGATATTCATATATCACAAATGTTGTAAAGTACCTGTTCATCACTAGGGAAGATGTTGGAGACGTAGAGCAGATTACGCCACCAGTAATCGTTACAGTTGGTGTGGTCTCCATCAGGCAGGGCCAGGGTAGCTGTGGCCCTCGACCATCGCGCCACCACCGCCGAGAGTAGAAGTGCAAACGCGTAGGATGGCAGCATTCTAGAAATGTATAAAACAAAATAGTTTGAATAACTACTACAGACTTTATTTATCTTACGATTTGGCGAAAAAACACGAGTAAGTATTGCGTACGATTGAGAAAGAATAATAACAAAAAATATGACGAATTAACAAACTTGGGAAAAATATCAATTTATATTATATGAAAACCTCTCTCCTAATTGCAACTAAATAAGTAATACAACATTAAATGAAAGAAAAATGCAAGAGCATTAAAACAGCCAAGCTCTTTAGTATTTTTCAAACGAACGTATGAATAAAAAAGTTTTAGAAAATGAAATAGATAGTTATGCAGATTTTTTATACAGGAACGGGTCTTGTTAATCTTTAAATGATTGGGCATCACAAAATTGTTGAACCAAGCCTTAATTAATGACCAAATAGCCAGATTCAAATTAACAAGAACGATAAAAAAAATGTGAATATTTTCCAAAAAACTAGTTAGGTATCTATCTAGTTAATCAAACACAGGTCGTGCTTTATACTAATTGACTAGAGCGCGATTTTTTTAGTTCGTTAACGACTTTAGTAATCTTATGACTTTTCAAACTCCTAAAATTCAAGTTTGTCTTGCGAATCTTTAGGCTTTAAAAAAATCTTAAAATTGCCGAATGATTAATAGGAAGATTTGATCAGATATCGTTAACGCGTTTACTAAAACACGGATGCTCCTTAAGACATGATAAACCCCAGCCACAGCCACTATTGTTAGGTTTGTACTTAAAATAATGGATTAAAGGGATTTAATGCTAGCTTGACTACCACGTATAAAAACCCTGAGCTCGTCTTAGTTTTAATAAAGATAATTTTAGACCAATCGATAGTAAAACAATATTCCTTTGCTTGTAAATGACAACAGTCTTTCAGTTGCTAGAAGCGATTAGTAGCAAAATAATGCGTTTAAAGTTTCTGTCGCAAAAAAACACGCCTTAACGATAAAACTGTACCCATGTTATATGCGATATTTTTGTTCAATATTCGGTCATATGTTTAGCTAATTACCTGATAACCCTGTTAGTGACGAAGCAGACAAACTGCAGCAGCTGTCCGCAGGCGCCGCCCCACCCCACCAGCTCCTGCACGCTGTACTGACTCTTCAGGTAGAAGAAGTGATGAGAACTGAATAGACCACTATAAACAAAGAAATAACCGTCAATTATATACCTACATGGAATATAACTCTTATAACTAGTAAATATTGGTAGATTATTTCATAGTGTCCGCTTGAGGAAGATTTATGCCATAAGTACCTACCTGCCTACCTACTAATAGGGCTATTGGATTAGACCTGTAGGAAGGTAGAAGTGGCCTAAACTATTAACACTTTAAAGTTTACTGTATCGATTAGTTTGAGGCTTTAACTTCTTCTTAGAAAAAGGCCTAAGAAATTTTATGTAATAAAATAGTTTCCGGACGTCCCAATAATTGTTATATATGTAATTTTTGATAGTTGATTATGTAATGCTAATTGGTTAGTAAAGAACACAATGAGTCAAATGTTTTTGTTTGAGTATAGGTACGAGTACCTGATGCGTGTGAGAACCGAACCTCGTTACTACGAACTGTAACGGTTACGCCATTCATTACTAAATGTGTGAATTCACCACATAATTTTATGTATTATGAGTTTATTAACCCCATAGTAACATTTTCTACAAAGTACTTGAATAAAAAAGCATATAAAATCTATTTCAAGACGTCTGCAGAGCATCATATAAGTGAAAGTTAAAAATGTTACTTTTTAAGTAAATTGCTAGGCCTATTGCGAACGTAGTTAAACGATGAGAATTACATAAAACGGTATATAAATCCCCGGAATGTTAAATGTATGCGCAGAACTTATGAGCAAATAAACTAAATTGTATAATTAATTTTCTTTAAAATCTTTGTAACTGTCGGGACAAGGCTGCAAAGGTTGCATGGGATCGATGGAATCAAAATTCCCACGAAATGAAATCAATGGAATAAAATTGTTCTATACCCGGACAAAGTCGCGCCAGTCCGTTAGTTTCAAATAAAAGTTAATACCTCACGAAGAACAGTGTGTCAAACGCTATCGTCCCAGTCGCTATTATGTTGTAAATATTGTTACTCTGATCGTTTATATCTCCTGCGTCATCTGAAACAAACACGCACTTAGAAAATTCTTTTCGATCTCTAGAACAATTACAGACTTGAAAGTGCCTTACCCGAAATATAGTCCACAATGACCGCAATATGTAAAAATATAATCCAAAACGTGGCGAAGATTCTCATGCCGTGAATCAACGACAGATCCTTATTCGCCGTGTTCGTGTTAAACACTCGTTTCCAACAATATGGGACAGAGAAGCAAAGGAGCAAGCGGCAGAAGATGCTTCTCTTCTTGCTCTCTGTGCTGAGGCTTGCGAACGAGTTGTACTGCAGCCTCGGGCAGGGAGGTAGGTTGTTCAGCTGGCGCGGGTTGCTGCACTGCTTGCGGTATTTCCCACAGCGCCTGCAGCTTCCACCGTTACGATCCGCGCAAGTTACGTCCAGCGTAATCACGGGAGCGCCTTTAATCATACTCTCCACGGCCATGTAGTTCATATTAGCGTTTTCCACTCCTAGTTTGTCTATCTCACTCTTCATATCTATCGCCTCATGTTTGGGTTCTCTTTCTACTGTTCTGTTATCTAGGTTGTATTTCTCTAGGTCGAACGTCATTGACTTTTTCCCGTATGGTAAACACTTTAGTAAGTCCAGGTCTACGATTGTAGCTGCTACGACTAGTGTGGCGAGTATAACAGTGATGCATATGAGTAAGATCGCGCCGGCATCTTCTGCGATGTCATACGAGCCTGGTACTTGTCTAGTGCTGGTGATCTTGGCTGTGCGTGATGTTGTCTTGTTGGTCTTGAGGTTGTCGTTGATCATGATGGAGAAGTTGATGACGGAGGTCACGTCGCGGGGTGAACATGACCGTGGCAGGCATACGCCTAGTATTACGTTTGATGTCTGGAACATATAAAACGAAATTGTAATACTTCACAAAACTCAATTTAGTAGTCTGAAGATATTTGAACTCACATTAATCCATGACTTGAGTCAATAAAATTGTATGTGTCTAAATCGTAGGTATGTAAATTGACGAAAAGAAATATTAACTTTTCTTCCAAATATTTTTACAAAAAACATTAGGTATTAAGTAAAAAAGAAAAATGGTGACTTTACCTATACATATGTTACTTTTAGTATCCTATGTTTTTATAACTATCTTACCTTCACCAAATTAGTCTTGGTAATATTCAAGCAGATCTGCACGGTGGTATAAGCAAGCCTGTTGGGCGGCCACCGGTCTGTCATCGACACCTTCGTGGTCGTCTCCTCTTGATGCCCCACCCACTTCCAGTCATGTACATCTGTATATAAACACTTTATTTACCACATTGTCACATATAACTTCTAATAGCAAATTCGGACAGGAATTTAATTCGGAGGGCCAGCGCTATTTAAATCAATCAACTCCACTGGTGTAATTTGATAGAATAAATAAGAACGCTATTTATTAAATTATCCTCATAAAGCGGTGATAGATCGCCATGACCCGCAAAAGGTCAGGTGAGAGCCAAAGGTATTTTTACTTTGAGCAATTAGCTTGGAGCAATCAGATTTTTCCACAGAAAATCTTAGGTAACCACTAGTATAATAAGAGATGGCACACTAGCTACAATTAGTACGGTGACAGCCGCCCTCAACTGCTGCATCGTGTTTTGTTTCTAAAAGTAGCTAGTCTGCGATCTCCAGAAAAAATCTAAATCTATGTAGGTATGTACATATAAGTATTAGGTGGTACATACCATCTTCATAGTAATTCTTCGCTGTAGTATGCACCAAGTAATTACTGCGTGATCCGTTATTCTCATACGCCTCTTGATCCTATCAAAACAGGAACAAAATGAAAGTACGGTTGAAATTCCTTTTAGAAGATAAAATCTTAAGAGAAACCTGTAGTTTCAGGTTAATGATGGTTTAACAAAACTAACTGTTCGTTGATTCAGGGTGTACAATCACCCGTTTTATTGCACACTTAGCCCTTTCATTGAATAACGATAGCTATAAAAGCGTTTATCCGTTTCTCTTACCTACTAGTTTGACATAGATTCTAGAACTTAGGTGGGTAGTCTGAGAACTTTCGAGTGTTTTAGAATTCATGCTGCTCAAAGCACTATTGATCTACGTTGACCATGTGACCATAACCAAGTTTCTATCATTAACTGGGTATTTCGCTATTGACATACAATATCATAGATATAATTACCAATTTTAAGCATTGTTCTTTAGATCCCAACCAGAACCGGTTGCCGGCGAACAGCGCTGACTCGTAACGTCCAGATGCGTCGAGAGCTGGAATAAATAACCTTTTTATAACCCTGAAATATTCATAGAATAGGAAGTAGGTATAAGTTATTCTACCTAGTTATACTTACAGCTATAAATCTAGGATGCCCAAGCATCGAAAGCGTTAAGACCTCTAGTGTAGGTACTCAATTTCTAGATAACAATATACCTGTAGTAACTTATCCATATAATGCTATCAAGTATAATATATGTGGATAAGTAGATATTATTCAGCCCCATTGTCATAGGCTTACCAAAAAGAAATTACTAAAAGAAGCTACAGCGATAGGCACAACCTACAGTACTGCAGTCCTCAGGACAAAAAGTTGTGACAGAAAAAAATAATATACAATAATACTATGCACAACTTTAACTGCTAATAAATTCAAGTTAACGACCAGAAACCGCGAATTTCTACAAATAAATAACAAAAAACTAATCATATAAAAACCTGGCGTAATGAAGTAGAACATTAATTCAGTTGTCGCGTTACTTTTACGCCTAAAACGGTTAGTTATAAATATGAACGAAATAATTTGCCACGCGATCTTGCCGTTACTCAGTACTTTACTAGTGATGCACATAAATACCTACACTTACGTTATTTCAAAGATACGCAATTTAGGTAAATCTTGTTTATCAGAAATTTTAAAGGATAATAATTTATTTTGGGCTATTTATTTATTTACTAACTGGCTCGCTTGGTTGTGTTTGTGCACCCCTTAGTTCAGATATTATAACCGTATAGTAGGTAGGTACGACAACTTGGTTGAGAACCTTGAATGTTCGTACATACCTAGGCTCTTAACTCAATTCCATTTACCAAAATAAAGTAGCTGCATCAAATAGACCACCGTCAGCTACAGAAGCCTACGGATCACCGATAATCTGAATTGTAAATGTTGTGTGACTCAGCCAGCCACGAACCTAAAATACAAGGCTATCCACTAAATAGCTATCTCCATGCATCAAAATCGCTTTGGAAGTATAACATCCCAAACCTAAAAGACAAACTATTTCATATTACATACTTACGTGACTTACGCGATTTCAACTTACGCAGTCTCCACTGAGACCCTATCGCGTAAATCAGTAGTATCACTGTATTATGTACATAGTGGATCGTTTAACAGTTAGGTATACGGTAAGCTGACGTGAGACCACGCTGCATGACACCAGTGAGAGTCGTCCGTTCTACAGAAACTATTATGAGGTGAAATTACGTATGGTACAGTAACACGCGTTAGATTACGTGATTGTCAATCAACTGTCATGTTGCGGATTATGTTTGCATTAGTTGATAGACGATCAGTGATTTCGTTAAGACAACTCCCGCACTAATCATTTTGTTTGGACCTTTAAATGAAATAGAAGACATGAAGGCACTATTTATGTCAAAATACATGTTCCAAATAGAAATCAATCCCGTGTTTTTGGTTTTGACGAGATGGCCACTTTGACCACTACCCCACAGACATCGCCAAGTTACTTTCGCAAGTGTTAGTACATAGTCTATTAAGAGTACCTATCCCCGTAAATGTTTGCGTTCATTAACAGCAGGTATAGGTATCTACTAAGTTTCGATTTTTTAATACTCTTAACAACATTTACAACATTGACACGCCTCATGTAAGAAAATAGAGGATTATCAAAGACGACAAACCTCACTCTAGTATCTCTTCGAGGGTCTTTTCAATTCTCTAATCTTAGAATGTTAGAGCTGTTGTTATGATACGAATGCCAAGTATAACTACTAAAATCAAGCATAAAACGTCCATACCCACGCTTCAGGCATAGACTAATTAGTAACTGTCACTAGCTAAAGCAAATAAATAAACGCAAGAAAACTGAGCTAATACTTGCGTCCATCTCGATAATTCATAGAGACGTTTGAAACGCTGCATTAGTCGATCGCAATAAATTGCCTTAATGAGACGGCCACTAACAAATACAGTCATGCAATATCGACCAGTGAACTTGAAAGAACGTTCACATTGCAACGAATCGAAAGTTGTGTTTTTAAGTGCATGTCAATAGTATTTTATACGCGGGTATTTCAGGAAATGGAAGCGATCATGAAACACTTGCGATCTTTTTCACGTCGTTGTCAGATATTTTTTAAACAGGACAACATTAATTGCGTGTTTAGAAATGGCTTTTTTTTCTATTGGACAAGAAGGAGACAAGCCTTTAATGAAAGGCACTTTGATTTCTACTAGCTGATATTTAACTAACCAAAACGAGCGTTTAAGAAAAGTATAAAAAAAACTATCGTGAAACAGACGCTTATACCCGCAAATATTCGAACCTGAAAACACGCAATTACTGAATGACGGGCTCACTTGTCAAAGAATAGGCATTTTGCTAAAGTGATATTCTCATAAAATTATGTAGGTTGATGTATTTTTAGCTATTTCTTATAAATATCTACCCACAGCTAGGACGCCCTATTTTTTTTAATCTAATGATATTTAAACACATAAAGAACAGAAACAAAATGCTATTCTTTAAGATATTTACTCGATGTGAGGAAAAGTGATTTAGCTAATTCGTTGCAACGAAAATGAATTACTCATTGGAAATAATTGTACGAACGTAAACTTTTAGATTATCAACTTTACTTACCGTTGTACGCCCAAGCTCTGCCTTCTGTGAGATCTCTGAAGAACCCTCCGAGCTCGTCCCAGCACGTGTGATCCACCAGAATATGTAGCCCATTCGTTATTTTAGGCCAAACCACTGCCAAAAACGACGGGTCGTACACATTGAACAGATTGTCAAACACTTCCCCTCTAACAGGACGTTTCGCAACCTTAGCTTGCGGTTCCTTTTTCAAACCACCGGAGTTATGGCGCGAAACTGACCGCCCGCATTCCGCCAATATTACAAAAAATAACAATACACACACTCTTATTGTCAACATTTTGTTACATATTAATTTCGCACTTTTGCTATCACAGGCGTGCGTGCACTTCAGTCACTCGTAAACTAATGTACGCGGGCTGCATGTAAGTGTTGGTTAAGTGTATTTACCAGCGATGTAAATGATATTAATGAAGGCAGCGCTTACAGAACCGCCGGTCGTGTACACAATATTCGAAGGCAATCGTAACTAATTGGTCGTGAAGCGTATTTACAAACAGCCATGTTTACTAAACGACTCAACACCGATTGATCTTCACATTGATTTTCCGATACTCAATTATTACTTTCTCCTTTGATCAAGATGTTTATAAGAGCAATTATAACGGTTATGGAATTAAAAGCAATTATTGCAATTATGTTCACATATATGATTGCAAACAAGACTGTTATTTGTTATAGCCTCGCTGTAGGCCAGGTTTTTAAGTGGTCTCTTGTGTTTCATGCGAATAAAATAACAGAACTTGTTGGGATTTTATTTAGGCGTAGAACCAGAAATACCAGAGGCTCGGCACTGTTACTGTAACATTTGCATGGTAACAAATGTAATATAACTGAACACATCAACACATGAGATACGCTCAGACGGGTAGGTAGTTGTAAAGTAGCTCATGTATACTTGTATCTTGAACTGAATGACGATAATAATCTGAACAAAAAATATTATAAACTAAGGCAGACCAAAATGTGACTATTATAGTTGTTCTCATAAAGATCATAATAACAGATGACGAGGTTGATCAGTACAGGTGCGCAATTCACCACAGCAATTACTTCAAGTGAAACGTTCAACAAACCGTGATATCGTGTCTCTAGTCGCAGTTCCGCTCAAAAACTATGTATCATATTGTGTTAATTAAATGCAAATAAAAGGGAAATGCCGCGCACACTACTTTCTACAAGTGAAACTTCCCTGAATAAAACACCCATTTAAATGTTAGTAATTACATTTATTACCTGTCAAAAAGACAATAGCTTAAAATTATTTTATTTTATTTCATGTACTTAGTAAATACAATTAGCTAGATTTATTTGTTTATTACTGATACTGCAAATCATGTCACTGTTGTAGTCTCTGATAGGGCGCTCTTCACACACACACACGAACATAGGGGGACGACGCACGACACCGGTTCTTAACTCTTTACAAATAAGGTTACATTTGCCGGAGCCGCTTGTTCGGCCGCTGACCGTCGTTCATGAACCCACCCTGCTGGAAGCAATTTCAAACATTAGTTACCTCATTTCTTTATTGTTTTCATAGTCACAAGAAAATATGTAATGTTTTTGAGACGTACGACAAATCAATATTTATCTCTGTAGTAAACAAATACTGGTGCAGATTGTTGTTAAAACTATCAATATATTATACCAAGTAACTTCACTTTCTTAAATGTTAAATAAGCTTGTTTCTTTTTTTGTAACATGTTAAGATATTTAGCTTCTGATTAATTATTGCTAAAGAATGCTTATTACTTAGTGTAAAAAATGTGTAATTGGAATTAATTTAGTAAAAAACACTGGTTGAACCACATCATTGGCACAAAATTATCATTTTATAAGCATCAGTAATTATTGTGTTTGATTAAAATGTCTAAAATGATAAAACAATCCAATAAATATTGGTTGGACAGTATCACGCGATCTGAGCCGGCGCTTAGTGCAGATAACATTATAAAATGCATTCAATTATTATTGAATACAAGCAACCAAAAAATTAAAAAGCAAAATTAAAATATTTTATAAAAAAAGTTGCCAATACACAGACAATATTTAAAACTTAATATTGCACAAATCCTTCGAACTTTAGCAATGCAATTGAAACACCATAATAAGATATATTATGTTTGAATTCTTTAGATCGTTCTGTGAATCGTTGGTGTGACCTTTTTTAGGTAAAATCGTAGGTGCTGCTTTGGTTCGAGTTCTCCTTTACATCACCAGACATGCGTATTCCTCACAAAGCCACAACACGAGCCAATCTTACCGGAAAATCAAATTAAAGGAGATTGATTTTATGGCTAGAAGTTTGTTTAAAAGAAATTCAAGTTTAAACTACTTTTTTACCTTGTTTGTTTTGTCAGTACCATGCAATAGTGTGTCAATTGCAGAGCTACGTTCGAACTCTGTGCAACATTAATAACTGTGCTTTAATTATACACCAACACACATTACCTAGATGTACTGTTTCTTTGGTTGTCTGTACCCAAACACGGCACAAAGATAGACACATCATTTACCTTAGCGATACTGTAGTGTGTGTACATGTACATGTATTGTTCAACTACAGGTAATTCTGAAAAGAATGCACAGAATATATTAATGGCAAAGAGATTGCAGGTGGTGTGTTCTCTGTTTTCAGTGGTACTCTGTGGTCATTGTACTGCATTTCTTTGCACATTGTTCTATGCACTCGTTTCTATGATGGTAGCATGCAATGGTTATAAGCTTTTCGTAAAAATATTGCAAAAAAATACAGTTCGAAAAATGCCAACTTAAATTGTTAAATAAAGGAATTATTAAGGTTATTGATGTGATCTACGGCATGAAATCGACACTATAGTATATCAACTTTATAGTTTAAATAAAAAAGTACAAAACAAATATGGTTTTCAGTATAATTTGACCACAAGAGACTTAAAATGTGAAAAAACTCAATATTTCTCTACTTGCAAAAAAACTCAAACAAAAACAATGACTAGGTGCATGCAATCGTGATGATCATTGTGGTCCAGTGTGAATGGATATGTGCATCTTGTTTGTACTTGTTAAGTTATGACCACGCAAGTCTGCAAATTACGCCTCTGAGCTCCAACATTGACTATTTTATTCAACTTGGCTCTAATCAGTGGACGCAACTGAGTCTTACAACAAGATGAACATTATTGATAAAAGGTTTCTTTTACTATGATTTTGAGCGTGATAGTGTCGTAATCATGCAGTAGTACACACGTGATGACGGGTAAGTATATGAGGGTGTGCGAGTGATGGAATGTGTGTGCGTGCAGGAAGGGAGCGGGCGATAGTTACCGGCCGGCCCATGAAGCCCTGCGGCGGCATGTAAGTGTTGACTGGCGCGAAGCCGCCGCGCGGGAACGCGCCGCCGCGACCACCGAACCCACCGCGACCGCGGGCTCCTGAACAAACATAATAAACACATTTTAACATTACATTTTTACGTGTTACCAGCATTACCAAAATGGTTATGCTGCAATAACACAAAGTTTCGTCAGTTTTATGTGAATGTGGAATGAATTTTCGTTCTTATACTAAACCATCAATGCGAGTGAAATGTAAATGAATGTGGTCAGTAATAAACTGGTGATGTTTGTGATGAAACTGCCGATGAAATTACACAAGATTTTATCTTACGAGTATAACAGTCTATATAGCTCTAAGTGGAAATATGCTCGGTATTTATTTTCTCGTTACAAATGTGCGTTCTTTTATAAATATTTCATCTCATAACGCATTGCATATAATTATATGAAAACGTAAAAGCGACAAGGGGTTGAAGTTTGTTTTGGTACACCCTTATAATCCAAAGCGTGGACGCGCCCCATCGGATTTGTCTGTGGGGTGCAACGCCCGTGAATGAATTGTACGCATTATACGCGACCCCTATTCCAAACTTTGTCTGGTTATCTAGTTAAGAGATGTATTGAAGCTACATTTATGGAAAAATGTTGGATTCCATCTACATTCTCCATGCTGCGATGAGTTAAAATGTGTATCAGTTTTAAGTTCATTCTCCAACATTGATCAGATATTTTTTATTCATGGACTTGGATCTCACGTCGCAAGGAACCGCGTATCCGCGTCATTATTGTAGCAAAACAATGTAAATGATGATGATGTGAGGATGACGTACCCTGCATACCTCTGAAGTTGCCCCTGGCGTTGAATGCTCCGCCGCGGGCGCGGAAGTTGTTCTGGCGGTTCGCGTTGGGGCTCGCGTTTGAGTTCGCATTCGAGTTGTTGTTGCGATTCTGCTGTTGGTTCGGGTGCTGCCTCTTGTTCTGAACAATACAAAATAAACATTTGTTAGTTGCCTGTAGTTGTTAAAGTTAGAACTTGGTAATACAGACGTAGCTTCTGTTTAAGTGACTATAGCCTTAAATGTTTCTCTCAATAGAACGACGCAATTGAATAGACACTCTTCATTATTCACATATTTTGTATAAGACTACCAATAAAGTTTATAGTCTATTGGCTGTTCGAAAGAGAATCGTAATACTTATCAGTGTCTTTACCTTGTTCACGTTGGCGGCATTGTGGGCCTTTTGTTCATCTTCATCCCTGTACTTGGAGACGGTGACGAGGAAGCCGTTGATGCGCAGCTCGCGGTCCAACTTCAGCGCCTTGTCCACGCTGTCCTTGTCTTGGAATGTCACTCGCACTGGGATCAAACACATCAATCAATTAGTTCACTGTAAAATATACTATTACCTCCAAAAACATTCATGTAATATTATCTGTAATATAATAGTTCTAACATAGACGTTTCATAAGTTTTTATGCAACAGGATATAGTGTGTAATCATAAAACGGATGAACAATGAGTCACACCAATGATTTTTGTTATGAGCATATTTAAAAACTAGGTACTTCAAGGATAAAAAAACTGTTTTTATTTTTTTCGTATCTTCAAAAATGACCGAGATATTAAACCTCAAAGTATGGTCTTCGCGCTAAACTCCGGCGAAGCGGCCGCACGGACGTGTGACGTCATCTCGCTACACTGCTATTTCGTCAGTACTTGTCGATACCTACATAGGCTCGTTGCGCTCTCGCGGTTTCGCTTTAAATAATTTGTTTTGCTTATAGTGGACAAACAAAATGGTTAGAAAATATTGTATTGTTCCTATGTGTACTAACTCCAGTGAAAAAACACCCCAAAAATTGTTTTTTCTGTACCATGTAAACTGTTTTATATTTTTTCAAAAGACACCTAATCTAAAACTTAAAGCCCGGTTCAGATACTGTCAAGCGCAAATGTTAAATAGAAGTTTATTGCCTTTTGAACACTTCCTCAAGATCAAGATCCTATATCATGTTCATACCTACCTAGCAATGAACTTCTACTAAACAGTTGATACTATTTAATGAGCAGTTCATTGACCTCACAGGCGGCGGCGAGCCGAGCGCGGCGGTTGAGTTGGCGTTGGTTTTTTGTTTTGAAAAAAGAACCCATGTTTATTAAATATTATAATATCAAAATTAAAATGTTAGTTTAATTAAAAGTTCTCATTACCACCCAATCATATAAGACTACCTACAGAGTAGATTCATGCGTTCATATGATAGCCATCAACCTGACTAAAGTCAGAGGCAGGGGTGAAATTTTTTTTTTATAATATTATTTTAAAACTATGTTTTCCAAATTTACACTTGGTAGGTACGTAACACTCATTATTTTTAATGCCAGTTGTAACAAACTTTCAATTTTATTGTTAACTACACACAAAAATATTATTAGTAGTATACGAGTTCAACTTTCTTTACCTGGGTCTAGTTGATGATTGTGTGCGTGGCGATCGAGATCGAGGATATCTTAGTGGAGGCTTATTTTACAAAAAATACGATGATTAAATTTATAACACATACACATACACAGACTCTTTAAATATTAAATGCAAATCACTTTTCAAATCAAAACTCCGCATCACCCGCAGTCGAACAAGCGTGTCTATCGCGACGTGACGTCAGCGCGTAGCGCGCGAAGCAACGCAAATTTAAAAAAGCAGTGAAACTTTATAACGCTGTAACTTCGGTAATTTTGACCCGATTTTAATAAAACAAAAACTATTATTATCAGCATAAGTACACAAATTAAATACAGTATGTTTAATAGTCATATTTTGATGTGCTGGTGTGACTCATTACCCACGTTAATATAGACTTGACAAGCGACTCATAATAGATATTAATATTACCGGTTTGATACACATAATATCGATTACAGACGCCGCCTCCTTACGGCATTGGGTTTATATTCACCTATGTATGTGAGATACAAGTAGGTTACAACGTGTCTCTAAACCTAGCCTTGCTTGCACACAACTGCGATGCAAGCTGCGGTCGTAAATTAATCAATTGTATGAAACAGCCAAGTCTAATAATAGTCGCTTTAATAGAGGCGACCACTATTTCATTATCCTGCCCACCTGACAGGAAGACACCACAGTACTCGAGGTATCGTGTGTAACAGGAAAATGTATATTGCTTTTAACATAATGAATAACATGTATAACAAGATTCCCGGTTCATTCTACATACTAAACTTAATAATGATGCGAGCTCTGTACCCGTCAAGTAACTCATGTATCGTTGAGTTCTAAGTATAAAAGGCAAGTTTACGTTGCCTTTTCTGTAGAGTACTTATTACTTCATATAAGGAGCGTCAACACCATTTATCGAGCGTTAAAATCAACACCACATGTTTTACTGGGCCAGATACGAAACGAGATACAAAGAGAATAAGCATTTGGGAGAAACATTAAATTGTTAAAACTGCAGGCTTTAACAAATCTACCCTTGGAGGGAAAAAATAAAACTTATTACAATTATTGTGTTGCCTCTTTTTTTAGGATAGCAGTATTATTAGCTTTTCGAAATTCTTTTGAGTGTGAACTAAGCAAAAAACTACAAAAACTCGCATAGAGCACATGGCATCCGCAAAATATTCCCCATTCAATGCTCTCGCATCACATAACAATAGCTCGTAAATCAATGTTTTCCGTGAACATTTCCCCTCGCCATGAGCCCCTTTACGATGTTAATTTGCATACCTACTGTTATGTGTGTTATGTGTACGAGATACGGATGTCAATCGCAAAAGTCTAAATCAATAGTATCGCGAGAGCAATATCCTAGTACTAGCTACGTCAATGCAGGGAACCAATGAAAATAGCCAATGTGCGTAGCGATCATGTAGCGCTAGATATAAATACGTTCGTTTAGGGGAGCGACCCTCTTTCACCCCTCCCCGCGCCGGTATGCAACTGTTATGCCTATGTAGAGCGAGGTAATTGCCAAAGGGAGCTTGTTTTATCCCTTCACATCGAGAATATTCTTCTTGTTTTGATCATGCAGTAATTAATTGTGATGGAATTAGAATGGTTTCACGGACGCTTCAGTCTTTTTGTTTTGTGGTAGAACTACCCCAAGCTTATGAGAAGTATAAGCAAAGGAAATGTTAAAAAATGTGGTAAAATAAGTTTACTGAAAATGTTTTGCTTTCAACGAACGGGATTATATTCTACCCCATTACAAAAGAGTTTAATATCGATTACTTCACAACAACAACGCTGACGCAACTAAAACTCGTTTCCACCCCTCGTTATACTTTCAATGGGGTGGGGATTTCAACAGCTTAAGATTTCGACTCGCGACCTTTTCTCTGTCAACGACCTACAGTCAACCGATTGTACTTTTAACTAGTTTTTACGTCACAATACACCCAGAGCAGGTGGCCAGTGTATTTCTAGTAGAATATTTAAAAACAATAAGGGGTGTATTCTGTTCCCGCTATTTTAACTGACAAATGGAGCACGTGGTTTTTAAAACCGGTTAGGCGCGTGGCTTGTTTGAATGAATGTTGACGTGAGCAATACTACAATACTGCCGGTATTACCGCCTCCGTGTAACTAATGGGGCTTTTTACAAGTACGTTCACTTAAGGTGTGTGACCTTACACTACACGTACTATACAAACTACTTATATCGCTTCGAGTTACACATTTGCACAAATCTCAAGTTTTTGGCAGATTAAATCATCCCACTTTGTGAATGAAAGCGTCACTCTTTCTGAGAGATCGTATAAATGATAGTACAGCTCGATAGCACGGTAATATATTTTGTTTCATTGCACGGGAGGGGTCTTTGACCCCGCGTTGACCACGCGCAGGACGGATCGATGGGGATTTTTTGCGTATTAGTACCCTAATGGCAAGTTGTGCGTAAATTTACAACCTGCTATGAACTTTTGCAATTTTATACGTTTTCTATACGGAACTTTGCATCGAGTTAAGTCATAATTACAAGGGGGAAATAGCAATCTTCTCAAAGATTAAGCAAATTTTGGGCTTCCTATTCTACAAGTTTGATAATAGACGCTTTAGCACGTAGGTACTTGGTAACAGGAAGTCGCAACATTTTTACCACTAAACAGTTTTACAAATTAAGAGACAGTTCGTTACAATCACATATCAAACGAAGAAAATCTAGATACTTTAAAGGCGGTTACATTTATGGCATCTTTTTCATTTTTTAAATACACCACGAGAAGACCTAATTAACTATTATAAGAACAGTGATCAATAATACTCACGTATTTTGTACTTGGTCTTGCTGAACTCGTGTATATGAGTGACGTCGCCGCACTGCGAGAACAGCAGCTTGACGTAGTCAGTGCTGGCTTCATACGGCACGCCGACGAGCACGGCGGTCTCGGCGCGGGACTCCACCGACACCGTGATGGAACTGCCGTCCAGGACCGTGCCTTCCTCCGACAATGCCTGTGTATAGTTACTAGTTATAGACACGTGCGAGTTTACCATATAGGTATATGTATAGTACTCGAGTTTTATACCAATTTACATGTTCTTAGCGCGATTCGCTCGAGAACCTTCGACGCCCTTGCGCGTTCGAGTGTAAATTTGTATAAAACTCATTCGCATTACAAGAAAGAGTGTGTTCATTCACATCATTCATTAGTGTTATAGTGTATTGTTTGCAGGTACTCGTAAGTTAATGTTACTGTAGTACCAGTTCTGTTTAACAATAAACAAGCATGGCTTGTTTTCACGATTATTGGTCGAGTGTAGAGTGTAACAGAGATAGAAAGAGAAGTTTGAAAAATCTATCAATTATACAAATTTTTAAATTGTCACCTTATTGCAGAATTAAATGACAAAATATACATTATCATTACAGTTGTCATTTTAAGGAAAATAGTGAGCTTCGTTATTTTTCTTTACGCAAAGTAACTAGCGTAGTGACTAGCAAAAAATCACGTAAAAAGCGTTAAAACATTATAGTTTCAACGACCTCTCTAACTATAGCTCGGTAATGTATGGCAGTAAAATGTACGGTGTCATTATGACGAGTAAACTACTGAAGACGACGCCGCTTCCACAATAGGACAAGACAAACAAATTAACAAAACCTTAGCTCATTACAATGTACTTAAGCTATTTGGTTGTTTAAAACTTACATATTCTTGTACCGTAACATAAAAATTACATAATATTTTTGTATTTCGCACTGAAACTGAACTTTACCGTCTAAAGTCTGATCATAAAGAGGTAATAACAATTTGCACCTATAGACATGGTAGCGCCAAAGTCTACAAACTAGCGGCTTGTACTAGCGTTACACTTAACCCGAAATATTTTTACAAATGCGCGCCTAAACTAAAGATCTTACAGTTGTGAGCAAGAAATTTATTAGGCAGAACACACTGCGTTGCCTCGCGACGGGGCACGCGACCCGAAGCCACAAGTATAACAAATAATGTGGAGACATGTGGGGCAGTGTGTGATCCGCCTTATCGTCCTAGCTGCTGCATCGAAACCAACGTGTTTAGTCTGTGTGGTAGCAAGATTGTTTACTCTAGCTGTAGCACATATATACGCAGTAAATTTAGCACGTTACTCCGCCGTGTCCGCCGCCATCTGCTTCCCGACTACTTACCCTCGGAACTTTGTACAATAAGCTTCAATACAGGAGAAAGGTGTGGTCGAACCCTCATTTATCGAAAGAATCAAAGAAAATTTTACCTATCTTATATTTTACAACAAAGAATCAGTTTTTGGTAAGATTCAGAGGTCAGCGACCCTTATACCAAAGGGCAACATTTTTTGTTTTACTCCAATTATGATAATTAGTGCTTCTTCTTTACTTGAAATCGAAACACGTAGATTTTTTGTTGGTTGTATATTCGTCATAATTAAAAATAACGATGATCTTAAAATTGAGAAGAGATTTTAACATTTTTACTTCTGATTGTGGCCCTTAAAAAGACCACACCTTTCTGTATACCCTTAGGATTAAAATTAAAATATATTGTTATGGTACAATTTAAAGATACTTATTTTAATGTTTACATTATTACTAATGTAAACTTGCCTTATTGTAACATGCAGATAAAATGCTTTACAGATAACATTTTATTTACAATATTTGTTTATACCTACTTCATGTTAAATTACAAAGCCTGGTTAGAGGCTTACAACAGCTTGAAAGAGGTACATAGGCCACTAAACACATGTAACAGGTTGAAGCCTATTGTACAAGTCCCTCAACACTTACCAGCACTGTAAGTACACACAAATACGTCACAAATGGACATGGATATCATCAGCTGATCTGCTACATCACTCATCATGACAAACAACTTAAAATTTTGAACTTTTAACAGTGAATATCACACAAAAGCTGCCAAACAGATGCAAACAGCAGTAGAAGACCAGCCTGTTCAAACATTCAAATAGTCACTCATTCTGCACATGAGGGAAGTGGCAACAATATATCAAATTTGGAAAAAAATAATATTTACTTAGCCATATACAGCCTCATTTCGAAGCAAGGCTAATTAAATTCTAAAACTACTATGACTTCTCAATATAAAATAAAAAATGTGAATATAAACTTTTGTTTACCTTTTCCAGAGACTCTTTGTTTTTGAATTCGACTATTGCCGATAATGTCGGAGTTGTGGTCAGTTCAGTTACAATGATTGGACCACGTCTAAAAAGAAAGAAAATTTGTCTCATTAATACTCCGGTATAGTTTTAGCATGTGTTTGTGTTCTGAGTGCTGTTCGCAGTTGCTCAGGAACACTCTACACAATCATCATAAAGATACTAATAAACTTGAATTATTAGAACAAATACAGTGGTTCAGTTTACAAGTATGATATTTGAATGTTGGCAAGTTGCTGTATCAGTAACAGAGGTGATGCGACCTAGTGAAGATACTCACTTGACATTGATGACTTCGCCGTGCTTCGAGAACAGCTCCTTGAGCTTCTCCTGGTAGTCGAACAGGAAGCTCGACGGCAAGTTCTCGACGAGTATTTTACCAGATTCCACCTTCGACTCCTTGTCGTCGCCACCGGCGTCGGCGCCCTCCGCGTTCTCATGGCTTTGATCGCCCTCCTGGTGATCGGCGTCACCGCCCTCGGCCCCCGCGCCCTCATCTCCGTGCTCCGCCTGCTCGGCGTCACCATTGTTGTCTTCCGCGGCCTCTACTGGCTCGCTAGTTTCCATCTCGGGTGCGGGCTCCTCGACGGGTTGGGCGGCGGCTTTTGCCTTCGCCGCTTGGTTTTTGGCACCGCGACCTTTCTTTTGCGCCACCATCGTGATATTACGACTGAAATTAACACGAGAACTGATTCTAACTGATTCGACCGATCGGGCGTGCGATTCGTCACGCTCTCTCAGTAACAGCGTTTCCCGCCATATCTATTTTTTGCTAAAACTTATCTACAACACTTGGCGCCTATTCTCAGATCTCAAGGGCGAAGTTTCTACCGCGCGAAACATCATATTACGTAGATTCATAAGAAATATATGTTAGTTAAAGCAGATGAGCTAATTTTAACTATGTGTAACATCACAGATAACGGTAAATACATCATAACAAGCCATACGCGCCATGAAGCATGCCTATTTGCGAATGGAAAATTCACGAACCCGAAGCGTTACCTCGTATAGCTTGTTACGATAGCATTTGGGATTGTTAATTCATAATAACGGAATATAAATAGAAGCTTTACTCACCAAATTAGCGATAAACGGTAAAATCAATGAAACCACAAATTCACAGGAAAAGACGCCAAACTATAAGCAATAATAACATGAAACCGGCATCACGCAAGCGCATCCGCCATTAAATAAATTAAAAAAAGTGAGGTTACTGGTGTTGCTAGATTACAAATTGAATAAATATTGATCATAAAAAACATCGTGTTTTATAAAGTTTTACGTAATGCCTTATTTTCTAATAAATTAAATGCATTATTTTCCTAATGACTATTAATTTATAAATTTAATCAAATTCTTTATTTTTAGATTCGTTCAAGTACATATTTCGTAGTCACCTGTCTGTCAACCAAAACATTCACAGGCTAGACATAACCTCAAATAATTAACTACACGATCTGTAATAAAATCATGTGTTTTGACAATTTATTTATCTAATTCTGGAGTAAAACAATACTTTTACGGTACCAATATGAAGTCTAAGACAGTAGAAATCAAGCCAAATGTAGGCGAAAAGTTTAAAATGGAAAGCTTTAATTTTATTGGTTTTTACAAAACTGCTGCTGAAAGTAACAAAGTTCTTGGAAAAGACAAAGCTGATGCCACTCCTAATAAAAGTGACTTAAACGACAAGGTGAGAACCCCTAAACGTGAGCACTCACCATATAATAAAAACAAAAAAAAGAGCAAACAGGAGCCTTGTATCATATCACAAATAAACATTGATGCGTCTAGCTTAAACTCTGGTGTTGGCGCCAGGGCTCAACTCAACGACTCTAAGGTAACATCTACACCTAACGCCAGCTCGAAGAATACCTCAGGAGTTAAATCCATCATGAAAAACACCTCCCTTGCGGATCAGTCAATAGATAGTGCGAGGTCAAATCCACCGAGTGGTAAATCTAAGAAGAGGAACAAATCAGTCAGTTTCATGCTGGACGATCATGAAGAGGTGGTGGTAAAGAGGACTAAGTCTGATGATACTATCAAAGTAACTAAAAAGACAGAGAGCACAAGACCTAATGTCAAAGATAAAAAGAAACCTGCACAGAAATTCAAAAACAGTCAACAATCTGAAAAGGAGAATAAGGCAACTAATCATAATAAACAGAATAAGGATGTAGAGACTCAACCGAGTCCACAAGAAAAGAAACCAACTAAAGCAACTAGGGCTTCAAAAGTAGAACCCGCTGCAGCTCCAGTTGTTAGTGATAGTGAAACATTAGCTCCAGAAAAAAAAAAGAAATTTAAAAAAGTGAAAAAACAAAAGGCAGAATCAAAGCCAGAGTCTATGGAAACAGAGAGTAACAACAATGAAGTGACAACAGAAGCCAAAAGTAAAAAACCAAAAAAGAAAAAGCAAACCAAAAGAACATCAAATGACAAAAATGGAACAGGGGAAGGTGATGGAGAGCCAGTATCCAAGTCACGCAAGAAGGAAACCAAACCGGACATTGCAGAAGATTTAGAAAACCTTACTATTGGTGATAATCCACATACATTGACAAACTTACTTGATGAGATGACCGTAGTTGACAAAGACAAGAAGAAAAGCCTTAGAAAGCAGTTTAATAAGAACAAAAAGCCAAAAGGTCCTAATAAAGAAGAGGCAGAGACATCAGAAGAAGTAAAAGAGAAGGTAAAATGGAAGAAAAGGAAATGGAACAAGGACAAGAAGGGAGATGTTGATGAAGACAGCCTCGCCAACACCGTGGTGATAGAGAACTTACCACTTGCTATCATGTTAAACTATAAGAATTTATTGGCTGAACACTTTAATAAATATGGACTGATCAAGAAAATAGGGTAAGAATATTTTTCTATTTTGTCTTTATATTATTGGACTACTGCACACCTGGAATTTTTGGAGAATGAGACTCATATTAAAAGTGTGTGTCTTTCTAGAAAGTAAAATAACAGTAATTTGTCTATGCCAATACAATGCCTTATTTTATAAAAAATTGATATAAATTATAAATAATTTTATTGTTATAAAGGGTATTTATTTATCCATCAACAACAAAGCATAGTTTTCCATTAACCTATATGTAAAGGATAGATAAAACTAGTTTATTTATCTCTCAAGTGGGTGTATATCTGTGGGATGATAGTATGAGTACTTTTAGATAAACATAACACATTGTTTTGTTACAGCATTGCCGAGGTATATCCCACAGAGGAATCTAAACCGGTGTTTACAACAACAATCACTTTCTACAGTGATGGAGCTGCCAATCAGGTAAAACTACAGATAACACTGGCAACACTGACTTTAGGGGAAATGTGCCTCTGTGGAGCAGTTGGTAGTATTCGACATGTATTTGATCCTCAATGCTATGATCTATGGGCCTGAGGTTATTAGTTTAGTTAATTTAGGTAAAACTAGTTCATATTTTTGCAATAATTTATTGAGGAAAAATTTTCAATTTCAATACCCATTTCTTAGCTCTGAATAAGCAGTAAGGGTATTTTAATGCATAAACCATTTCATAAAATAACAGTTGCCTAGATTGTTGCCATGTTTGTTGATGAAACAAATACTAAAGAAATTTCTATGTATTCAAATAGTCAATATCAATAGTATTTCAAAAAGATCTAACTTTTTTGGGCATCATTTATCTAAATCTACCTTAATTTAATTTCAGGCTATGGAACTAAACAACACAGAGTTCGAAGGCAGTCGTATCCGCATGAAACATGCTCTCCCGCCCACGGCGACGACGATCGTGCTGCGATCATACGCCGAGCTCACGGACCAGAACATCAGCTCCATGTTCCTGGGTGCCGGCAAGATCAGGAGCATCAGGCATTTGGTTAAGGGAGGGAAAAAGTCTATGGGTAAGTTTAAAATCAAATTATTCCCTATCCAACTTCCCACATGTTCGATATTTTGTCCCTAACTCTAACTAACAGGTTGATTTTCGGAAAAATGCAAAGCTTTGGTTATATATTATATTATCTTGAGTCGCCAACTATGTGTCTGCAATTTTTTATCAGAATCGGTTCTGCATTTTTGCCCTTAGACTTTACAGACAGACAGACTTTCTCCTTTATAATACAGTGGATATAAGTATGAAATAGTAGTAAAAATTAATTTGTTATGTTACAGGAACGGCGTTCATAGAATTCGACGGTCCAGAATCAGTGGAGCAAGCTCTCAAAATGGCGGCGGGTGCCAAGATCTCTGGCAAGAAGACTCACGTGGCCAAGTTCGAGGTGCGCAGTAAGAAGAAACATGCCAAAGCTAAGAGCAACAGTGACAGTGAGAGCGCGGGCGCGGACACTGGAACAAGTGATGACAGTGATTAAGAAGTTATTCCCAAACTTTATTATGTGTTTTTTGTGTTCATAATTGTTTTATAGCAGTTTTAAATGCTGTTGAAATTTTAAGTGTGAATGTGTCTTTATGAAATAGTATTGATAAAATTATAGTATCTATATGTATCGTACATAGGGATTATTTTTATCAAATAAAGTTCAATTTTATAGTGAGTAAATCAGTATAGCTTAGGCAAACTGTCGATATATTTGTATCAAGTTTTTGATGTTTGAACAATACATACCTACTTATAATGTATCATTTATATTGTTATATGGCACTATCTATAATGGTTTTTACAAAAACAATATATAGTTACTTATAAATCTCGAATATTATTCGCGATCTCAATTTAAAACTGCCAATATTATAAAGTGTTTGTTGTTTCTTTTGCTTGGAAATAAAGGAAGATAAACTGCTATAAAGCATTTATGAATGATTTTGTACAAGAAAATAATGTTGTAATAGTACTTGGAAACATTTGTAGGGAATATAATAGAATGAAATTAACTGCACTGCCGTGAATTTGTATTTAAATTGGATACAGCATTGTACTATAAAATATAATAAAGTCTATGGCACTTTTCAGAGCAATTCTTGAATAATATTATTTTGTTTACAGAATGTATGGTAAGATTCTTACATATTTTCCTCAAACAGTGCGCTAGGTCGCGCTTTTACGCTCTGCTAAGATAGCTAGTTAATAATGTGGCCAATGTAACTCAAAAACAATAAAATATATTGAACACTTGGCTGCTAAGCAAATTAAAATAACACTGCTTTGCAGGCAGTTGAGTACATATGTAACAAAATATTGCACAAAACTACTTTTTGATAATATCTTCTGGATACTTGTACATTTTATAGTATAATGTCTGCGAGCAAAGATACGTATAGCTGATTCGTATAATGATAGTAATTGATCATATAAATGTATTAGTATAGTAGATGTTGTACCATTTTGATACTTTATTACTCTATCTAAAGTAGGATTTCTATACGCCTGTTTCACTGAAACCAAAAAATCTGAACTTTTAGGGAGCATTTATGTTAAAGTTTTTAAAGAAAAGTAAATTGTAGGCATAATACTAAATTGCGACCATTATCTTAAACAAAATAAGAATTATAAAGTAACGATACCTTATTTGTTGCCCGACGTTTCGATCGAGTAACACCAATCATGGTCATGGGCTATCTGGAACTTATTTAGTATTATGAGCATTTATGTGTTCAGGAATATTAGCAAGACTAATGAAAATTGTGTGTATAGCTAAAGTAGATTAATTTTGTTCAGGGTCTTCATTTGTACTTATTTCGTAAATTTCTAATTAAAACTGAATGTGTCTTGCTTTGTTCACCGATTAATTTAAGACGTGCCTATCTTTTTCATTCATATTGTTAGGAAAAATGGGCATATGATAAACAATAATTCTATAGTACAGTATCCCTGGTTTTTGTGAAACAGGCTTTCAATATTTTAACAATAAATGAGTTACATAACCTTATCCTTAAATGAAATTAAATAATTTCAGTAGCAAATAACGTTACAAAAATACATATTTTATAACAAATATAATTGATTTTTACCGTGTTATTAAATAGTTAATGTTACCATAACAAACATTTTTGTTGTAATGTAGTTCTTAAATGTTATATTTGGCTTCTGAGACTGTTATATTTGTTTTAGAAGCGTTGAAGACATACTGGCGGACGTATAGACAAAATTCTAATTAATTATTTAGTAAATTTTATACTGGTTATACAACATACCAAGGAATCTTTGAATATCTGAGAGTTCTGTTTTAAAATGTAGGCTCTAATCCTAAGTTAATGGACTCTAGATCTAATCCTATGCTAAATATGGGCAAGGGATTCTCTATAGACGCCTCTTAAAGTAGCAATCACCCTCCCTGAGGACGGTTTTCTTATGAATTTTCATATCAAAAACATTTCGAAGCTTTAGATAATATGATCTCTATATTGTTCGTCAGTATGTTCGGTCTTTACCCGCAATATATTGCGTTGATTATTTTTGTTACTATGCCTGATCTAATCAAAATTTTACATTAGGCTAAACTACTGCACTATGACTGCTAATATGCAAACCAAACTCATTTCAATTATAACCATAGACAATTTATCATACACTCTTTTGATTTCTACATTAATCTAATTCAAGTGTATTGTTCAATCTACCGGTATATTGGTTTGTGTATTAGTAGTTAGATTGCTCAATGCATGTAAAGACTCTTAATACATGTAACAACAGTTCGGCGGCCGCTCTCATTAATGTAACCTTAGTTTTTTTCTTTTTATCATCATGTTAATATTAATTTTCAAATAGTTGGCTAGTGTCAATGAAACTGGCTACTTCCCTATATCGGCTAGCTAAGGGGAATAATATGAAAACATGTAGTCCATTTCCTTTTTTCATAGTGTTGTGTATTAAGAGTCTATACATTATTAATGTGCCACATTGTAAATACCTCAAGATGCGAAAATATATTTGTATTAGGCAAGTTGTTCATTTTAGGCACTATTAGATTATGTAGTAATTACGTTGCGCGATGGAACATTGTGGAATAAATGGATACGTTGAATTTAAACATGATTTTTATTTTATGAACTTTAGTTAAAGTACTCCTATCTTAGAGGCATGTTTGATTGTGAATGTAACAAAAGAAGTTAGTAAGACTCTGCCTACCCATAGTAATAGGCGTGATGTTCCCTTGTGAACGTTGAAAAATAAAATAATACACATACATTCCTTTAATATCATGCAAAGAATTGCTTAAAATGCTTGTTACGAAAGTATAAAAACTCGAACAAAAAATAGCAAAAAGATATGTTTCCGCCCGGGATCGAACCGGGGGCCTTCTGCGTGTTAGGCAGATGTGATAACCGCTACACCACGGAAACTTGAGAAGGTGGGTCGAAATTATACGCCGTATTGTGTGGTGTCATTAAATAACTTGTTGATATGTAGGTCATATTCCATTCACTAACGGAGTTGAAAGCAACGACCTTCGTTAAAACTTTAATCAGCTACTTGCGATCTACAGTACAAAATGGAGTTCTAACACTGTACTATGCTTTCCTTGGTTTCTGAATGTTAAAAATAGATAATATCGCAATGTAGCGAGTTCGATACGATACAATAAGTCAGTTGTTTCATAATTAAAAAAAAAATAAATTCTAATTATAAAAAAGCAATGATCAATGCTGCGTTCTTAAGTAATTATACTACCTATGGATGTATCATGTTGTTCCTGGGGGTTGGCAATTATTGCCAATTAAGTGGCATACTGTATTCAATGAATAAATGGCAACTACTCGAGCTAGTCACATGTCACATACAATATTACCCACTATTTAAAACAAGATAAATAAAAACACATAATTTAAATTTAAACAATAATTTATTGTGTTCTTAGAGTTAATAGTTATGCGTTAAAATTAATTATACTGTATACACAAGATCCTTAATCGTTCCGACATTAAGCTACGGTCATTAATTACAGTAAGTATTTACAATAATTACCAATAAATTACATTATGTGTGTATGTGTGTGGCTGCGACACGATCCGGTAACACTATTTAATCCAATAATACTTTAAAAACATTGATATTACTATCACGTAATAATCTGTATCGATATAATACAAAAATATCTTTATTTATATCAGAAAAATAACTTTTATGTTATGGTGCGTCGTCTCAACGATGTATAAAATGTAAGCTGTTTTATATCGCAATCGACAAATGAGAGGTATTTTGTGGACCGCTTTATACTGCCAAAACTCCCTCCAAATTATAAAATAATAACCTGAAGTTCAAAAATGAGATGTCAATAATTTATTTACACAAATCTTTTTTAGAGATACCAGAAAATATTTAACGTTTTTAATCTAGAATGATTTATTCCAAAGTAATTTATCTTATGCCTTATACTCAATTAAAGTTTCAGCAAAAGGAGTTTGTACGCAGTATAAGCGGGTTCGTTTGCCGCATGTAACGGCCTATGTCTTATTCTATTATTATATTTAGGAATTTAAAATGTTCAAAATGTGTGTTATTCGATCACAAAAACAGACAATACGTTTTGGTTACAATTATATATCTGTTAAGGCTTTCGGGTTTTACATAACTTTGAGAAAGATTTTTCTTATGATAGGCGATTTATTGGTGTGGCTGTATTTTGTGATCAAATACATAGATAATTATTCATATCTCATTTCATAAGATCTAAGTTTGCTTTTAGAACTTGGTTTATAAGAATCAATCTCACTTCATCTTAACAGTTACATGCCGTTCTTCTAAATTCATTTGTTGTTATTCAGCAAGACTAAAGCACGCAAGAATTTTATACATGTCTTTTACAAATTATCGATTAAATAATACATTTTAATGTAGCTATATGTTGAGCGACAATAGTGAAAGGCGCAAAGCAATATCCTTGATATAGTTTAAAATAAAATTTAAATAAATTATACAATAAATAAATATAAATACATTCCGAGATCGTGGACATTTCGATAGTAAAACTTAACTGTACAACGTGTAATGTAATAACAGCACCAAGCTTCGAAATGATACTTCGTAATCAATCTTCCCATAAGACTGAACTTTTTCATAAGCTCTATATGTTGACAGGAACTACCTTTTTATAGCTGTAGTCGCAAAGACATCGCAAGTTGGTCTATGTAAATAATGGTATTAACTGTATAGCTTTTCAGGTTTTGATATGACTTGAACAACGTTCATACCAATTTGGCGGCTTTTTCATACAAAGATTTTAAAAGCTTGAGCTCTGAGTACTGTTAATTTAATGTAATTAAATTACACGTTGTAGAGTGTACAAATAAGTGCTGTATCGATGAGCAACTGATCGTTGACTAGGTTAAATCAGAGCGATCGAACAACTCGCCGCGTTACTACACTCATTGCTTACTTGTGCCACCAATAGTAATATTATTTCTTTTTTAGAAAATACTTTCATTAATATCTTGCTGTTTTATATTAAGCAGGTGTCAATAACAGCAATGCAGCAGTTTTTGCCTATTTCTCTATGTATATTGTGAGGTTATCATAGAATCTCAAGTTAACATTGAGGTCTTGACGTACTCGTACGTAAGTAAATGCTATTTGAGAATTAAACACAGAATTTCGTGGTCTATATAACCTTGTGCTTGGCGGAATAATTTTCTGGTTAGCTTAATCACACAAGTAAGCATCATGTGTAGTGGACGCAGCGTCACAATCGTCGCATATTTAGATAGAAAAAACGCATTTCTATCTACGTCGATAGATCTCGAATACTAAGGAATACCAATGTGGATGCTTGTCTTTTTATATTGTTAAGTTTTTATTAAAGCAAGCGACTGAAGTATTTTTTACAGTGATTATAAAATACATAAATTTTAATTTTCATATTTATTTTACGTCATTATATTGAGTCAATTCAAAATCCAAGACTATTATGTCTAGAGAAGCTATGTCTAGTTTAGAGAAGAATTTTAGAGATGATGTCTTTTGCGTAAACTTTTAAACATCCAAACAAAATCTTTTTGGGTTAACTTTTCATATGAAAATTCACCATTTTTCTTGTATTAAAAGTTTGTTAAACTACATCCACTATATTGGTATTCCAAGTAATAAAGATCTTAGTCAAATGAGCTAAGCTAAGAGAAGCGTTGTAGAAGCGACATCGCGTCACACGCCGCAACTGTACAGCCCCACCCCTTTCTATCTCTGTCCCTTTCCAACACAGTGTCAGTCTGTCGGACCTCTCGCTCTACACATCAACACCCCGCTCCTTTTGTCAGTCTGTTAAACTTCGATATTTTTGTCACATAGATTTATTATAGTCTTATGTGGAGATTGGAGATTGTTTTTTACTGCTGAAGATAGTTCATTCAAGTTAAAACTTATTGATTCAATTGTTTGATCAGTGAGATAATTGAGATAAATATATGGATCAATTAGGTTGGAGAGATTTAAACTTGTATTTTAAATTAAAATTATTGCCAAAGAGAAAAAATCGTTCAAACATTTATACTTATGGAATTGTTATTACAGATTATTGTATCAACCACATCGTAAATCTCTTAGCGAAAAGAGTGGCCGTGAGTTTCTTGTAAGCTCTTCTCATAGGGCTCTACCCCCTTTCCGAACTAGTGGTGGATTCAGTAATTGTAACGTATCATAAGTGTCAACTTTGACCTAAATGAATAAATGATTTGATTTTGATTTTAACAGCTGACTTTCAAACTCATTCTTATAATTTATCAAACAACTGTACTCGATTAAATCTCACTATTATACCCTGATTGAACTACGATCAACAACTTCACAAGCAGTATACAAATATTCTGTTCTCTTCATGCTCTCGTTGAGTATCGTAAGTGCGAGTGAGAGGGGAGTACGTGACGTGTGTAGGGGGCGGGCGTGTGTGTGGTGCGGGGCGAGTGGGGGGCGCGGGGGAGGGGCGGCTACTCATAGCCCGCGAGCCGCCCCTACGGGTGCCGCTGGTTCGGGACTGGGATACTGTAACAAATAAATACAAACATTGAATAACGTACATTATTTTAGATTTATTATTTGCTGGAACGTGTGATTGTGTGTGCAATCTTGAATATTATAGTTGGTGTTTTGGTTACGCTGTATAGTGCAAAAGTTGAGGTGGACTAATGTTACTATTATTAGTCAAACATAAATTATATTTACAGACAAGTTTTCCTATGGGTATGTGCCAGTGATTCGTAAATCATTGAAGGGGTACAGATGTGCTTGAGACTCGAAGATTGATTCAGCAAATGTTTTAATCTGAATATATATTATGAAAAAAAAATCAACTGTGGCGTCACAAGTCCCGATACTTACCTATTACAAATGAATCGACCATGTTAGTTCCAATAAAACTAAACAAAATCAACGTACCCATAGAAGGCGGGGAAGTTAGTGTCGGTATTGAACTGGAAGTTGACGGGCGTCTTGGGCGAGGCGCAGCTGTAGCTGAGGTAGTCGTCGGACGCGTGCAGCTGGCGGCTGAGGCTGGGCTCGGACGCGCTGCGCGTGATCTTGGGCATGGCGCGCAGCATGGCCTCCAGCGACGCCAGGATCTGGCGGAACAGCGGCCGCTGCTCGCGGTCGAACTTCAGGCAGTCCTCCAGCAGCCGCTTCAGCGCTTGCGGCGCGTCCTGGCGCAGGCGCCGCGCGTCCGGCCGCAGCAGGCCCCGACCCACCATCCACAGGATCTGAGGGAGAAATGTGAGTTAGTCTTAAATGTTACACAATTCTTCGTCTTGTTACGAGATAATTGTGCATACCAATCACGTAACTAATAATTAAAACCTTAGAATAATGAACCCTTGTAGCGCGAAATCGCATAGTAAGTGCGTTTGCGTAGTAATTAATGTTTTAGTGTAACTGCTTTTAAAGGTAGATAAGTAAGGTAAAGGACACATAATTTCAAGTTTCACCTTAGAACATCAAAACAATTTTTTAAATTCTTTTTAACTAAAGCTAATAATATGTACCTGGTCCTTATTGTTGAGGTGCGCGTAGGGCAGCTCGCCCGCCATGAGCTCGTACAGCACGATGCCGTAGGCGTACACGTCGGAGCGGAACGTGTAGGGCGCGGGCTCGTCCATGCGGATCACCTCGGGCGCCATCCACAGGATGGAGCCCGTCGGCTGCTGCCACTGCACGCCGCCCGCCGTCGACGTGTCTGGGGGGACAGAACGACTTAATGTTCAATACACGCATGTGATAATTGAATGATTCACAGTGCTTGTTCACGTTGAAACGCGCGGGCGCGGTGGCGGTCGCGAGCGCGGGGACGAGGCGATTTGTGTTCACGTTGGCCGCCAGGCGTTTGTTTCTAGCGACAAGCTCAAACTGGCTGAACTTACTTGACGTCGCGAGTGAATCGCGCCCGCCACCGCTAGTTCGACGTGAACACACACGAACATCTTCACGCGTTTGATATTGCCGCGAGCGCGCGACACCGCTAGCTCGCCCGCTACTTAGACCGTGCGAACGGTTTGTACGTGAACACTTGAGAACTACGCCATATGTTTGATATTTCGTGACCGCACCCGCCACCGCGCCCGCGAGTCAACGTGAATGAGCACGTAAAAACGTCAACATCGCGTAAATATAAGCTTACTTAAAACGACGTGGCTAAACCGATATTAAGTCTAGGGGCAGAGCACAATCACCTATAGAATTAAGTAACAATTCTGAAATGGCACTAATCAGAACACAGAGCCCATAAATTGCCCACTCGTGGGGTAAATATGTTTTAGCATGTAAAACCAGACATTAAACGGTCCAACAAGAGGACCACAAATGCATTAGAAAAACCAGGCACGAAAACTATTAGTATACGATACTCACCGGACCACCGAACCTTGGCCGTCGCTAGACCGAAATCTCCGATCTTAACCGACCAGTCGTCTCTCAAGAATATGTTATTTGATTTCAGGTCCCTGCGAAAAAACATTCCTATGTTAGGAAACTTTAGCAATCAAAAAGTGTGAACATCCAAACACCATATTATAAGGTCTTATTAAATCACCCGAGACTGATCATGACATTTTTTATTGTTATTCTTTAGGCTTATACTGTTATGGCGAAATGCACAAAAGTTTTTTTTTAATAACGCATTACTGTCCCACTGCAGAGCAAGGGTCTCCTCCCAAACGAGGGGGATCACAAAAGTTAAAAACATTCAAAGTGCGTGCTTATGGGTACACCAAACTTCGTATACGTTTTACAAGACACTACCGTACCTATGTATAATATTCTTAGCATGTAAATAGTCCATGCCCTGCGCAGTCTGTCGCGCGACATCGATGAGGTACAGCAGCGGGAACGGAGTCTCGAGCACGTGCAGGTGCTGGTACAGCGACGAGCCCTCGCACCACTGAGTCACGATGGCCAGCGACGGCTTCGACACGCACCCCATGAATAAGAGGATGTTGCAGTGCCGCGTCTTACGTAGCACTGCCACCTGGGAGAACAAGATGTTGGTTTTAACTAACTTAATATAGATTTATATTTATAGCTTTAATAAGCTGTTATTCTGATATTGTAATATTACAGCCGCTAATTAAATAAGAAAGCTAATGTAGCGAGATCTTAAATACGTTTTAAGTTTCAAATAAACTAGATTGCGAACCGGTATGGAAAAAAAAGTACACAAATGCTTCTATTTGCAAGTAGATAGTTAATTTCATACACAGGGCATTTAATATCACAATCATAATAACATCACATCACATCATCAACATAAAAGTGTTATCTTACCTCATTTTTAAACGCCTGCAGTTGTCCGGGCGTGGGTGTCTTGACGTTGAGCGTCTTAACGGCGACGGGGCCGTGCCAGTGCGCCTTGTACACTGTTCCGAAACTGCCAGACCCTGGACACAAACAAAAAGATAAGACTTCAAGTTAGAAGGTTTAACAAAATATATAAAAAAAAGTGCTATAATTCCGTGCAATTCTAAAATTGTAAACACACATATTATGCCATTTTTCGTGAAAAGACACGAATAAAATATAAGTTAGTTAAACGATTCTTCTATTAGCCGTGCCTTGATCACAGAGTAATAGCAGCAACGAGGACGCAATTACTCATAATAATATGGTATTTCAGCAGGACACAATTACACCAGTATGATCGATTTAACTCATTTCGTATCATTACTTTATCTGCCTAATATAAATACAATACGGCAATAATGTATCACGTGACATGCTCACCTATCCTGGCGCCGATGAGTATTTCATCAGCATGTATGACCCAGTCGTCGTAGCTCTCCCGCGGCGACAGCGCGTGCTTCCACGACTCGTCCGCCGAGCGCGCGCGCGCCCGCCGCGGACGGATCGTGCCCGTCGGAGACGCCTGACCACAAATAAAAGTTAGTTAAACATCATTTTCAAGTATTAAGCAAATAAACTAAGCGGAAATTATGGACGCACGTATGGTAGTCCTGAAACGTGCACGTATCCAATACATTCGGATACGACCATGTCGTTGCCCTACGGATACATCTATACTCCTAGATTATGCAACGTTACAATGTCAGCAGTAAACGCACACATATTTATGAGAAATATGACATTTGGAAAATTTAATTGAAAATTGAAAGAATAGTCGTTTTTCAAAAATTAACAAAACCATGATACGTATTTGTTTACAGGTCCTGGCGCTGACTAAATAAATAATAATGAGAAAACTTAACAAGCTAAATAAATAAAGATACGTAAATATATGTAGGTTACCTGCGTGCTTTGACTGTGTGGTGAGTCTGTGTTTTTGTCTTTGTCGTCCTGTTTGTGTCGCCCCGACGTCAAGTGATTTGATGACTGAGGCGAATTGTTATTGCACTGCTGCGAAATAAATATTTATTAGTTACATTATCATCATTAGAAAACCATCCATCATATCAACTTTTTATTTACACTTATTTTAGGATAATTTTAGTATCAAAATTAACCTTGTTACTTATTTGACTACCAAAGATTTGCCGACCAACTGCCTATATAGGTTTTACAGCATCGATATTTTGTTTGCTATCGAAAAAACATGGAATACACCTATAAGACAGGGAGACAAAAATAATTGCTTGCAGTATAACCGTTCAAAAGGCACTTTTTTTATTAAAATAGTTATAAAATTAAATTAAAAAGCAGTAGTTCATTAGTTACCTGATTATACTTTCTCTGATGTTCGGCTAAGGTCATCGGCCTCTGCACCATGTTGATGCACACGTTAGGCGCCGAGTTCGATCTGTCTTGCTGGTTCAACGAGCGGGGATGCTGTTGCCTGTATACAACACGATGACGTCAGAATACATACACAACTCAGATGCCAGTCAAAGAAAGTTTATATAACGATACCTACTAAGTATAATGAGTCAACTGACATTATAGTAATTTTACAGGAGAACCATTTGTAAGCAACTTGGTAATATTCCTTGAGTATAAAATGATTTGATTTTTGTTATTATTACTTGATAATTATTGTTTATAAAGTAAATACACTAACATTAAGATCATGGTTTATTATGTATGTTTATATAAAAACAATTAAACACCTAAATTTGTTAAATGACTCAGTATACTGAGGTATCGATATTTCGCCAGCGAAAATGTGAAGTATGCAACGATTATAACTCTGTGATTACACTATGATTTATCAGACAAATAGATGTTTAAGATTTATATCAAGACTGCTGCACATATTATTTGTGTAGTACACAACACACGTGCACGGTAAAATATCGTGCACTTAATAAATACGTGTACGTAAACATATACGATATGCAACAGTCTTTAATATATTTTATTCCTAGTTATTGCTGGGATTTTCAAAGTGCGTTTAGAATAGGATTTGGAAGCAAACAGTCACACAGGAAAAGTGAAATGGTATCTTCTATTTCTGACTTTTACGAATCGAGTATAGGATATAGTCTACGCAATACTGAATACTACAGCATAATAAATAAATAAATAATAAATGTAACCCATTAATGTCCCACTGCTGGGCAAGGGTCTCCTCCCATAATGAGGGAGGGGTTAGGCCTTGAGTCCACCACGCTGGCCAAGTGCGGGTTGGGGACTTACTACAGCATAATAAATAATATTATTAATTTTAGAGACTACACTATAAAAGTCCATAATAAATTACCTACAAACAAAAATCAGAAATAAATCTATCCAAAGGTAGGAAAAAAAGGCTATTTACTTGAAATATTTTCTATATCATCTATACTCTAATTTAAAACAATAAAAGGGCTGTCTACAACAAAAAAACTTAAGATTTTTGCTAAATATGGTTTTGGGAAAAAAAGTTTTTATTCTACAGAAAAACCAAAAGGAAGGTAAGTAACGTGCGAAAACCAGAGCTAATTAATATGCTTGCGTTATTTAAAACTAACAGATCTCTTTTCTTAAGTGTAAAGGTTTGAATAGACTAGTACTTGCTATAACTTTGTTATTATATGTTTGGATAGAACTCTGAAGAGATGTTGCCATATTGCCCTGTCCATTAAACGTCTAATTTATAGTATTTTAAGATGTTAAAAATTTATATACTTTTTTAAAATAGGCTTTTCAGATTACTGCCCTATTCTCGATATGCCTGTTTTACAAAACCCACTTTATACACACAGTTTTAAAAACGGTTTCAAAATTGACAATACGGCAACATTATATATGAATTCTATATACGCGTGTGTATTTCCAAGCGCATATGAGTGTCAGGATTGCTTTAGTGTAAACAAGCGGTGTCAAACTATAAGCTATGTTAGATATTCACCAGTGAACATCGAACTCCTTCATTTTCTTCGCAGGAGAGATAGACCTGTGTAATGCATCGTTAGCTAAGTCTTACTGTATTATTGTAAGCCCTTTATATACTACTATATCAACTACTAAACCTATTACTTATAGTAAAAAATAATAAACTCAAAAATAAGTAAATTAGATCTAATTTCTAAGGTTTTTTATACCCATATACTATTTAATCCAATGTAATCCCAGCTAACTAAATGGGTCGAAGAGAAATCCCAAAATAATGTCAATGAATAAAATTTATAAATGAAAATAATTCTCTTTCGGATTCTACTCACGGTCCAATTTTGCATCAGGCAATTTGAAATTATTGACTAGAGTTTGAAACAAGATATTTGACAACCAATTATTATAGTACAAAATAGAAACGTGAGTAGCAATGGTGTGGCTAGAGCCGAGCAGATATATTATTGTTCCAGTCATGATATTAAGAAAAAAAAAACAATATTTTGTAAGACCTGTGTAAATATCCAAAAATTCGCCAAAACCTAGTCTTCTGTACGTTTGTATTTTAGAAGTACTAAGTACATTTCGTAATAAATATTTTGATATTGTTTTTCATCAATATATCTGTCTGCTCCAGCCACAACTAAATCTACATATAATTGGACTCGTTAGAACAAGCCAGTACTTGTTCTGATCGGTCCGGGAGTACATGTTGTGGTACCCGAAGTGTGGCGGGAAGTGCAGGATGCCGGCCTGCGTCTCCGGGTTCTGCGCCAGCAGCGCCGCGTAGTACGAGTCCGTCATGCGGACCTGCTTGGGGGAAGGCGTTCTTCAGTTGGATTTATGAATTACATGTTATATATTAGTGTGATTTGATGTAAAACTAAAGGGTTTTAATGATTAGATCTGTATTTTAAAGCTTTTAATATAATATGTAGTGCGGAAAACGGTACATTATTTGCTAGGATAGATGTATCGTTTTCTACGTTGCCATTACCACGGCGTTTATGACGCCATCTGCCATTAGCTTCAGCTCGACATTGTTTTTTCAGTGACCTTTAAATTGACTCGAAATACTTGCATATGTGACCAAATTTCATATCAGACTCTTCTTCTTCATGATTAACTAATTTTATTATAAGTGTTTAATTTCACACGCCCGTAAACGCGTATCTATGGGACACGAGTAAATCGATTTAGCGTACATAACATAATACGCACTCGATCAACAAGTAACGTTGTCTGAGAGGCCAGTGTATAATCGTGTTATAATATCATCATGTAACCAACCTGGTGGCAGATACTGGGCACTTTGTCAGCGCATCGCTGGTGGAACTTGAAGTTGCACTGCGAGCAGTAGAAGCCGTTGAACAGCAGTCGCCTGCAGCACTCGCAGAACGCCAGCGTGAAGAACGTCTTGCGAGTGAACTGGTGCGAGATGTGGGACATTATCGGCAGCTTGTCTAGTGTGCGGACTGTCACCTGAAGAATTACAACAAGTCGTATTAGATAATGAGAAATTGTAGTTTCATTCCACGTGAGCAGACAGGCAGACCAATTGATTTGATTGCTCGTAGTGTTATGAGCATGAGTGTCTGATCTCTCCATCTTCCTACTTGGTAATAGGTAGAAAGGAATTTACTTTATTATAGTGTGGATTGTGCTCCTAATTACCCCACAGCAGTTGCACAGAAACAAACTCGCCCATAATAATTGTCTGGTTAAGAAACTGGCAAATATTGCTCATTAATAATTAACCGGGTGAGCATGTTTCGAGGGCCAATGTAGAGACAATACCACTTTGATTTTATTGAGTCCTTTTTAAGGGTCATAAAATATTGAGTGTTTCATTTTCTATTAGAATATTCTTAGTAGTATACAGGGTTTAGTGTGAGCGCAACATAATGCCAATGGAATTGCACAGAGTCAACAAAATTATCAGGAATTCTGTGTAAGAAGTTATTTGATATTCCTGAGACTCAAACATCATATTTTCCTGACGTTGTACAATATTTCAAATGCCTTTGTATGCTGAATAAAGCATCGAGGTTCCTTAAATATGATACAACTTGTTAACATTGTATAATAATTAAATCAGCGATGAACATTTTGTTATAAAATTACCTAATATTTCCAGGGCTTTATTTAAACACTTATTTTTAAGGATAATTCAATTTTAAAATATGTATGTCAAATAATATTTTGTATTCATCACAATATACCTAGTTTCAGTTAAAATTTATAGAGTTAGTGACCTCTGCTTATCCTCATGAAAACATATACACATAAATAAAATAATATTACATAAATAAAGTAAATTACTATAAAAGGACACAAACTAAGGACATGGACGTGACTATGACATAAATAAAGGCTTAATTATGGGGAAAGGGAATTCAAAAATATTTTGTTGACATATGTACCTATACCTAAATCATAGGTAAATAATCATAAAATACACTACATATAGGATTTTCTTAAAGATCTAGAGACGGGTTGAACAAATTAATTACTTGGGTGTAATTGTTAAGGAAAACTTTTCTATTATACAAGAAATACATAGATCAAACTCAAGATTATTGTAGCTTACACAAAATGCATTATAAAAGGATTAAGCACTTCTGAAAAATATGATTTAACAGTTACTCAATTTATTCATGGATAAATGTTTGTCATTTCATATTATTCCTTTCTATTCTCAATCACATTCTAACCAAATTGCAGTATTGGTTACATCTTATATTAGACTGTAGGTAATATAGTATAAAATTATATTGTTACTGAATTTCCTAATAATAAAATATACAGTTAGGTACCTAAATAACTACAAAAAACCCTGATTAGGTAAACAACAACAGGCAATATGTCAAATTAGTTACTATGTACCTATGTGTTGTTTAAAAACTAGGAGAAAATAAACCCAGTAATCAATCATATCTTGAAATCATATTGTCATCATGATTAACAACTTAGGTACCCATATCAATTTGCTAAAGCTATTAAAATGAATACTACTGAAGTATATAGTATATCCAGCATTTAGCTTCCATTTTGGACACAATGGCTAGCACCTCCCTTAACACCGGAGGAGGCTCTTGCCCAAGAGCAAAAGTGTAAATTTATTTACTTGAGTAATAGATAATGCCAGTCTATTATGTTCTCAATCAGTCTACTAGAGTTTCTGGCCTAGGTATCATAATTTTGTCAAATTACATTAAAAAAAAATTCTAGGCCTAGTTGTTTGGTATGCCTAAATTATCTAGCAAATAAAGGCCTACTTTTACTAATTTATGTTATGAAATGTAGATTAATTATTGTTTAATTTTATGGTTGAAGAAACTTTGTGTTTTACACCTACTTTTCATTTTAAGTATCAGATAGACTGGTAGAAATAGTCTTAGATGATATGGAAGGCTATATACTTTAAAGTGTTTATAAGAGAAATAGCTACACAAATGTGCTAAAATCTCTACTACATACACATAACATGATTAGAGAAGGATTGCTTTTACAGCTGCTGTGTCCTTAGTGTTTACTTACAAACAAACATGGAACAATTGCCGCGACCTACCTGCGGGTGTCGGCAGACAACAACATGTGAGCAACATAACAAACACGGCACTGACCTCCTCGGCGTCGATCACGGTAATGTCAATATCCCACGGTATCACTAGGTTGTTCCCTGTCCGAACCACTTCACACATCTCACAGGTAAGGTTGCGCAGCTTCAGCGCCTTCGAGAGCGCGTCCCTCAGCGTCACGCCCTCCTTCACCTGCACACTCGTCCGCTGCTGGTTGGGCAGGTGCGCCCGCAGGAACACCTTCGGCTGCCGCGTGAGCGTGTCGAACTTTTTACTGTCATCCTGCAGCGAGTACTCCTCGCTCCTGTCCGGCGACTCTGACTGCAGCAACTCCCTCAGAGTTCGCTCTCGCAACTCCAAATTATGCAACTTTGACGTCAGCTCCTGGTATTCCGACAAATACAGCGACGGCGGATGCTGGAAACCAGCGAATTTTGCATTCAGCGCGTCAATGTTTTCACGGGTTACGTTTATGATGCTTTGAATATTCCTAATTTCGTACGTCGGGTCCGCTACGTCGTCACTATCCGTGGACGTCGACATATTATCGCTATTGAGGGATAAGGCAGGTATATTTCCATTAATTTTTCTTGAACAATTTTCTTTCTCTCTAGTAACTGCCATTTCTTTTCCTAATATTTTTTTTTATTTTTCTGCGCACACTTGCGGCGCAAGACACGGATATTGTTGCCATTCTTAATTTATTCATATTTATTGGGTCACACTGAAACTACAGTCGTGGTCCACTTACGAAAATTAACTGTTTATTTAGGTATCAATTTGGCACAACAATTAGTACAAAATGTGGATGCGTACATGGCAACTCTAAATGAACGAATGAATGAATGAAATTATTTTTTGCTGACAGATGAGTTTGACATTGACAGTTTACATAGTTTACAACAATTTATTTGTTGTTGTTTTGCTTCTGATAATTTTTGTTACAATCTTTATCAGAATAACAAGCCAAACCTGCTATGAGCAGTACTAAAAGCTGAAGACATATTAGAAGATATACATATACAAAAATGTTTACAGTCACATGGGCCGGATAATCAAAAGATTACGATATACTTTTATTCTAGCTAGGTACACAAAATGGTTGACACCGGCGAGCAATCCCGGCATGTATCTTACGAGCAGGTGAAATCTATCATAGACTTCATGGGGCAGCACGTCGAATTCGCGTCTGGTAACCTGCGCTCGCTGGAGGCCCGACGTACGTCCAAGAGGCTGTGGGGTCAACTCACCAAGATACTGAACAACTGCCAAGGCGGACCTCGGAAGACTTGTGATGGATGGAGTAAGGTTAATATAGGATATCTAATAAACATAAATCCTAAAATCTTTTAGCAGTTTACTCAATATAGAAGTCAAATATCAAAATTTATTTGCAGCTACCTATATATTTTCTTATGAACAATCATATTGATAAGTACATGTTTTTTGTAGGACCTGATGGCTTTTGTGACAATACTTTTTTTATACAGTTTCTTAACCACTAATTCCTTCCTTTTCAGTACTGGAGTGACTTTAAAAATAAATTAAAAAACAAAACATGGCTCTTAAAGAGGAAGAAGGCAGGATCTTCTATAAAAGGCATCAGACCTTTGACCAAGTTGGAGAAGAGGGCACTGGTTATATTGGGACCACACTTCGATAAGAAAAAAATTAGATACTCTGATGCAGTAAGTATAAATTATTTTTTGGTACTATTTATTGAACTTCATTATTTTGTAGCTTTTGTTTCAAATGAAAATACATTCAAGGGTTTTAAATCTTACACAAATTATTTTACCATGGCCTCTGTGATAACCCAGTAATTATGATGATTTCCTGACCACTACCATTGCATTAGTTAGTCAGGGTAAGTATTTGTACTATCCACAGGCTTGTTAATTAATATTAAATAAAATATGTGTTGTTCTCCTCAGGAATTTCAAGATCCCTTGCCCCCTGAAGTGAAACTAGAATCTTATCAAGAAATAGTAACAGGTGATTTTATCAGAACAGAGAGTGAACCTCGTGACAGATTATCAGGTGAGTACAATTTACACATCCTCCACACTTTAATCCTCCTATTCAATCAGATGTCTGAACCTTTGCATCAGAAAGGTTATTGTGTTGTTTGTAGCCAAAAATTTGAAAACAATTTACCTGCAACTTAAGTCTTTTCAAGTTCTTGAAGGAGGAGTTAACCTCTTCTTTCATTTCACCTTCTTGGTGTGAAAAGTGACACTGAGGATTAATGTAGTTATAACTAGATAAAATTAAAATAGTGTTTTATAAGAAAGTTCCTCCTGTACAATTCCTCTGTTCATTGTTTATAGATGGTGATGATGGAAGTAATAACAGTGGAGAGTCATCAGCAGGAGAATATGTTGAAGACAATGACTCCAATGATCCTATTCTACAAAGTAAGTCTTATTTATAAAGTATGCTAAAGATTCATCCTCTTATATGAATAAGCACACTATAAACCTATTTAAGTTAAAATTGCTTTTTCTCTTTTACTTAGACTTAGACTTTTTACTAAGCAGTAAAACCCTCTATTTTTCACGATTAATCTTAAAATTGCGTTAAGTGGTGGTCAATCTTTATTTTCACTGCAAGTTTATCTATGCATTTAATATGTCTGGTAGAAAAACAGCAACACATTGTTAAAATGTAACTAAAATTTGCCATACAAACCCTATTATTTATTTATCTCACAGATTTATATCCAAAATGGTTAATAGAAGTAGAGAAAAAGCGAGCAGATGCTGAATTAATACGAGCAAAGGCAGAAGAACAGAGAGCTGCCACAGCAGTGAAATGTGCTGAGGCGGCTTTACTCCAGGCAGAGGCACTGAAACGCTTGGCTGAAGCCTCCACCATCCAGGCTGAAGCTTTCATGAGGATAGCACAGACTTTAGAAAACAATAGGTGTAGAGAAATTATGTGAAATTATGAAGTACTTAGTAAGGAATGCTAGAATTGTGCATATGAATTGAAATTATTTTGTTACTTAAAGTACATTAGTTTTAAGAATGATGTTTTTATGAAATTGAATGGATATGTATTAATTTATTTGTGAATATTGTAGAGAATTTCATGGAATGTAATTAACAATACATTTTATAGGACATAATAAACAATAATTATTTTAAGTAAAAAATAAAATCTAAATTGAGTAAGCTTAAATTTTTATTTGAATGTTGCTCTCAAATAGTTTAATTCTTACAAATACTTATTTACATAACTTAATATTAAGATAAGTAGATTATTATTACAGCATCTCAAAATCGTCCCTCTGAAACAAAAAGAAAAATACATGTCAAAATTCATTTTATATACAGACTGAGGAAAAAGCTATGTATCAAGTCCTACATAAGGACAAGTCTCCTTTGTTGTAAAAAAAATGAGTTATTACTGTTATACTTAAGTAGGGTTGGTCAGACCAGACAAAATGATTACATTAAAATCTTTCTCTAATTCATCATCTTCAATTTACAAAGAAGAAAATAAATTCCAATAATAATATAAATCTCACCAAATCATTGTACTCCATAACATGTCTCCTGATAGCGGACCCATCGACCCAGGTGACAAAGTCCTCCAGTGCTCTGTTGACAAGGAACGCAGGGTCTTTCACCACCTCCGGACCAACCCTCACATGGCCCTGCTCTATGAACTTTGTGGCCTCTTTCATACTCTCTGACATTTTATCTGTAAATATTGATATATTTATGGTTATCTACTTATTTATCTATAGACACATCAACAATATGTAGTGCTTGTATGTATGCATACCTATTAAAAGTGTGCTCAACATACATTTACACTTACACTTATACTTCACAACAATTTTTTAAAGACAAGCTACAAGCTTGCTTTTTGAGTGCCACAGAACACTTGTGGGATTTTCTATTACCAAAGTAATGTGCAATTTGCTTTAATACTTTGTAAGCTAATTTTCTTTGATATACTGTACTGGTTCACCTTTCATTTGCTGGTTCAAACAATGTGCGATTTTAATATGACATCTACAATACTCACTTCTAACCATTACTGAGGGTAGCCTCCTCCTGCAGAAAGAACTAGCATTAACATTAACAGCCAAGGCCAAGTCCCACCGAGTAGGAATCAGTCCCATTTGATACAGTTTCTCCAACAACTGAGCACTGGCCTCCGTTCTGAACTCGCTGCTCGCATCTAGGTCCTTGATTTTGTTAGCTAGTTCACGGATTTCTCTCGATAATTTATTGTATCTAAAACACAATAATTCAACGTGAATGTTAATTCACCTTTAGAATACATGGTAAACTTGAGGTTTAGAGATGATTTTAAAGCACAAATAGTTAATTTGTTCATATTAGTAATTAAAACGTGAACTTACTTGGTGTAATCTTCTCGCTTCTGAATGTGAAACTTTTTCATAACTTTTACTTCATTTAAATTGTTGTCTACTTTCCATGATATGAAGTCTACTTTTTTGAGCAGTTTCTGCTCATGGAATTTTAGTTTACGAACCATTTTTAGTCACAATTTAAAATTTGTAAACAAAATGTAAGCCGCACGTGTTTCTGACAAGTGTCTATCTGTCATTCAAGTCAAATTAAACTTATATCATGATAACTCCGCTTACTCTATGGTGAAACAAAACTACGTTCAGAAATTTAGCTTAATAGAAAATTAACTTATCCAGCATAAGACGTATGTATAACGCTATATATTATTTTTTGCACATAAGTGTCCAGTATTGTCTTCAAAATACGCTTAGTTTGCGTTTTTGCTAGTTATGAATCATCGATTTATTAACGTTAAATTCAGTCTGACATGTACGTCGCCTCGCCAACGTATACATTTCAGAACGTTTGGTTGACTGTCATGTTTATAAGTATTATATGACAATTAACAATTAGTCTATGAATCGATTGCGAGTTGGAAAAAAATATTTGAGTCCTAGATTCCATTAAGAAAATATTTTACCAGTAAATAAGTACTAAAGTACTTCATAACCACGTGAAGATGGGTGAACGTTTTAAAGTCAATCCTAATGATTTTACGGAATACTTACAATCAGTCGTGAAACTGAATGCTTTGGAAAAAATGACCCAAGATTTGGACAAAGAGTTGTCCGATTCGCAAAATATAATGATGGAAATAAAAGCAATATACGACACTGTGTCTGTCGTTCAGAACAACCAGCCGCCGCCGGTAAACAACGTGCTGCGCCATGAGGACATTTCAAAGTTCTTGGAAGCTGGTGTTCCCAAGTTGTTGATGCCCGACATGGCGGAGGACAATATGGATGTGGATATTGATGATATTATTGCCACAGTGAAGACTTATGCTGAAGATCTGAAAAAGAATTTCACTGTGGCTGAGGCTCAAGCTGCTAAGCCCAAAGAGTTTGGTAATTTGAACTTGGAGCAGTATGCACAGAGTTTAGATCAGCTGAGTAAGCGTGTGGCCAGTATCAAGCTGCACAAGAAAGATGAGTTAAACAATAGAAATGCTGAGTTGGAAGGCAAGCTGACTCAGCTCTGTGATGACGTCAACAAGTTCACTACAGTAAGTGCTCACTAACAAATTTTTGTTTACACATACCATATCTTATGAAATATTATTTCACAACCTTTTATAATTTTAGATGGTGCAAGCCAAGACTGCTTTGAGTGAAACTAACAAGAACTGGGAACAAAACAACACTAATGCCCTGCAATATGACAGTATCATCAGCAAACTGCTCTCTGGCGTCAATGAAGTTACATATTTACTGCAAAACAAGAACTGAAAGCAACAAATGGAATCATTTTAAAATGGATCTCTGTTAATGTTCTAGCACAGTGTTTTTGTAATTGTCAGGGTGTAACTGTATCACCCGTTTCTATATTATATGTTAATTTCACTCATACATAGTATTTCACGGTTTTATCTATGTGTAGAGGATATTTGTGTTCATGTTTTTGCTGTTGGATACAGGGTAGCATATTGACTGTTACACATATTGGAGTGAGGCCTGTTTAGGGCATAAGGGATTGATGCAAGACTAGTTGGATAACAGCATTTGATGTGATATTTGTAATGTGTTTCTGTATACTTTAAAAGTTCAATAGTTCACTTGTTTTAGACATTGTTCTCAACTCAGTGTGAAATAGAATGAAATGTTTATATCTCTCGCCCAGTTAACAATAGCTAGTTGTAAAGATTTGAGGATGTTGTATTTCTGAAATGTGATGTTTTTAAATTTTTGGATAAATTTGATCCTTTATAATTGGATCGCATCTCTTGTGATTGTTTACTATCTTAGCATGTAAGTTGAATACTGGGGGATACCCCATGTTTATGTAGCTATTGGCCATTTGCACTAATGTAGTCTTAGTAGTAATTCCTACTAAACTTTATTTATTACAATAGAAAATCAGTATTTGTTTTGTTTATATTTTTATTAAGTTAATGTTTACAATTCATTTTAAATTCTATTTGTGATAAAAAAATAATTGGCAAAAAATATTATTCAGTAAAGTACATTTTTGTAAAATAATATTGAAAAGTCATAATTTGATCCAGGGACATTCCAAAAATACAAAATAACATAATAGTGTACTTAAAATCAAATCAAATAATTCATTCTGTAAAGTCAGTCTACTAATAAACATCTGATAAATAAAAAGTGTAATAAATAAAGAATACCGTCTTTCATTAACTTATACAACAGCTGCGTCAGATCTGTACTTGTGTTATGTAAGTTATGTCAACTCATATTGTTATCTCCGTCATGTAGTTTAATTCTCTTTCTGTCAATGTCATGGTCTACAATGTGTTCATCATCAACATTCATTTTGTCATCTTTGGAGGGCTTCTCATCTGCCTCCAACACTTTCATCTTAGTGCCGTACAGAGTGGCTCCATGCAATGTTTTTATAGCATCTTGGGCAGCTTTCACAGAAGCATATTTAGCAAAGCCAAATGTTTTATTTGGGAATGTAGATACATCAATAAGATCACCAAATCGGCAAAAGACATCCTTTAATATTGAAATTGGAGGTGGGTGGGGTTTGAAAACTAAGAAACATCTCTGAGCTACTCTGCTGTTGTTACTGGCAAGAGGCTGTGGGGACGGAAGACTAACACTACAAAAGCTTTCCTGCTGAGTTTCAGGCTTTACTTCGCGACCTGAGGTAGCTGCTTTTAGGAGAGTGGATGCCTGGGCTATGACATCTGCCAGCTGCAACAGGTCTGGGCTACCAGCATCACCAGAGTTTTTTAAGCTGTTCACTATCATGCTTGTAAGATTGTTAGCTGCCTTGCTTATGGGGTTATCATCAGGTTTCACAGATATTATCTCTCCTGAGGGAAACTCATAAGAATTTAATCTTTCTACAGCATAAGCTGCTGATTTCTCAGACTCATAAGTAACAGTTGCCTTGCAATAGCCATTGTATGTGTCAGCAGTATATTTACATTGTGTCATGCCTGGTATTAAATTAAATAGTTTCTCAATATATTTTTGAGGCACCTGTGGGCTACATGTCACACTGACTGTGTCATAGTCTTGAGGTCTAGTCCTTATCAGTGAACTTATGCTGTCTCTTTTACTCGTATCATCTCGTGTCTGACTGTAGTGATCACTGTAATTGTCCTTAATTATACTAGAATTGCTAGAGTGAAAACTGTCTACAAAATTCTCTAAACTGTTTCTACTTCTCTTTAGTTCATCTTTAGGTGTGGCAAATATTGCTTTATACTTTTTGTCACAACCTTCATATGCTTTAGCTGCATCTAAGAATGATCTATAATGGACGTAAGCAAACCCTCTACATTCCTCAGTCAACTTATTTCTCTGAAGGTGTACAGAGTCTACATAGCCAAACTCTGAGAAATGTTGTTTAATTTCAGCCTCTGTTGCTTCTTTGTGAACTTTTATAAATAGTCTCTTGTATTTCTCATCATTAGTGTTTGAGCTGTCATTCTTTTGTGCTGCAACCATCACTCTGATTGGTTTACTGCTGTTTTGGATGGTTTTTAAGTGCATTTCCTGAATGGCGAGGGCTGCTGATGAGGTTTTGCTGTATTTAATGTAGGCTATACCCTTAGACTCCCCAGTGCTGCGAACCCTTGGCATATGAAGGTCTTCTATGTCCCCAAAAGATTCAAAGGCCGGCCTCAAGTCCTCCACCCGTAATTGTTTGTTGCATACTACAAATATCCTCGAGTAGGGCGGTTTGTCATCATTACGATCGTCGTTACGCGTGCCTTGGCTCCAGCTATTCATGATCACAGTCTAACGGTAAATTAGATCAGTTTCAAGTCATCAATTCATTCAAGTCTAATTCATACCCAGTCTGAAATAAATCGTCACTTTAGTCGTTCGTGTACCAGTCTTTTCGTGTCTCAAATCAAAATAAATAACTGAAAACGAAGAACATAATCACTTCTGAGCAAAATATCACGTAAAACAAAAAGTAAAAGTTCGTTCACCTCTTTTTGTTCTGTTATTTTTGTCTATCTATCACAGATTAAATAAATAAATGTTTGTATTTCATAGACAAAAAAACAAAAGCCTTTGTTCACGAACTTGATGCCTAATATTATCGATAATATTGGTACTAACTGTAATGAATAGATTGCAAAAAATAATAGTTCTTCGTATTCATTACACTCAATTAACAATATGAATGAGTGCATTTCATAAATTGACTTTAGTTTCCATAAAGATTTTGTCAGTTCGTAACACACTGTCTTGTCTTATTGTCAGTTTTCTGTCAAATTAGTGTCAATGGTCGGTTGTGTATTTTGTTTTCCTTCCTGCGAAAATAAATAATGCAGCGTAGTTGTAAAAATGAGCTAGACTATATTTAACTTTTGAATTGTATACTATAAAATTTCTCTTTTAGCCGTATACTGTTAAAATTTATGATATAATATAACGCTCAACAATTTTTCTCTGTAAACAATGTTTCACAAGGCGGATAGTTGCTTGTTTCAATCTCGGCAAAGATTTTATTCGAACGACGATTTTCAAGATGAATTGAATAATTTATTCAATAAGAAGTTCCAGTTTCGTTTTAACAACAGTTGGCTGTTGCCGGAGAAACAGTCGTGGTTCTCTACTCCGCCGTGGAAAGTGAAGCAACTGGAGATTTTGAAAAATCGATTAAATTTTCATAAAAGTCAGTTGAATGATTTCAATATTGAGGAGTGGAGCAGTCACACGCGTCGTAGGAATCCTGCGGGGGAGGTAGGATGGAAGATCAGATGTCTGGTGAACCCTGAATTCCTCACGCAAGCATGGACGAAGTTCTACGAGTGCGCGTGTACGTACAGTGTGATACCGACCGAGGCGACGATGGAACGGAAGATGGTGTCGCTGCACCTGTGCGAGGCGCCCGGAGCGTTCATCACCTCACTCAACCATTATCTCAAGTCTAACCACCAGGGCATAGAGGTGTGTCTTTCTACAATTATTTATTTATTGTTAAAATGATGTTTGTTTTTATGAGATCATTGCTTTATTTTTTCCTTAAATTCATAATGATACTAAATATTCATTAGTAAGACATCAAGAATTTATGTAAATGTTTCAAAATGTGTATTTGTTTAGTTGTTTTAGTGTTCCATAAAATTTTATTAATTAACACATACTTACAATAATAATGAACACTTGAGGAAACAAAACATGTTATGTATAAATTGTATATCACTTTCAGTGGAAATGGGTGGCAAACACACTGAATCCTTACTATGAAGGAAACTCTCCATCAAACATGATCAGTGATGATCGGTTCATGTTTCATACACTGAACAACTGGGACTTTGGAGTGGACAACACGGGCAACCTGATGGACTGGAACAACTCACAGGCTATCATTGCCAAGGCCAAGAGTTTGGGCAAGGTAAGTTACTTCAATGCTATCTTTATGACAAGATGGATAGATGTGAATCAAACAATGGAAGTTTTTAGGGATTGCAGCAAGTGGTGTCATTTGGACTCAGCCTACCCTTGCTGTATATTTATGGTATCTAAATAAATAAATATTATTGGACAACTCACACACGGTCATTTGATTCCAAACTAAGCAGAGCTTGTACTATGGTAACCAAATAACTGATAAACATACTTATATACGTCTAAATATATACTTATATAGATAAGTTGACAACCAGGCTCAGAACAAATAGTCGTGCTCATCACACAAAGATTTGTCCCGGGTAGGATTCGAACCCACCACACGCGGCGCTACGGTTGTTGCGGCGAGGTGACCGCTTAAACCACTGCGCCAAACGTGCAGTTAAATGTTATTATACACTCATTTTATAAACATCTGTGATGTGTACTGCCCTGACCAATATATCCAATTTATACAAGACTACCCAGGGAAGACAAGTTGTTCTGTAAATATTCAATGAACTTGTTTTTAGATGCTTGTAAGATCTGTATTAAGTACTATTTTTTTCTTCCACCAGGTACTGCTGGTGACAGCTGATGGGTCTATAGACTGTGTGCAGAAGCCTGATGCTCAAGAGGAGGTGACCTCGCCCCTCCACTATTGTGAAATAGTGACCGCATTGCAAGCTCTCAGTCCAGGTATTTACGTTTCATATTTTATGTTTATTGTCACAAGATAAGGTATCTGTAGCATTATTTACTTTGCTAATGTATTATCAAGGTTAATCAGTTACCATTGGATTAAACATACTTATACATTTTGTGTATAGACTTGGCATAAGTGTACAAAGGTTCATATCTATCTATCTTTACTATATTTAACAGTAGGTTATAGCTATTGCTCCTTTGTACTCCATTTAAATGAGTCGTGAGCCGTGAGTTTCTTGCCGTTTCTTCTCACGAGCAACAGCTTTTCCGAAACGGTGGTAGATAAAAAACTTAAACTTAAAACTTAAAAAGACAACTCCCGCACTAAGAATTGCTCTTGTGTCGCGGGGACTTTTTACAAACATACAAACAACGGACACAAAGGACAACCAGACCCGAAACAATTATTTGTGGATCGCACAAATAATTGTCCCGTGTGGGAATCGAACCCACGACCTCCCGTTGCAGTGGTATCGGCGTGGCGACCTAAACCACTGCGCCACGGAGGCAACATACATTCATTTTGATGATTTCAAATACTTGTTAAAGTTTATGAAATAAAGAATATTTGACTTTGACTTTGACTAAAAAAATATGGCGTAAGATAAAAATAAATATACTCTTGTGTATAATATTACGCAGTTTATAATAGTATGTGTATAGATTGATCTTTATCAGGTGTTCACTGACCTTTGTAGGCTGGTGCATTACTAATATAAAAATAGAATTATAATCAATACAGCGTTTTTAAATCATCTGCCATGCCGTTGACCTTTGCAAACAATATTTATTCTTAGTATGGCATGCTAGCGTCCCTCCCGGTTTAAACAGTTATTTTACAAAAAAATCATTGCAAATTTTACACATCAGCTTTCTCTTGAATCACCCTATCTATTAAAAAACATCAATATCCTTTGCGAAGTTTTAGAGATATAAGCAAACATACATACGTACATAGAGACAGATGTGGGAAACGACTTTGCTTTATACTATTTAATGATTGCGTCCTTTTATCCCACTTAAATTATGTCATAAATATGCATTAAATATATTCAGAATTATTTAGTAACATACAAATATTTTTCAATCTACAGGTGGGACATTAGTCTTCAAGCTGTTCACCATATTTGAACATTCCACTGTATGCCTGCTGTATCTCATCAACCACTTATTCGGCGAAGTGAACATTTACAAACCGGTTACATCACGCCAAGGAAACTCCGAGGTTTATGCCGTTTGTCTTAAATACAAAGGCTTATCACACCTTGAAAAATATATACCCACCCTACAGACTGCTTATGGATCTGAACTCTACGGGAACTTAGCCATGCTCCCACTTGAAGCAATACCAGAATCATTTCTGAAACAAATTGAAGAATGTGCACTATATTTTTGCTCAATACAGTGTCAAGTTATAAACAATAACCTCCAAGCTTACCTCATGCAGAAGAACATCGCACTTCACAGGGATATTAAGAAAATACGAGCTATTGTAGCCACCGAATTCATTTGGCAATATGATCTCAAACCATTGGAGTATGATCAAGAGATATTAAAGGGGATTCTACATGAAGAAAATAAGGTAAATATGAATCCGCGGTATCATCGCGGGTCTTATACAGAGAGGCAACTGTACACAAAGATGTCCCTCAGAGAAAAGTTGAACAATCTCAATTCATATCTCCAAGCAGAAGTATTGTCAAACCCCTTAATACTTATCAATGAACCTGTGAAATGGATGCAGATTAATACTGAGGACTCAGAACTAAAACTTATATTTACTTATGGTTGTCCTTTACAGAAAATAAATAGCTCAAAGTTTATATTTGTGCCTATTTTTAAGTTATATCAACAGATTTTAGCTGAAGAAGAGTTTAAAGAGATTATTTTTAGTAAAGAGTGTAAAACTAGTACTGATAACAATAGGGATATTGGACTGCAGATAAACAAGAGACTGTCGCTACCTGAGTTTGAGCATTTAGAGAGTTATCATGTCTATGAGAAGAGATGTTTTAAGATGTTGCTGAAGAGCTTACAACAACTTCCAGTAGGTGAGACACTGTTGATACAGAATATTAACATGCTCACACATTTTAATGTCAGTGTTATTTATATTATTGCAAAGAAATGCTTTGAGAAGGTTGGTTTCACATCTCAGAGTAGTATTGTATTGAGAAACCTGATGAACAAAACTGCTTTAAAATACCTCGAAACGGTAGACAGTGAATGTGATAAAGTCAGAACTGATGAAACTAAAGATGTGTTGAACTCCCTGATGGTACAAACCACGAATATTGGGGATTTTTATAGCAACATTGTTTTCTATAATAACACATTTTACAGGAATAAATGTATGGAATTCATATCTAAGATTGAAAAGTTTATCTAAATTATTCAGCATTTTTAAATACTTGGAAGATATTTTTTAAATATTTTTTATTGTTATAAATGTTCTTGTTCCGTAAATCCTATTTTACATAGATGTAATAAATCTTGAATGTTGTACGAAACATGGTATTTTTATTTAAACCCTACTTTAATGTGTCTTTGGGATAAGGGAATACTCCGTGGACGCGCAAGCATTACGCAACATAAACTCTGCGAGTTTGATAGTCGCCAGTCGGTTGACGAGCCGAAGAGCGAGTGCTATATACTACAGCATAGTTAATTTGGTTTTTCATCCCCAATCTATACTTACTAATATTATAAGGCTGCGTTTCCACCAGAGATGTGCGATGGAAATGTGTCGTGCGAGGATGTCTAGCTGTGCTGTGAAAATGTATGGGTGTTTCCACCAAAGCTGTGCGATGAAAATGTGTCTACGAGGATGTGTAGCGGAGCTGTGAAAATGCGCATTATGTGTGGTGCGAGGATGCTTTGCGAAGCTGTAAAATGTATCGACGGGGGTGCGGTGTAGTGGGAGCGGTCTATTTTACGCACTTCTACTTCCAACAAACTCCGTCTATGGACTGGCTGGTACAGTATGCGCAAACCTCGCAACACATCCTTCTCAACACATCCCTCGCACACATCCCTCGTACACATCCCTCGCACACATTCCTCGCTTGTTTTGTATGCGCAAAAATCTAGCTCCGCTGAGCCGTTTCCACCAGAGCTGTGCTGACCGAGGCGAGGTAAATGAAGCGATTCTATTGGTTCTTTACAAACACATCCCTCGCTACGCATCCTCGCACATCTCTGGTGGAAACGCAGCCTAAAGCTGAAGAGTTTGTTTGTTTGTTTGAACGCGCGAATCTTAGGAACTGACTTAGGTACTGGTCCGATTTGAAAAATTCTTTCAATGTTAGATAATCCATCGAGGAAGGTTATAGGCTATATATCATTACGCTACGACCAATAGGAGCAGAGTAGCAATAAAAAATGTTACAAAAACGGGGAAAATTTTTACCCATTCTCTTTTACGTGTCGCAGGCGAAGTTGCGCGGGTCAGCTAGTGTGTTCATAAATAAGGCCAAAACTAAATACAATACTCCACAATCCATAATTACATCTAAATGGATTGCTTCACAATTAAAGTAAACGTATCCACTTAGACCTCTGCTTTTATAAATAGAACCTTGTCGTTGGAATGCTCTGCTCTAAAAAGCTGGATACTCAAACTATTTGTTTCCGAACGGCAAACTTACTGGGCGCGCGTCTTGTCGCTAACTGTCAAATGAAATCACGAATTCAAAATATAAAATATTTGCCAGTAATTTATATTTAACTTTTATATAATTTTGTAAACTAGTGATTGTGAAGAGTTATTATAATCTAGTCTATATGTCCAGTGAATAAATGAACACAATGGATATCAACGAAGGTAAATATTCGTCAAACAGCATAACCTATTTCTAAAACAAATTATTTAGCGGTTTTATGCAAAATCTATTTTTTTCATTATTTAGAGGCACCCTGACTTTATAGTCTTACAACTATTTGCTTAATTATTACCGGGATTCATTAGTAAATGGTAAATTGTAGTGTATTTGCTAACTTTGTATATTTGAGGTTATAGACCTTGTAAACTTGTGAATACATGTATCTGTAGCTATTTTACAGGCAGATGCATACAGTAAATACTGTCAAAGTTCTTATAACAAGTTTACTTATTCAACTGAATGAGTTGTTTATTTATTTTGGAAGTAGTATTTTTGATGATCAGTTTTAATTAGTAGTAACTAGTAGTAACTATTTTTCTTTCCTAAAATAGGGTTATTCGGGAACCTTAACCTTGAAATCATCAAAAGACATACACATTAGTTAATAGTAGCAGTTGTAGTATCAAGTAAAAAAAAATAACAATTTCTACAACCTAATTTATTAGTATGTATCTACCTACAAAATTATTATTAAGCATAGCACATTAATAGAAAGAGGAACTGTCCTATGTTTAAATAGTTTTTTTTTAAGTGAAAACTCACTATAGTTTTTGTTTATTTTTTTTATTAAATACTACTACACCCTTTAAACTCTATATAAAAGTTACCAATTGCAAAATCTTTGCAGGCACAACAACAGATGACTTATGGACCCCCTACAAAGAACTGGTGTCAGTGGTGGAAGGCTACCTTGCTCACGAGGGTGGAGGAGCCCCATATGCAGTCCACACATTTGAGTCAGTGCTGCGACGGCACAAGCAGACATTCCTGGCTTTGTTTAAGAATCCTGTAAGTTTAATTTTATTCTAAGACTGAAGTTCTAAGGAATAATTCAACAAGTTAAAAATTTTTAGAGAAAGGACTAGCACATATCTAAGAGGAATAAAGTCTTCTTTTGCTTTGCAGTGCGTCCTCTTTCTAAACTGACTACTGACAATGATATAAAATCCCTTTTTTCAAATTATATTATGAAATCCCATGAAATTTGTGCTCCATAGTTTGTAAAGCACATGTAACTGTAGTAAGTGGTGTTGTTCCAGCAAACAGTGTTTTGTTTGTTGTAGGCAAAGAACCCATCGAGCAGGGATGAGATAAAGAGAGGAGTGACAGAGGGTGTGACACTCCCTAGTATTGGTCGCACCCTGCTGTCCAAGGAACTAGTGGATGAAGCTATTATTATATCAGGTTGGTAAACATTGCAAGTCTATTTCTTCATAATTATTATCCATAAAGTCACATAAATTACTTTTTTTGCAACTACTCAGTGTGAGAGACAAATAATTAAAAAAACTATTTAATTGCTAATTATTAAACAAATTATTGCTTATTTTTTGCCCTTCTTATAATAGAATAAAATACTCTTTGATTGGTCAGACTCAGATGTTTTATATTATTCACCACTGCCTACAATATTTTAGCATAACTTGTATCACAGATTTATACTTTTGTAAGCACTTTCCTACCCATCACCTTAAATCTATCATCCTCTGATATACTTCTAATTCAGCAACTGGATCTAGTTGTTTGTCTATACAATCATGGACATATTGTTTTTAAAATGTTATTTTCTTCTCCAGACATGTACAATGTGAGTGAGTACCTCGCATTAGAACTGCTGCACACTGCCCAGCGTCAGTCGCCGCGTCACCCGGGCCTGCCGCGCGGGCTCGTCGCTGTGCTGTTGTACTACGACGGCAGGAGAGCCATGGTGCAAGCCCTTAAAGAACTGGTCATGGCTACTGATGGAGTGTCTTGGTATGTATTTATTCGTTTTGTGGATTACCAATTAAAATCGATAAACAGTAAGACAGCTAATTTAATACGAAAATTAACAATACTTGCATTGTTAATTTATTTTTATTATTGAGGATCAGACAAAAAATTCGGTTTAGGCGCATTAGGGCTAATTCTCATTATGGCAACCGACTCGCTAATGGACTACTTCTCATTATGGCCACTTCTCATTTTGGCTACTTCTCATTAGGGCTACTTCTCACTTGGGCTACTTCTCAATAGGGCAACTTCTCACTTGGGCTACTTCTCGTTAGGGCTACTTCTCAAAATTGGGGAATGTTTATTGAAATAAATGCTGTCTTTATGTACATATAATATAATATGTTTATTCATTCATAAGAGATTAATGACATTATTATAAGAATAAATCAACATTAATTGATAATACATTAATTACATAATGAGAAGTGTATTGAAAATAAATATTACCAACTTAAAATGTGACTATGAATTAGGTATAATGAACGCGGTAAAAACCGTGTATCCTGATGCACAAATAACCGGATGTTATTTCCACTATCAAAAAGCCATCTGGAAGAAGGCGAAAGAGTTAAATTTGACTAAAAGAAAAGAAACTAGACAGATTATGAGAAAAATAGCTATTCTACCACTTTTACCTGCAGAGAATATTCCAGAGGGTTGCCAAAAACTAACAGAGATTATTGGAAATGAATCGTTGTTACCATTGTTTGAAACATTTTTAAAATACTTTGCAAAACAGTGGTATCCAAGAATGAACCCTGCGCTTCTTAGTTGCTCTGGACAACGCCACCGAACTACCAACTCTCTTGAGGGGTGGCACCATCGGATAAATGTGAAAATTCCCAAACGTCCAAGTTTATTATTATTCTTACAGAAGCTCCGAAAAGAAGCCAAACATTTTGACTCCAAACTCAAGAACAGACTCCAAATTCAAACTAAAACAAAACGGCATAACAAGTACATTAATTTCGACAAAAGGTATAAAAAAGTACTTACGAAACTAAAAAATGGTCAAATAACAGTTCTTACATTTTTAAAGAAAATGACTTATTACCAGCTTCTTATATAAAGGAATCTACTGATTGTTAATTATTGTGTTGATTTATGCTTCTATAAATATATACCTAATTAATATTGTTTGTTGATTATTGTGTGGATTAATGTTGATTTATTCTTATAATAATGTCATTAATCTCTTATGAATGAATAAACATGTTATATTATATGTACATAAAGACAGCATTTATTTCAATAAACATTCCCCAATTTTGAGAAGTAGCCCTAACGAGAAGTAGCCCAAGTGAGAAGTTGCCCTATTGAGAAGTAGCCCAAGTGAGAAGTAGCCCTAATGAGAAGTAGCCAAAATGAGAAGTGGCCATAATGAGAAGTAGTCCATTAGCGAGTCGGTTGCCATAATGAGAATTAGCCCTAATGCGCCTAAACCAAAAATTCATAATTGCAATCTAAAAGTTTTCTTTTCTGCTTCAAAAACAATAATTGGAATCACTATTGATTTAAATACGATCATGCGCCCTAGCGATAATAAGTTATGTACCCCAAAACATACAGGGTAAATAGTCATTTTAAAGCATTTATTATGATTGTATGTACATGATAAATTGGTCAATGTGTCATATTTAATTATACAATTATTCCATATATCCAGGTCAATAAACGCCCGCGAGGAGATAATCACATACGTGTCCCGGTACGTGGAGCAGCTGATATCGGACGGCTTGCTGGCCAACGCGCTGGACGCGCTGCGCCGCTTCACGCTGGAGTCCGAGCTGGAGCTGCTGCAGAACAACCGCGCGCTACCGCCGAGCAAGCACCACGCCAGACTTGTTACTACAATTGAAACTACTAGGTAATAAACTAAACTAAATTAAGAACCTTAGATCTTATATATATATGTGAAATCACGCCTTGTTCCGACGGCGGTAGTCAATCTTGTTACATTCAGTTCGACATTAATCGGCCTAGCCAGGCGACAAAACTGAATATGTGTAGATGAACCTGATTAACACGAGCCGTACACGTGAATCGGCACTGTTTTTCGATCGATATTGTCGAACCGAATATGTGTGTAGCATGGCTTCAGAGACCAAAGACAAAAGTCATAACATCAACTCAATACTCTACACCAACCTAATGTGTTAAATGTAAGCTTTTATTTCGTCTTGCATAGGAGTAATGTAATGAAGACCTTATTGTAAATGAAATATATCGATCAATTAATAAAGTTTTCTTTGATTGAGAGGTAATAATATTTTTGTTATTAACAGGAAGTTATTGGCGGGTGTGGTATTCGCTGCCTCCGCTCAACGAGGACTCAGCAGGGACATCCTACTCAGACTTATAAATGAGGTAAATTGCATAAACAATTATTGTTTTTACTACCAACTAACGAGGTATTATAAATAAATGTAGTGCTTTTCGTTGATAAATTACATTAGTTGAAATTCATCATGTAATCATACTGAATGTATGTGTTGTTTTAGCAAACGACATCACCGTCACAAGGTCCGACGGGCGCGCTCGACGAGATATCGCTCGCTTTACAAATGGCGCTACTGTACGCGCTGGACTTATCAGTATTACACAGGTAATATATTCTATTTAATTTTACATAACAATTCATTGTTTCAAAAGGAGGCTCCAAAATTCACCGTATCTATGCCCAAATTATCTAAGAGCCATTGCAAGAGCACAGTAAGAGACACTTAAATCTTCTTATGGAAAAGAGCATAATATTAAGACGAAACACGAAATACTTTGTATCTTTAAACCTAACATTATGCAACGACATCAAAATACACGATTATTTTCCTACGTCATTTAAAAGCTTATTGTTTTTTTTTTATAGGCGGGAGGACGGCGAAGAGTTAGCAAAGAAACTCCCTCTAATCCAAGAACCGGACTTAATATCAGTTCTACTGGACGAATTATCAGGCACTGGGTCTGGAATGGAGGGAGGAGCTCGGGCCCTTTGTCAGCTGGCACTGGGCCTCGCCCTTGCGGCATTAAAGAGGGCGCCTCACTCGCTACTCAAACATCATCTCAAGTGCGAGCTGCTGGATCAAGATGAAATGCTGGTTGATGCTGCTATTGATGGCAAGGTAATGTCATTATAGGATCCTAGGACCTACGACTACCTACCACTACTTTCGTATAATCACCTAAAAACTTATTCGTAAGAGAATAGAATTGAAGTTTATTGAAAATTATACATAGGTCAATATTTTTTCGATAAACACACCAATTAAGATTGCTCCATTGGAATGTAAAACAAGTTTCTACGAATTGATACTATAAGATTTGGTTTTGAAATTTGCACTTACTGACTCATTACCCGTCACCACCTCACTTACCTTTATCTTACATGACCCGCGCAACTTCGCTTGCGTAACCTAAGAGAATAGGTCACAATTTTCCCCGTTTTTGTAACATTTTTCGTTGCTACTCCGCTCCTAATGACTGTAGCGTGATGTTATATAGCCTATAGCCTTCCTCGATGAATGGGCTATCTAACACTGAAAAAATTTTTCAATCGGACCAGTAGTTCCTGAGATTAGCGCGTTCAAACAAACAAACAAACAAACAAACAAACTCTTCAGCTTTATTATATTAGTATAGATGTGTAGTTTACCTACTGTTACTGTAAGGTGGTGATAAATTAAAAAAACAACATTATTCCCCACGATAATGTTATGTATGTTTGTCCCAGGTGTTCGAGTATTTAGACGAGGCGATCCTATCAACTGAGTTCGTCGCCAAGGAGGAGTACTATCAGCGACGCGTGCACACACTCATCACAGACTTCATCGTGCTCATGCACTCTAAACTTATGGAGATGAGGGTCAAGTTAGTACATCCATACTTATTTTTTTTACTTTATGAATATGCCGCATATAGTGCTTGGACCTATTAATGTTCCAAAGACTAATTGGTAAATATTTATTTGTTGGCTAGGGCTGATGAGGCGGCCCGCGCGGTGCAGATGTACAGCATGGAGGGGCTGGCGCCGCCCGCCGCCGCGCACGCGCCCCGCACGCGCCTCGACGCGCTGCTGCGCTGTGTGGAGCGACTCTATGCTGTGGACCCGCTGGGCCTGCGCCACGACTACTGGCAGGCCTGCCAGACGCACCCGCACCCACACACGCACAGGTATGTACATTATAATTAAACTTTGTAACTTATAAAAATATGATATTTGGTTATTTCATAATGTAAAAGCATTGAAACTTTATGATAAACATTAATTATTAATAAAGGAATTTAACTATATGACCATTTCAAATAATTGGTAAAAAGTTTACGAAATAAAGGATATATTGTATTGTGGCAGGTCTGGCGGGCGCGCGGCCACGCTGTACAAGTTCGTGCGGCTGTCGGGCGAGGTGGTGTGCGGGCCGCTGCTGGGCGCGTACCTGCGCGCGCTGGGCTCGCTGGCCGTGCCCAAGCACACCTGGGCGCTGCTGGCGCGCCGCGACGCGCTGTCCGCGCACCACCTGCTCACGGCGCTCGCAAGGTACCACAGGTCAGTAGACTCCGTTATTTCTATACATAATTATCTATTTACACTACTAACTGTTTTTAGAGGACTGTTTACCCTCCTTACCCCTGCCACTTTTCCAAAATAACATGCAATGATTTTACCTAAAAAACCTTAAAATTTAGCTTGCACTGATTTTTTACTTAAAATCATATACCTAATTATTAAAATTCCAAGTAATATATGTTTGGACATCAAGGTATAAAGAAGTATCACATGTATTGATTTCTCTTGCGATATTTTGTAATATTCCGAAATAAAAAACTAATACACACAAAACCAAATTCAAACGTACACGTACATTACAGCAACCTCCGTACGGGCGGTGCACCCTTCGAGCACGTGCACACATCGTCTCTGGGCGCGTCGGCCATCGTGACGGCGGCGGCGCGGCCCGGCAAGCTGCTGGTGCGCCAGGAGGAGGTGGACGCCATGATGGCCGCCCTCAAGCTCATCGCCGCCGTGGCCAGGGAGGACCCGCTCGCCACCGCCGCCATATGCGATAATCTACAGTGGGATGCTGTTAATTGCATGTTTGGTGAGTTGCTTTGTATTGTGAACGGCTGTATATTGTGAACGGTTTTTACAGGTTTTAGCGAAGTGTTTTTGATGGGACCAATGATTATTTCTTTAGTGTCATAATAATATGGTCTACGTTCATCTACGTTTTAGTGAATTATGAGATCTATATTTCTAAACTAGCTGACCCGCGCAGTTCCGCTCACGCTTTCTTTTTTTTACTTAGTACCGCGCATTTTCAAATTTATTCATCTTTTACACCTTCTCTGGATTTCCACAAATAATTCAAGACCAAAATTAGCCTAATCGGTCCAGCCGTTCACGAGTTTTAGCGAGACTAACGAACAGCAATTCATTTTTATGTATATAGATGAAAAGCTTTGTGACTGGTCACATTTCTTAGAGCCAACTAAACGCTACTTGTCAGTATCTCTTGATCTTCAGTTCTCCTTCTCCTAGTATATTGAAATATGTACTTTGTATGCTTAGGTCTGATCTGCTGCCACATCCCGCTGGGCCTGAAGGCGGAGCTGTGCACGACGCTAGCAGCACTGGGCAGCACGGCCGGCACCGCGCCCCGCGTGTGGGCCGCGCTCGAGGCCGCGCACCTCGTGGCGCACAACAACGACAAGAGAGCGCTCAACGCAGAGCTGCAGGAGGTAACAGATCTCTTATGAATTATGATCTTTCGTTTGTAGACAAGAGTATTTTACAGTTTTTGAAAATATTTCGATTATTGATGTTTTAATTTCTGAGGTAGTTCGTTGCAAATGTAAAATATATATTATCTATCTTACGTATATTGGTTTAGTTGTGTGACACTAAAAGTAAAATCATCAAAATGTCATGTAGTGAAGAAATAAACATTGATAATTGAAAAATATTGAGAATAGTCCCTTAAGTAAGGACAGGACAGGAAAAGTTGCAACTGTAACTAAACGTCCACTGGTAAATAAATGTAGAACTTTTGTTCCTTGTATTTAAATCTTATTTTAAATCCCAGGTGGAGTGTCGCATCGAGGAGTACCCTCTGTCCCGTGCGTTCGTGACACTGCTGGACTCCCTGTGCGCGGCAGCACCGCTCCCCCGGGCACTAGGCGCAGGAGCGCGGCCGCCCGGCCTAGACCCGTACGTGGAGCACGTGCTCAACAGGCTGGCGCTGCCCGCGCCGCACAGGCCCTACGCCAAGCCGCATGAGAAGTGGCAGGTGAGATCTCTGCTTCTTAAAATTAATTAGGGTTTAATAGAGGAACAATAACATACGAGTGTGATCCATTTGGAAGAAACACGCGTTGTGTTGTTGTGGAGGCAATAACATTTTATTGGTGACAAAAAGATTTATGAGTTTTCGTTAGCTTCTGCCCTCAAATTTGTCCATGATAATAATTTAATGTATCAAAAATCACTATAAATCGGCATTTTTATTATTCTAGACTCACGATTGCATCCAAATATCTTCTAATATTTTTGTTTAATTTCGTAAATATCGAGATTTTTATCAACTTCTTGTACAACTTAAGTTAAATCAAAATTTCTCCACAGATGTTGTCTCTCTGCTTCCGTCTGTTCGCTCGCTGGCTGGACCAGTACGAGCCTTGCCCCTCGGACTTCCCCCCGCCGGGCCGCGAGCCGGACACGAACCCGCCCCCCGGCTTCAGACTGCTACTACAAGTGCATACTAAGTCAGAGCTATTGAGACTACTGCTGAGCTCGCTCGATGAAGCACTGGACCTGCTTGATAGACACCCGCCGCTTGGCAAGGTATGTGAATGAAACTTATAATTTGTCTGTTTGTTGATTTTAATATTTTTTGTAATTAATCTTGGTAATAAAAACGTTAAATCTAGAAACATATACGTCCGTTCAATGCGTGCACGTACGTGTGCGTTACAATATATGAACATTATATCGAATCCCACCCGGGACAAATCTTTGTGTGATGAGCACGAGTATTTGTTCTGAGCCTGGATGTCAATTTATCTATATAAGTATGTATTTAGAAATATGTATATAAGTATGTTTATCAGTTATTTGGTTACCAATAGTACAAGCTCTGGTTAGTTTGGAATCAAATGACCGTGTGTGAGTTGTCCAATGATATTTATTTATTTATTTATATGCCAGCTTATTCAAACCAATTTTCGGTTAGGTAACTGATACGCAACAAATCAAATAACAAAGATCAGTGAGTATGTCTAGGTAGTCTGAGCGTTGACTTTTAAGTCGTATTTACGTACCGTTGAAATATTTTCCCAATACTAACCTGTGTAATATTCCCATTGTCTAGACATACGTGGAGCAGAGCTTAGTGAGCGTGTTACAGATCTTAGAGCGAGCTCTTGCGTTAGAACGTCCGCTACTCAACGCAGCTGCTGAGGCCAACCGCGCCGTACTCATTGTGGGACTGTCCAAGCTTATACTAGGTATGTATAATATCACACTACGAGCCATCTACCGTGCCTTTTGACTTGTGAGCATGACGTCACAAACGTTCAAACGCACTTAATATCGTTTCATAGCCTAACACACTAGTTTAGTTCATAAGCGGTTGTATATAAAACTTTACCGCGCGGCTAACCGTTCCGGCGTCAACCGCTAGTGCGTTAGTGATCATTCACGTTGACTCGCGGGCGCGGTGGCGGGCGCGGTCGCGAAATATCAAACATATGGCGTTGTACCGAAGTGTTCACGTACAAACCGTTCGCGCGGTCTAAGTCGCGGGCGAGCTAGCGGCGTCGCGCGCGGCCCGCGTGGCGCGCTCGCGCCAATATCAAACGCGTGAAGATGTTCGTGTGTGTTCACGTCGAACTAGCGGTGGCGGGTCAAGAAGATCGTCAAGTAAGATCAACCAGTTTGAGCCAAACGCCCGCCTGGCGGCCAACGTGAACACAAATCGCCACGTCCCAGCGCTCGCGACCGCCACCGCGCCCGCGAGTTCCAACGTGAACAAGCACTTAGCCGTTTTATCCTTATCGGGGTTAGGGGTGAACAAGGCAAATTCTATAGGTTGATGTATTGATGTGTGATGTGTTGTGCAGCTCCGGAGGGTCCGGACAACACGTGCCGGCTAGTGACGTGCTGCAAGGTGCTGCAGCACGTGGGCACGCTGCCGGCGGGCGCGGCGCGGGCCGTGGCGCTGCTGGGCCGCGCGCTGCACGTGCCCGCCGCCGCGAGACACCTGCTCGCCTCCATCACGCACAAGCAAGCGCGAGCCGACATCAGGTAATGTGCACGACATGACACATAGCATTAGTGACGTGCTGCAAGGTGCTGCAGCACGTGGGCACGCTGCCGGCGGGCGCGGCGCGGGCCGTGGCGCTGCTGGGCCGCGCGCTGCACGTGCCCGCCGCCGCGAGACACCTGCTCGCCTCCATCACGCACAAGCAAGCGCGAGCCGACATCAGGTAATGTGCACGACATGACACATAGCATTAGTGACGTGCTGCAAGGTGCTGCAGCACGTGGGCACGCTGCCGGCGGGCGCGGCGCGGGCCGTGGCGCTGCTGGGCCGCGCGCTGCACGTGCCCGCCGCCGCGAGACACCTGCTCGCCTCCATCACGCACAAGCAAGCGCGAGCCGACATCAGGTAATGTGCACGACATGACACATAGCATTAGTGACGTGCTGCAAGGTGCTGCAGCACGTGGGCACGCTGCCGGCGGGCGCGGCGCGGGCCGTGGCGCTGCTGGGCCGCGCGCTGCACGTGCCCGCCGCCGCGAGACACCTGCTCGCCTCCATCACGCACAAGCAAGCGCGAGCCGACATCAGGTAATGTGCACGACATGACACATAGCATTAGTGACGTGCTGCAAGGTGCTGCAGCACGTGGGCACGCTGCCGGCGGGCGCGGCGCGGGCCGTGGCGCTGCTGGGCCGCGCGCTGCACGTGCCCGCCGCCGCGAGACACCTGCTCGCCTCCATCACGCACAAGCAAGCGCGAGCCGACATCAGGTAATGTGCACGACATGACACATAGCATTAGTGACGTGCTGCAAGGTGCTGCAGCACGTGGGCACGCTGCCGGCGGGCGCGGCGCGGGCCGTGGCGCTGCTGGGCCGCGCGCTGCACGTGCCCGCCGCCGCGAGACACCTGCTCGCCTCCATCACGCACAAGCAAGCGCGAGCCGACATCAGGTAATGTGCACGACATGACACATAGCATTAGTGACGTGCTGCAAGGTGCTGCAGCACGTGGGCACGCTGCCGGCGGGCGCGGCGCGGGCCGTGGCGCTGCTGGGCCGCGCGCTGCACGTGCCCGCCGCCGCGAGACACCTGCTCGCCTCCATCACGCACAAGCAAGCGCGAGCCGACATCAGGTAATGTGCACGACATGACACATAGCATTAGTGACGTGCTGCAAGGTGCTGCAGCACGTGGGCACGCTGCCGGCGGGCGCGGCGCGGGCCGTGGCGCTGCTGGGCCGCGCGCTGCACGTGCCCGCCGCCGCGAGACACCTGCTCGCCTCCATCACGCACAAGCAAGCGCGAGCCGACATCAGGTAATGTGCACGACATGACACATAGCATTAGTGACGTGCTGCAAGGTGCTGCAGCACGTGGGCACGCTGCCGGCGGGCGCGGCGCGGGCCGTGGCGCTGCTGGGCCGCGCGCTGCACGTGCCCGCCGCCGCGAGACACCTGCTCGCCTCCATCACGCACAAGCAAGCGCGAGCCGACATCAGGTAATGTGCACGCTCCTTATAGTCGTAGCGTTATGTTATACAGCCTAAAGCCTTTCTCGATAAATAGGCTATCCAACAGCAAAATATATTTTCAATTCGCACCAGTCGTTCCTGAGGTTAGTGCGTTTCACCAAACAAACTACAAAACTTACCGATCTTTTCGTGCAACATATAAACTTGTACATCAAAGATCACGAGTACGTAATCGTGCATGTAAACGTATACGCAAGATAAATATGGTGTAAAATGAATAAGTGCTGGTATATTAACTATAGTTGTTTGTTGCTAGGCACGGGTTCGTGGAGTGCCTGGAGGCGGAGGAGTGGGCGCAGCAGGCGGAGGGCGCGGGCCCCGTGCGCCAGGCCAAGGAGGGCATCGTGGCGCTGCTGCAGCACGTGCTGCCCTCCGCGCCGCCCAACCTCGCGCATCTGCTGCTCGGTTATCAACTTACTGATGATGTACGTTGTTTACTCAAAACTTTCTCGTTATGTGACTATTACCTGTCCTATGTTACATAAGCATTAACGCAATTACTTTTGACCCAGTTTCGAAATTTGCTTTACGTTCTGACACTATAATTGTAACAGTGGTGTCAAATTGACTAGACTAGTTTTACTATTGTACTATTTTTAGGCTATTTGCTGGTTATTATTAAACAATTAAATATATTCAATAACCACAATTTTTAGTATGACCAGCATATACAGCAAAACATATATCCTAATGTGTATATTTTTAGGTGAGTCGCAGTAACTTGAGCGAGGCGGGTGCGGGCGGGTATCCGCGTACTTGTCTACACTCTATACTCGACATATTGGACCAACACATCGCATCTAACAACCCACAAAGGTATGCATCATGCTCACTTTGAACAAACAATGCACAACTGTGTGTCTGTCGTAGTGGTTGACGTGTCCACCTCGCCGCAAGTACCGTAGCGGCACGTGTGCTGGGTTTTAAATCTCGCCCAGCACAAATATTTGTGTTCTGAGTCTGGATGTTTATCTATCTATATATAAGCACGATTATCAGTTGTCTGGGTTAAAGTACAAGCTCTGTAGTTTGGGATAAGATGACTGCGTGCCTATACGTAAATCAGTTGGACATTTTTATCGACATACTTTTTAAGCTCCTTTTTGTTTCAGGGAAGCGAACAATCTGGTAGAGAGTTGTTACCGCTTGGTATACTGGTTGTGTGCTCGACCTAATACGTCGGCGCCGGTGCTCAGGTTCCTCAGGACCAGAGACTACTTCCTCTCCAGACATGTCAAGGCTACTGTTGATCTCAAGGTAAATTTTATACAGAGTTAATAAAAGAATACTTAAGCTTTCTATGAGTCGCTCCTTTGAAGCTCATATACTGTGCAAAGTTGCAGAGTGTAAACATTGCATACTATATTGTATACCTCAAGCCTCACATGAAGTGGAACATATGGCAAGAGTGGTGGAATCAGGGCCCATACTTCCCTGATTTTGAGAGGACACCTTTTGCCTAGTAACAGGATATAATTGATTATTAATGTATAATTCGTTTCCGCAGACCGCTTCCGTAGTGACCCTGTCGTCTCGCTCGTGGGTACTACGTGCTTGCGCGTGCGAGGCGGGCGCGGCGGCCGCCACGCGCCAGCACGCCGCGCTGTCCGCGCTGCTCACTGCGCTCACACACACCGCACACCACCCTACACAGGTGAGACAAATATAAATAAAAACTTGCTTTGTTGTTATGGGGTAAGCAAGGAAGGTCGAACAGTGTATTGCGTGACGCATCGCAAAAACGACGTTACACATTAATACAACTGTTGTGCAATTATTAGCGATACGTCGACGCAATACAGTGCTGTAGCTCCGCCCTTAAGTTAGGGCTGTACCTTACAGAGAAACCATGTGTATGACAACTGTTAGGTACACTAATCATTCAAATTGAAAATGGACAGTGCCGAAACGTCCCCAAATGTGTATACATACCGCTAAGTAATAAATTTTACGATTATAGGAATGGGAGTGGTGTCTACTACGTCGTACACTAGAAGAGCTGCCGGTGAGCGTGGAGCCAGCATCAGAGCCTCGCTGGGAATTGTTCCACGCCACACAACTAAGACAAGCCATTGCTTCTTGCGATCTACCAACTGGTATGTATCATACACTAGTTTAAACTCTACTCTACGAACTTTCGAACTTTCTTATTTTTTACACTGAGATTAAAAACAATTAAAGCTGACAAAGGATATTTTTGAGCTGATTCTGTTTCATAGTATCTTTGTAATTTAAATAAAATATATGGTAACTGTGTGCAGGTCTTGGCGGTAAACGCATCAGTGTGTCACGAGTGCATGCGCTGCTGACGCGAGAGCTCGCCGCGCTACACGCCACCGCACCCCAAAGAAACCTCGTCGCCAATGAAATACAGAAGGTAATTTCGACTTACATGATAATTTAATAATTTCAGACTTTGTCAGCGTTTCAAATTAACTATTCTGTGTCACAAAAATAAATAAAGGTTATGTTCAGAATGTGAATCGAACCCACGACTATTGCGTTTATGTGAAATAGCAAAAGATCACCTTAACCAATCAAGTCGAATCTCTTTAAATCGACGATACTTCACGCGCGTGATATTTAACAAATTACTTTTCTTTCTAGGTACTAGACTACGTAACAGAAGTGAACCGTCAAAGGAATCTCGCAGCCACGTTAACTCACTACTACGACTCGTGGCGGCAACTTACCGAGATACTGTTCTGCGTCGCGCCTCACGACATCCTCAACTTAGAAGCGAGAAAGTCTCTCCTCTTGAACATACTACAAGACTTACTGAACAAAATCCCTCCTGGCGAAGTCCTCCCACAGCTGGGCAACCTCGCTTCAGGCACCGTACTACTCCTACTAGTCAACTTAAGACACTGCTACATTCTACAAAAAAGAGATTCTAACTTAAAAACGTCAGAATTCGAAATGAGCTTCTTCGGACCAACTAACCAAGTGATGCAAACAAATTCACTAACATTAAAATTCATACTGCACAAAATACTAAGCTGGATTCTAGTATCAGGAGGCTCTACACAAAAAATGAGAGTGAATTTATACGGAGCTTTACTAAATTACCTAAATATTGTTAATTTGAAGACTAGTCCGGCCGATCCGGAAGAAGATAATGTAAATACGACTTACGTAAGTCGGTTGGACAGTTCTAAAGTGCGAAGTTCAAATAGGGAAGAGTCGGCTTTGAAGTCTATGGTGATCGATGTGATTAGTGATTTTGGTGATAATTTGTGTACGATCGTGTGCTCGGACTGTATCGGCGCGGGGCACGATGTGTGCCGCATGGTGGCGCTCGCGTGCCTCGATACTCTTATTGATATCAACCCCAGGACAGATTGGATGAACACGTTGACCAATCAAGGATATTTGAGAAGCTTGATTGATAGTTTGTTGCAAGATGATGAAGGCCTAAAAGAGGTAATTTTATCTTATTTATTTTGAACTAGCTTTTCCTATAATTTGACGTGATGTAGTGACTAATTACCGTGATTTCGATTACATTATGTGCATCCCAGAGAATTACATTTGTTCTCCTAAGTACGGTAATTTTGTATGACGACAAAACTTATAGTTTAGCTTTTAAATTTAAACAAGATTTTGGATTTAATTCGCTTTCTATACAAAAAAAATACACAGAAATGTTACAAACAATTGTAACAACATAAACCTATCATTGTATTTTGTAGACTCTAGAACCGAACCCCAAGTCCTTGCGCGTGCTGTACGTGTACGAGTCCAAGATGGGCCTGTTGATCAAGATGGCGGGCAGCCGGTCGGGCGCCGAGACCTTGTTGTCGCAGGGCGCGCTGGGCTGCGTGGCGGCGCTGTCCGCGCTGTCCGCGCACCCCGACATACACACGGGGTACGCGCAACATGCTGACACTGAGTTTGTGCCGTCCGTCGCTAATAGGTATGTATGCTACTATACTTGAGAAGTTAATTGATGTTCCAAAATTGAGGGTGTAATCTTCACTTTAAATAATATCTTACACCAGTTAATTTGATTCAAGTTTTAATATTCGGTTGTAAACAAGGTTTTCCTTCAAATATAGACATCGTCCTCGTTATGCAACTTCCTAGAATTATTCGAGCAGGAATTACGTTTTTAACCCATGACTGCTCCATTGCCGGGGTAGGTTGTCTTTCAGAACGAGGCAGGGCCTTGAGCCCTAGCTGGCAAATCGCGGGTTGGTGACTTTAATAAGAATTAAACTAGGGAGTCAACAAAATGAAAAGTGGTTTAGCACGGACTACGTTTTATTGTTATTGCTCCTTTGTAAAAGTGTTACTGTATGACGTATTCTTTAAAGTTCCACTTTTATTAAAAAATATTTCTATATGTATTTCCAGATTCCGGCAAATCCTAGTACCAGCATTAGCGCTGTGCGACGCGTTACTCACGACACTGGGAGGACAGAACCACAGCTGCGTGCTACACGTGCATCACGCGCTACTCAGTCACGTCGAGTGTATCGACATGGTGCTAAGGTAATACTAGCATATTTTAAAATGTATGAGATGTTGTTTTTACAAGTCGAGTTAGTTTACAACAGGCACGTTGAAGATAAAGTGTTTAATGAGGGATTTTTAGATGAGAGTCTGAGCTATACGAATGTAATGTGTTATTGCAATCAACTTTACAAATAAAATTCTTAGTAATTATGATTACCTAACAGTGATTATGAGTTAATTCAACTATATTATAATATTATGACTGCCTTCACAATTTTATGTGGGATCCACAAATAATTGTTTCGGGTCTGGTTGTACTTTGTGTCCGTTGATTGATTGTTTGTAAAAGTCCCCGCGATACAAAAGCGATTCTTAGTGCGGGAGTTGTTTTTTTAAAAACTCACAAACGCATTTCTTCTCAACAGAGCGGCACACCCCAACTCGCCTGTAGAACTCCTAATCGAAGTAGAAGCCATAACATCAGTGATCGGTCGGGCATCGAACCGCGAGGTGTTCGGTGCGGCGGCGGCGGCCGAGCCCACGGCGCTGCAGCCCGCCGCGCCCGCCGCACTGCGCGTGCGCATGCTTATGTTGGCGCTCCTGGCCAGGTTCTACAGACCTGCCAATGACCTGCCTGACCATACGCAGAACAACCTACTGTACTATAAGGTAGGTAGCGTGTAAACATATTTGGGTGAATATGAAAACAAGACTAGGTTTACGATATTGTTTCCTTGTTTGGCCCCAATACTTTGTTAATTGTCTGTAAAATTGCTGTAGATAATGAAAAATAAAAAGAAATGCACACACATATGTATTAGTAAATTATAAGTAAGTAAGATTTAATCCGTAGTATGCGATTTTTTACTCTATTTACCGACTGACTCAACAATTTTACATTTGCAGATCGTGTGCAACTTACTAACGTATGCTCGCAATATAATGTGCGACGAGTCTGGTCGCGCGGTCGAGACTGTACCGTTAGAAGGCGGCGCTGTGGGACGACTGCTGGCGTTGTTGCAACATCTGGTCTCCGCGCATCATCATCATGAGAAACTGCTCGCGACTAGTGTGCATCAACTGTCTAAATTACCTACTTGTAGTCTCGATGGTATGTACATGTTGTCTAATCGTGTCAATGAGTGGTTATGTTGTTTCTGTTTTTGATAGATACAATTATATTAACGTGTATTTTATGGATGTGTATTGTGTTTGGTGATTCAGTTGTGGTTATGTTAACATATAGATGTTATTTTTAATGTTTTTTATGGTATGTCTAAAGTGGTATATTAAGTTATGACGTATTCATGCGTGTACTTGTTCGTAAAGCTGGGTTTAGACGAGCGAAACGTGTAATGTAATTCACCGTGTAATTTTTGTTGCGTAACCCTCGCAGTGCCGTTCAGATGTAGAATTCACGTTATATTATATGGTAATAATGTAATCCACCTTACACGTGACGTTCGTCTGGACCCGGCTAAGGTATACGGACGTATACGTACTACATCGCTATACTATAACAACATTACTTCACAGACATGCGCAAGCTGCTCCCGGAGGATTCATCCACGCTCCCGCCGCTGGAGTGTCGTTCCCGCGCGCTGTGCGTGCTGCAGCAGCGCGTGGGCATGCGGCGCGGGGAGCTGGCGGCCGCCGCGCATGCGCTGTCCGCCGCCGCGCACCTCGTGTGGGCGCGCGCCGCCCGCGCCACGCAGCTCGCGCTGGCCGCCGACACCAACCACAACACGCTCAACAGTAGTGTGTGGCGCGCCGCGGGCGACGAACTGCCTGAGCTCAGGAAGGAGCTCATCGCCGTGTTCAATGACCGCTTCACTGAACAACTACTCGACACTGCTAAGGTGTGTGAATTTTTAGTATTTTGTCTGGTTAAAATACGATATCGTTCAAAATTGGTTTTTCACTGTTCTATGAATCTAAAGAAGTGCAAACTACAACACAGCTTGGTTGTATATTATTCTAATTGCATAAACTAACGATAATAAATTAAAAATAAACATCTGACATAAATAATGCAATATGTTAAAATTTTATAACTCCCTTCTACCTACTTTAACTCTTCAATAATATTTTATATAAATTAAAAAAGAAGTAGAATTTATCATAATAATATCGTTTACTTAATTTATAAATTTTATAATAACATATTTTTATTATTTTAAACAGAATCAGCCGGCATCGCATCGAAGTTTCCTAGAAATTCTGGTAAAAGATATTAAAAGTATGATCCAGTTTGCGCCGATCTGATCCACCAATAACTACCTAGACTACGACATTTAATTATTAATTATTATTTTACGTTTAGAATACTTTCGATACTTTGTAATGTTAATAAAGAAAACTAATTTTGTAAAACCGTATTTGATTTATACCTTCCTCACAGTGGCTCGCTGCTATCCATACACCTATCTTAAATGTAAAATAAAACGAAACCATACGAGAGAAATATTTGTTAATAATTTAAAATCATCACAGAATAAATCATATTTTATAATAGTAAAGTCTTTGGTACTTGACAAGTACATCAATTATTATTTCACATTAAAGGGTAACAGTCAGTTTTTAAAACATAAGTTAGAAATTCGAATAGATACCTTAATATAATAATTTTTAACCCATTACTGTCCCACTGCTGGACAAGGGTCTCCTCCCAAACGAGAGAGAAGTTAGGCCTTGAGTCCACGCTGGCCAAGTGCGGGTTGGGGACTTAGCATACCATCAAAAATGTATTATACAAAGTTTAGGCATGCAAGGTTGCATCACGATGTTTTCCTTCACCGTTAGAGCAAGTGATATTATTTTGAATACTTACACACATAACTTCGAAAAGTCATTGGTGTGTTGCCACGGGTTTGAATAATCGAGCACTTGCATGGCCAACGTATACCACTCGGCAATCACTGCTAATATATTATAATAAAATAAAGTTTACAATTCAGTTTCTTATTTTAACAACACGTTTGACTAGGTTATCGAAAAATCGAGATCTTTTACATGTAGAACAACATCCAAAATACTTAGTCTATGGTATTTCTTACTTTCTAACGTCAAAATTTCAAATTTCTACGCACAGACAGAAACACTACAATACTCGTATTAACTCACAGTGAAAACTACTTGGGCCACCATTTGCCAGCATTTCTATACTAAAAAGCGTTTTTGGTTTTATAAGAATAGCTTAATAACTAGTAAATGAAGTACAATTTTCAACAGGAATTCAAATATAGTTCGTCAACCATTTCCCTGTACAACGAATTTTACTTATAGACTAGAAATTGAACAAGCCTTTCAGACTTTTACACTTAAAACTACAATTATAATAAAATGTCAGTCCACTTACATAAAATCACACCTTTTCCTTACGCTCTCTATGATCCCTACCACCTTCTTTTTCGTCATTCGTATTTCATATCATTATTATGTGGCTGTTCGAATCAAATTATATTATTAATACACAATATTGAATACATACATACACAAAATCACGTCTGCTTACAGAGATCAAAGTATCATTTGTCATCATCCCTGCAAACTTCTTATTATGTATACAGGAAACAAACTATTATTTGTTTGATTATTGATTGATACTTAAAACTGTAATTCATCTTATATAATTATTACATCGTCGTTGCGACTAGAGCGTGTGATGAGATGATGATGATCATGTGTGTGAGTTTATCTCCCAATATCAATCATCATAATATCATATCGTTTATCATCACATGTAAGAGCTCTTGAAAAACACAATTTTCTCGCAAAAGTGATTTTTACATAGTTTTATGTCGCAACGACGATTTAAGTCCATTGAAATGTTTTTTTAGGCCTTAGCTTGCGTCCCCTGGCCGCCATCTCATGAAAAAGATCGGTGGCGAAGGTGGCGACCCTGCAAACGCTTCTTATGACGCCCCTACACATAAAAATTGCGATTGAATGATTGATTGAAAACACACTTTTCAAAGGACTATTAAAATTTAACACGGCACATTTTAATAAGAAACATATCAATCGTAATATTATAATAGTTCAATATGTATATCAATAATAATAATATACTTTTATATTATCATAGTCAGTTTGAGATACATATTTGTGCACCGGAACATTTAATACTTAAAACTAAAATTACTTTTACATTACTATATGTTTTGTTAATTTATTAAATCATTGTCCACATTTCAGTTTAGTTATAAGAATCATATAGTTTGTTTCGGATACGTATTCGTTTTCATACCTCAAACTGTGATTAATCTTTCAAACTGCTTAATTTCATAAAATACTGTTCATATTTAAGTTGCACAATTAACACTCTAGATAGGTACATATTTCTTCAGTTAACTCTTTGTGCTATAATATCAACGTATTTCACACTTAAAACTATAATTCATTTTATATAATGTACTTGTTTCGTTTAATAAATCATTGTCTCCTTTTATGTAAAATAAAATATTAAAAGACGAAAAGTTTTCGTGCATTTGAGCGTTTTATACCTAAAACTAAAGTTCATCTCTAATATGTAAGTAATAGAATACGGGAATTAACGCGAACACACATTTTACCTTAAAATGCCTGATGTTACGGCGTAGACAGGTTACACAGCACTTAACACATATGCTTGCGAAAGTTAGAATTCATCTTCACAATGTTGATTTCAATTAAATACTACCCACATTTAATTTCGATTACATCCATATGACACATAATCACACAGTGTTTCAGTGCATCTCAGCCATTCTCAGCGTTTCCTACTTAAAATTGTAATTAATCTCGTAACTTCAATAATTCACTGTTCACATTTCACAGTTACACATTAATAATAATATACCCACATAAAAATATTTCATTGCCAATAAGAAATATTTTCGCACATCTTAGTGTTGCGTACATAAAATTACAATTAATCTCACTACTGATCAATTTAATAAAGCACTAACCACATTTCACTTACGAGCATACATACATACATACATAATATCGCGCCTCTTTCCTATAGGGGTAAGCAGAGACCAAAGAACGCCATTCGGAACAAATAATCATATTGCACAAAATATCAGTTTAAAATACATATCAGCATTTGAGCTTTTCATACTTATAACTATAGTTTCTTAATCTAGCACATAGTTTTATAAAATACTAGCTGATTCACGCAGCTCCACTCACAAATTTTCTTTGCATTTTTTCTCTATAAAAACCTTTCCCGCGTCTTAAAGACAAGTTTACAAAAACAAAAGTCGAATTGTTTGAGCCGTTTTAAGTTTTGCGCTTGGCAACACATTTGGCGTATCATTTTTATTTATAAGAAGATAATTATTTTAAAGTAGACATTAAGTTTGCCTTGGAACATTGTTTCTATATAGTCTCAAATAAATAAAATTAAAGTCACATTCAAATAATACAATAAACAATATCAGTCAGTTTAAGATTTGTTTTCTTACATCTAAGTTTTTGATTCTTAAACCTATAAATGGACTCGGGTTCACTTCTAAATATCTATTAGATAGCTTAATTGATGGGTTTTTAACAGTAATTGTTTTTATATATTTGTTATTTAGCAGATAAGTTATTTGACACTTAAATACAACTGTCAAACTGGCCTTTAATCTCACATACCGTTGAATAAATAACGATCCACATTGTAGAGCACACTCACAGTTCACACACAACACATCAGAGCTTGTTTTGAGATCAGTTCTTAACGTTATTTGGCATCTTTCCTTGGCGAATGGGCACCACACCACCACTTGGCATCTTTTCTTGGCCACCTACAGCATTACCACTATTTTGTATAGAAAACTAATTTCGTTTTCCATTAATTACTGTTTCGAATTTATTGTTCATATGTTTCTTTATTTATATGTTTGTACAATGTCAAGATATGAATAGTTCTTACTTCAGAAGTTGTTTTCTTGAGCAAGTAATAAATAAAAATAAATAAATAAATTTAACCCATTACTGTCCCACTGCTGGGCAAGGGTCTCCTCCCGTAATGAGGGAGGGTTTAGGCCTTGCTTGAGTCCACCACGCTGGCCAAGTGCGGGTTGGGGACTTTGCATGCCCTCAATAAATGTATTAAACAAATTTTAGGCATGCAAGGTTTCCTCACGATGTTTTCCTTCACCGTTGGAGCATGTGATAATTATTTCTAATACACACATAACTTCGAAAAGTCATTGGTGTGTTGCCTCGGGTTCGAACCTGCGACCACTTGCGTGGGAGGTGTCAACTTATACCACTCGGCTATCACTGCTCTAGTAAGTAATAAATAAGTATAATATATAGAATATAAGTATAATAATAAATAGTAAGCAAGTAATAACACCTTAAATTATAGGCATTGATAATAATTCATTTTTATTCCTATTTTGTTCAGTACATTCCGTTTCTGGACTATTTTCTATACCCTCTAGCATATTTTGCGAGGGTACTGACAAAACATCATCAAAAGACATAGGCGACATCGCTTCTAGGTTCGCAGGGAGCAACAAACTGTTCATAATCACATTGATATCTTCTTGCATATTAGTCGCAGGGTCAATATCTTCCTGTGGAATGTCCCCAGCCATTGCATCTAAAAGCAAATTGCTCAGACTGTCTTCACTTGGCGAAGACATTAGCATATTTAAGTCATCCGTTTGGTCATTTGGCACATATGACTGTTTAGAATCAGTAGGTATGTATACTTCTTGTTGAATTCCAGGGTTATTTGCAATTATATCATTGTTTTCTGGTATAGGAAAAGTAGCTTGATTTATACCTTCATTTGAAATGGTAGGTTGTATTAGACTTTGATCGTATATAGAGTTATTGTATTGTGATACAGCGAACTGGGGTTGGTCTAAAAGTTGGTAATTTTCAACATTATCAGGCTGTATATTCAACGGTTGATAATCTACATCATCTTCAAAACTCACATTAGGTGGTATGTACACTGGTGGAATGTACTGTGACTCTAAAGTACCATTAGATTGCATTGCTTCATAGTCATCAGGCATTAGAATTTCTGGGTCTAAGGCCATGTAAGCTTGGTCGTTTACAGGTTGGTATACCTTTTCTATATTTTGTTCATAATTTTCAGGTATTATATTATCATTTGTCATCAACTGCATATTGTTAAAAACGTCATTAGTTTCATTATTTGTTTCGTTGTCTATGAATGTGTTCGGTGCATCAGCCCAAGCCAAAAGATCATCTAAAATGCTTTGTACAGCTGATTCTTTATCATCATTACCTTCGTCTACTTCTACAGGAGGTTGTTCAAGAGTTGCCACACTTTCTTCATCTTGGGGAGACTCAGCATCAGGTAAAGCATCTGTATTTTGTTCACTTGGCTTGTCTTCGTCACCCGTAGTGTTACTATTAGATACTGGACATAATGTCTGATGATTTACAAGAAGACTTTCAGACGAGAACCTGAAAAAAAACATTGTCATTGCATTTTTTTATTAAATAAACCGATATTCCGGAATGAAAGAGGGGTTAGGGCCTTAGTCCACCACGTGACTAAGAACAGTTGGGCACTTTGCAAACCGTCAAAAACTATTCTTATCTATAAATGATGTTTAAATTCGAAATCGAATCCGAATTTTTGCTTCTATAAGCTTGCTCTAATAAGTTATCAAACTACAGTCGAGTCTCGTCAGTCAGTCTAGAAACCTTTAAAAATGATGAGCACTTACGGTTTATCACACAAGCACTTGTACAAATGTTTGTCCATGTTGTGTGCAGTCAGCTTATGTTCCAGTAACTCGCCGAGGTCCTCGAACTGCGCCTCACACACGTTGCATCGTATCGTATTTAAGTGAAGGAGCAGGTGCCTACAATAAGTATCATTACATATCATATTACACCATTATCAGCAGTCAAAAGAAAATCAGCCTAGCCTATCTTCCGATTATGTTGGAGTCAGCTTTCTGTCTCACCGGATGCAGCTGGATACCAGTATTTTACACGGAGCGTCTGCCTATCAGACCTCCACAACCCGGTTACCTGGCTTATAACGCGATGCGATCGCTGCAGACTTTCAAGCTTCTGGTAATGACTGTCAAAGATCTTTGGATATGACAGCTGGGACCCACAATTTAATGTGTCTTACGAAACACGGATATAAATATAATTGAAATTGGTATTAAAGCCTGTGTGATCTACAAGTATAGGAGATGTACGCCCTAAACTTCATCGAAAGCGTAAGAAAAAAACAGATTTTCACATTTACTATGTTAGTAGAATCTATACTAATATTATAAAGCTGTAGAGTTTGTATGTTTGATTGTTTGTTTGTTTGAACGCGCTAATCTCAGGAATTACTGGTCCGATTTGAAAAATTCTTTCAGTGTTAGATAGTTCATATATCGAGGTAGGCTATAGGCTTTACATCATCACGCTACGACCAATAGGAGCAGAGTAGTAATAAAGATGTTACAAAAACGGGGAAAATTTTGATCTATTCTATCTTATGTGACGCAAGCGAAGGGTCAGCTAGTTTTTCATATTCAACATGAGATCAATACATATAATGTTGTATACATACTCATCGAGCGTGTGTTGTGTGAGGAAGGTGGCGTTGGGGCAGTGCGGACACTTGCGCAGCGCCTTGTGCGTGTCGCGGCGGTGCGCGCCCACCTGCTGCCAGCTGTAGAACGCCGCCGAGCACCCCGCCACCGGACACTTGTGTCTACCACAGTCACAACACCAGTCATTAATAGTGTATGGTTATGTCAAATTATGACATTTATTTATTTATTTTAAGGAAGGATACATATCGAGTAAAGAATGCAATCTTTATCTTGTCCTTCGCTAGTTATATTTGCAAACTAATGTGATATTTGTCCTTAAAACTTGTTGGGGATTCTTGTAAATCTTGCATGACTAGATATTTTGATCTCGCGAAATTTCAGCTGCATTGCATTCTTTACCATTGACACAAATTCCAGCTACTGCAGTACCTAATTGTGTTGATGATTTGGTACGGCTTATAAGTTCGCAGCTAATATGTATAATGTAAGTAAAACTGACCAAAAATAACACTGTTTCCACTCGCTAAGTAATAATAAAAAAATACCCTGTGATGAAAAGATTTCATTTATTGATTGATCTAGTCTGCGCTCTGACTATTGCAAACGTGCGAAGCATGTAGTTGACACGTTTACAGTATCCATAGGCATAGTATCCAATATATCTATAAAAAACATGTATATGGCGTGTAAGTGATACCTGGGCGGTCGTTCGTGCGAGCGCATGTGCTTGCAGTAGGTGAAGGCGGTCTTGCAGACGGCTGCGCACAGCTGGCAGCGGCGCCACAGCTCGCCGCCGCCGTGGCGCCGCTCCACGTGCTCGCGCAGGGTGCGCCGCGTGCGGAACTTGTCGCCGCACTGAGGACACGCCAGCGAAGGCTCCAAGTGCCTCGTTAGGTGACTCGCTAGACATTCCTGCGTAAACACTACTTTACTTAATATAATATTAATGTAAATAAATATCATTCGACAACTCACACACGGTCATTTGATTCCAAACTAAGCAGAGCTTGTACTATGGTAACCAAATAACTAGTTATAACTAGTATATAACATAGTTATATAGATAAATTGACATCCAAGCTCAGAACAAATACACGTGCTCATCACACAAAGATTCGTCTCGGGTGGGATTCGAACACACGTGGCGCTACGGTTGTTGCGGCGAGGTGACCGCTTAAACCACTGCGCCAAACGTGCGCCTTCGTTTAACTACCTAAAACAAAATCCTAGTAATTTGGCTACAACGGCCAGTTTCATTGACCTGCCAACTGTTGTACAGGCGTTTATTTAAAGTTCGATTGTGAACAGTCGTGAATAATATTTAAAGGCTTACGGTACACTATTTTTTTTACAAAATGAGGGAAGACCAAGTGAGGGTAGGCGTAGAAACTCGCACCACAAGAAGATGACACTTAGCACCTATGTAAGTAAATCGGCCTGCCTGTGGCAACAATCGGCGAAATTCAGGGAAAACGTCAAGAAATATAATAGTTAACTATAAAATATAACTACAAATTATGTTCGTAGCAGTATAAAAACGTTTTGTTTAGCTAGCTTTCGAATTTCACACTATCGTAGGTCATTATCTAAGTGTCGTTTCCTAAAATATCACCAGTTAATATAAAAAGAGCGTGTACTGACCCTGCTCTTGCCGATGTAGTGGCAGCCGTCGTGCCAGCACTTGAAGGCGTTGATGCCGAGGTGCACGCGGTGGTGGCGCACCAGCTCCAGCATCGTCTTCAGCGGCTCGTCGCAGAACTTACACACCAACGGTTGCTACAACATCACACGCTAAATAAAAACCATATCGTTAGTTTATAAGAGTCAACATATATAATATTTAAACTTTCGCGTTGCATATAATCATATAATAGGAAACAGGAATAAATTTCGCGGTAATAATGAAGGATTTTTAGGATCGCTTGGAAAGAATTGCGAGGCGCGCCAGAGTCAGCTACTAGTATTGTACTTCGATCGCCTGATTGGTAGAACAGTTATCCGAGATTCCAATGCACTGGGTCCACGTTCAGTATGCTTTCCAAAACACTTACTTTTGTTCAAGTTGTTGGCGACTCCTATACTATGATACTAACTCTGTCGGATTATTTATTTGCTCTACAAATAGCTGTACTTTGTTTACGTTGTGAATGTTTGTAAAAGTCCTATTGTCTACCACTAATTCACCTTAATATTTATTTTAACGAGTAAAAGTACCATGAAACGTTTATAAGCCACAGTCCATTTTGTGTTCCTGTAATTAGGACTTGTATAATAGGATACGTACGTATACGTGCCTGTACGTGTACGTAATGTGTTATTCGCTAGACTATGCGTAGTTATACCGGGTGAAGCCCGGAAGATTGAATTTATGGTTCGTTCAAACATTTAATTATGTCCCTGAAATAAATTCTGGATTGACTATGGTATACATAGTCATTAGACAGTCTATCATATCATGCTCTCGTCGTATATCAAACGAAAGGGGGTTCAAATAAACAAGATCAAATTATTTATATTAATTTTAATGATATTGAGAATTTTATAATACATATATAATTGAGAATGAGATTTACAGCAGATGCACTACGATTACATATAAGACTAACTTGATAACCTTATAATTATATTATAGTTATAAATAAATAAAACATAACAACTTAAACTGCCTGTTTGACTACTTCTGTGGTCTGGGCGACTGTGTGTACGGCTGCTGATCACGAGGTCCCGGCTTCATTTCCCCGCTCGAACAAAGTTCTATTAATCTTCTCTTGTTTATATTATTCTCAATAATAATCCGGAGTCTGGTAACATGCCGGGTATATGGCACTATTGCTGGCGAAACGCGGGTGTATTTCATACACCTCTGCCTACACCTTCAGGTATAACAGGCTTGACGTTACAAATAAAATAACAAAACTTAAATCAAACGTAAAATTAATTTAAATACGTATTCGCTGTCGGAGGTCGCCCATCATGATGATGTCAGCTTCGATGAACTCGATGATGGCGTCGTACTCCTCGCTCAGACGCTGCTTGTTCTCGTCCAGGCCGGCGGGGGACTCGACGAGGTCGCGCTTCAGTTGCTTGTACGTGAAGTACACTTTCAGCATGTTCAGGAACTTGTCCTCGGGGGTGGACAGGCCGGGTGGGCGGGGGATCGGGCCGCTCTGCTCGGTTTCCACGGCCATTGGCTCGTCGGCGGATGGCGCCTGGCTGCCAGCCTCCTGGGCAGGTTGCTCCACGGTTGGTGTTTCTACGGCTGGTGTCTCCGGGGCTGGTGCCTCCGGGATCTGTGTGCCCATGGCTGATGTCTCCATGGCGGATGTCTCCGTGGTTGATGTCTCCATGGTGGTTGTTTCCATGGTTGGTGTCTCCGTGGTGGCTGTCTCGGTGGTTGAAGTCTCCATGGCAACTGGCTCCTCGGTAGCCGGTGCTGCTTCTGATTCAGCAGCTTGCGCCTCCTGCTCCGCAGCGGAGGGCCTCAGTAGCCCGAGAGCGGTCACAAGCCTGAGCGGCAGCGAGCTTGCCAGTTCCTCAATTATTTCGCCAGTAGTGGCGTTATCCATGGCGAACTCAGCCTCGTCAAGTTCTAGGGCCCGTTCACCCGTTATGAACATGGGAGGCGCCCGCAGCGGCCGCACCACGCCAGTTTGAGCCGCTCGGGCCGCGTCAGCGTCCTCAATAGTTCGGTACGCTTGAGCCGTTTCAGCTGTTTGAGCGATCGCAGCCCTTTCGGCTGTCCTCAGCTGAGCCTGTAATTAAGGAAAGGCGAGTGAGGACATTTGTTGTATTGTTAAAACGGCTTAATAAACAAGAAGTTTTTTTTAAAGAATCGTATCAAATGGCGTTCTTTGTTGTCTGCCTACTCCTATGAGGAAAAGACGTGATTTATATACGTGCAAACACTAAAGTTATTACAAAATACTCATCGAATTCTTACGAACCTATTCTCGCAAGGGAAACTAAAAAAAAATCTAGCATTTACAAAACAGTAGTGAACTGACCTCCATCCTGGTGTAGTAGTCATGGAAGGTGGCCATGTCGGTGTAGTAGTCCTCCTTGAGGACCAGCTCATCCTCCTCATCGTCAGTGTCCGTTATATACTGCGTCTACAAACAACACCAACAAATTATAACTCATTTTCAAAAATTCTAATTCAAACTCTCGCTATAAAAAGTAAATAAGGCTTTAGCCTGATGCAAGCTTATTACATTCTGCATTTTTTTCTGTCCCACTGCTGGGCAAAGGCCTCCTTCTTATATGAGCTAGGAGTTACGCCCTTAGTCCACTTAGTTGTTTTGGACTGCATGCCGAAGTGCCGGTTAAGGACTTTGTATAAAGAACTGTGTTAAAAAGCTCTCAGGCATGCAATGTTTACAAAAGTCAACAAATAAATTACTTGCATCATAGTTTTATATGCAATAGGGAGTAAACTTGCATCGTGTAAGCTCTACTTGCATTGAGCTAGAACAAGATGGCTCCATTAGTACCCTTTACTACGCATTTCACTTGCAATCAAAAATATACAAAACATTTGCATCGGTCATCGGCGATTTCGCATTATTTTTCAATAATTGCACATTTCATAAAATGGCTGCGCTATCACTTATCTATTAAAAGCGATATTAAGATTCATTATCATTAAAACATCATTATCATATTTCATATTTACGTGAGCGAAACGTAAATAAATAATAAAAGATCACGAAATTACCGTCTTTTTAACGATATGAATTATACAACTCGCATATGAGAGTAATCAATAAGGTTCGACTTGCACGCAGCATCCCTACGCACTTAAGCACTTATCGATCGGTGCAACTGTTGCACCGGATGAAAAGAGATGAATATATCGCACTCAAAATTTAAGTACGTAATAATTTTACCCGGTATTGAGACAAATAGGTGGAAAATCGCCGATTACCGAAAATTTAAAATTTTAATTCATGAAAAATATATATTTATATATTTTTTTCTTACTTACATCCTCGTTATATTCAAGCGCGAACTCCACTTCGACCAGGAGGTCCATCAGCGTCACGATGCCGTCCACTGGGGGATCAACCTCCGGAGCGCACATTTTCAACACCCAATCCTTCTTTTATGAGACTTTAAAATAATTTAAAGTGTCTACGTCCACTCGCAATGGCGAGCGTACCTAGGCGGTACCGGAGCACTAATCAATAATCAATAAAACCCAACGACTAGTGTTGCGGAAACTGCTATTTTTATATAGCAGGCGATTGTTAAACGCTTTCGGCCGAAATCTTTAACTCTGCTATGTTTATGACTTGAATAAGAAACAAATTGATAATTGAAAAATATACAAACAAAATATTTTTAGTATTTGATGTTAAACATTTCCATAAATTATAACTTCATAATCACTATTAAGAATGTTTTGCACATAAATTAACGTAAAAATTGTCAAAACGCATTTTATAATAATTTTCCGACAAAATGGTTTTTACTCATACAAAATCCGACATTATTTTAAGCTACTTTAAAATATAACAAAACCATAAAACGGAAATAACGCCAGCTGTCAGTAACGTTAAGAAATCTGCTATTTTCGTCCCGTGTCTAGTCATGACAGGTAACAGTTTGTGTTGCCAGCGTAAAATCTGTAATTCCACTAAAAGTGACAGCAATTGCCAGAAAAATGGTAGATGTTGGTTGGGTTTTTTCATATAAGAAAAATATACCCGAAAATGGAAGCTTTTATCGTCTAATATGATTATTTTCTTAACATTTTAACGTTTCGTTGAGAACAGTTCGAGATGCGATTGGATTGAATGAATACCTTATATATTTTGGGCCATCATATGCCAAGTTAGCAAGATTCTATAGGTACTTTAATGGCTAGTTTAATCAGCTTTTGATAAGTATCACTTATTTTAACAAACAGAAGTATGACAGATATTTTCATACATTTGCTGTCACTTAAAATTTTGAGAAAATAAATCCTGTATTAGAATTATTCACGTATCATAGGGACAAGGAGAAATATACAAACAACGGACGAAAAGTACAACCGGATTCTAATGCAATATTGGTCCGAAAACAAATACAGTAGGTGAGACAAACATTTGTTTTGCGCGGTAATCTACGATACCCGCGCACAGCGCGATGGAGATAGTCTTAACAACTACGTTATGAACGTCATAGCTATCGAGTAATTTGTCCGTAATTGGTCGAATTATTCACAAAAATGTGTTATAATAGCGACATGTACCAGTCTGTCTCGTAGATAACCAAGAAATGTTAGACATGTTTTTTTCTTATGTACGTAATTAAAACACACGGCAATAAATATAAGTTCGGGGAATAAGTCTTTCCGCATTATAGTATGTATGAACTTGTAATAAAATCTTTTCTCTACACATAAAAGCTCGATATTTGGGTACCTCACGAGCTCACTGAAAGAAACCTAATGTATCGTTCATACATACTATAATGCGAAAAGACTTTTTCCTCGACCTAATACATTGTGCCATTTAACTTTATGATCATAATAGTATGTTCAGTATAAACATACACACAGCCAGCCGCTCTGCAGAAGATGAAAAATTTATACAAAAGATGTAAGCAGAAGTGTAGGTGACTGAGATATAAAAATGACTGCATATCGCTCCTTGAATACAAAAGGGCCACAAATCGAAATCTATAAATTTTACAGGAGAGCCAAAACAAATTTTTGAAACTGTTTTTTTATAACATTTCATATATTTATTTATTAAATATAAGATGTTTATATATCATTAGATGCGTATTTTTTAGCTCTATCTTTCCACAAAATAAACTTTGTAATAGCTGTTACCTATTAAGAGAAAAAAGCATATAAGTCCCTTTTGCATTCAAAATTTGAACCAATATTATCAGAAGTATGTCAAAAATTAAACACAGTTTTACAAATAAAAATGGTTAATTGTACTTTTTTGGTAAAAAAACCGTATCAAAAAGTTTAATAATAATTACTTAGTAAAACCATAACTGAATAGACCAGGAAAACATTGTATTAAACAATCTAAATGAAAAAATCTTAACTTTTTATTAAATAAGTAAAATTATTGAGATCAACTTTGTGCGTAACTTTCATTATTTAGTAAAATTAAACATCAATCATCATCATCAATCAATGGGTAACGTGACGAGTAGACTGAGTGCAGCAGGAGTATTAAAGAAATAAGATAATAGAAAAGGTTTTTGAGTTTTATAAGCCTTTATATTTAGCATTCGAGGATTATTCCAAAGCTTTTGACAGCATTACTCATTCACACTCCATCCAAGTCCTACTTAAAGATACTATGTAGAATCGAACCTTCATACATCATACTCATCAAAGCAATAGACAACAATATCATTCCAAATCCAAAGAAGCGTGAAACAGGGAGACCCGCTATCTCCCAAATTATTTACCAGCACCCTCAGATAAATTTTCAGGAGCCTGGCGGTGTTATGGCAATCAAAAGCATAGTTGTAAGTGGTAAACAGTTAACAAACCATTGTTTTGTAGATGACATAGTCCTCTTCTCTTTTTCGGCATCGGAACTCGAATCAATGCTCAAAGATCTGAGCACGGCAAACCTTCAGATTGGACTGAGTAAGAACCGTACAAAAACCCAGGTTATGACCAACAACACAAAACGTAGGGTCGAGGTAGACGGGCACGTCATAGACTATGTCGACGAGTATGCTTGCTAGGGGCAGATAACCTCTTTTAACAACCGACGGGACAAAGAGTTGGACAAACGTGTCACAAGTGCCTGAAAGAGATCCTGGTTCAGGAAAGAGCTAATGAAGGGTAACCTTCCACTGTCACTGAAGTGAAAGCTCGTCGACATGTTTATACCTACTACCCGTCCTTACCTACGCTGCCCAAACATGGTCCCTTACGGAAAACCAGAAAGAGCCAGAGAGCGATGGAGCATAGTATATTATGCATCAAAAGAACAGATCACGTCCGAAATTATATACTGCGCTCCCAAACTCGCATAGCCGATGTAAGGGAGAAGACCGCCTGGCTGAAATGGAACTGAGCCGGCCACGTTATCCATATGCATTCAGAAAGGTGGACCCGCATATCTACCAACTGGATGCCAGAAGATGGTCATAGCAGACGCGGGAGACTTAAATGGAGATGGTGGGATGACCTAGACGCATTTGAAAAGGACTGGTCGGATCTTGCCCCTGAAAGAGGAATTTGAAAAGAAAGGGTGCCTCTTTACTTTGCCTGCATCAAAATGTATTATTTTATTTTTAAAATAGTAACGAAAACTAAAATTATTATCATACCAAACGGTCATATTTCTGGCCTTCCCATTCTAGCACGCTAAAAATGATTATTTATTCCACAATAATTTAATGCAAAAGGGACGTATTTCAAAATATGCTACTGTTATATTACAAAATATAATAACAAATACTAGTGTTTGAATGCAAAACAGTCGTTTTCAGAAATATGACACTTTTGCATTACAAAATATGGTAACAATTAATACTATAGTTAGAATGCAAAAAGGACGTTTTCCAAAATATGGCAGTTTTGTATTGTAAAATATAATCACATTAACTTGAAATTTTGCTCCCAACACAGACATATTTTGGATTGTGGCACTTTTTCATGCAACTGCCGAGCATTTGCGTTGAATCTCCGGGCGCAACTCAAAGAGTGGCTCTTTTGCACTGACATTACCTGTCAAAGTGAGCTAATGCAAAAAGGGCAGTAAGTCAGTGCAGCCATAATATAAGCAAAAATGATGGGGGTTTTTTTTTACTATAAAATATAGTCGGTTCAGGTGTCATTTTTGCAATAAAACGATTTTCATTTTTTTTTGAGTTGTGGCCCTTTTGCATTGAAGGAGCGATATGTGCGATTCCGTTCCTTGGAGCGTACTACATAGGTGTATACAAAAATATAAGACAAGTGTGTAAAATTACTAGCTCCTACTCATTTTATGAAAACGTTAGTTTATGAATGGATGAATATAAGTATGTACTAGGTCGGGTAAAAAGTATTTTCACATTATAGTATGTATGAACTTGTAATAAAATCTCTTTGGCTTCAAGAATCACAAATGAGTACACGGTTCATTAGGTTTCTTTCAGTGAGCTCGTGAGGTACCCAAATATCGAGCTTTTTTGTGTAGAGAATTTTATTACAAGTTCATACATACTATAATGCGAAGACTTTTTCCCCGACCTAAAATGTTTTGTCAGTTTTTCACGTAAAAGCCTAAAAGGATTTTAATAAAATTTGGTACACAGATGGTTTATAACAAATACTTATATACGTAGGATAGTACTTTTTACCATAGAAAATCTAAACGTTTCACGGGTGAAAGCTAGTAGTAGCTATATTTTTATAGAAATCGCTATTATACATTAAAATAAGACTTACCACAGCATGGAGGTAGTCGGCGTGGATAAAGTTGGTGTAGTGTGAGGGAACATGTTCCCTGACCTCAGCGACCGTGTGGAAGGGTTTCCCACACAGCTGGCACCTCATCTCGCTATCAAGTGGCAGACGCGCGAGCGGCACGGGCTCTTTAACATTAGAGGCCGGTAGCTCTTCATTAGGCGGTTGTTTATCAGGAGTTGGCTTCTCCTTAGTCGTTAGTTCGTCTTTACTTGGTATTCCATCGTGATTTTGTAGTTTTTGAAAAGTCGGGTTTTCCATAGTAGGTAGTTCTTCAGATGTTGGTAGTTCGTCTATATTTGGGTCTTTCATAGTAGTTTGTTCTTTAATGGAAGGTTTTTGTTCAAGAGCCGGTTGTTTTTTAAAAGCCTTCTTCTTCTTTTTTATTACTTTGATAGTTGGCAGTTCTTCAAAAGCCGGTATGCCTTCGATAGGCTCTTCCACGGTTGATACGTTTTCAAAAACCGGTTGTTCCTCAAAAGCCGGTTGTTCTTCAAAAGCCGGTCGTTTTTTAAAAGCCGTTAGTTTTTCGATAGTAGGCGGTTCTTGAGAAGTCGGTAGTTCTACGATAGTAGGCTCTTCAACGGTCAGTAGGTTTTCAAAAGCCGGCTGTTTTTTAAAAGCCTTCTTCTTCTTCTTTTTTAATACTTTGAAAGTTGGCAGTTCTTCAAAAGCTGGAAGGCCTTCGATAGGCTCTTCCACGGTTGGTAGGTTTTGAAAAGCCGCTTGTTCCTCAAAAGACGGTTGTTTTTTAAAAGCCTTCTTCTTTTTCTTTGTTAATTCTTCGATAGTTGGCAGTTCTTCAAAAGCCGGTAAGCCTTCGATAGTTGGCTCAGTTGGTAGGTTTTGAAAAGTCGGTTTTTCTTCAAAAGTCGGTTGTTCTTCAAAAGCCGGTTGTTCTTCAAAAGGCGGTTGTTTTTCAAAAGCCGGCAGTTTTTCGATAGTAGGTAATTCTTGAAAAGTCCGTAGTTCTACGATAGTTGGCTCTTCTATGGTCAGTAGGCTTTGAAAAGTCGGTTGCTCTTCAAAAGCCGGTAGTTCTTTGATAGTTGGCAGTTCTTGAAAAGTCGGTAGTCCTGCAATAGTAGGCTCTTCCACGGTTGGTAGGTTTTGAAAAGTCGTTTGTTCTGCAAAAGACGGTTGTTTTGTAAAAGCTTTCTTCTTCTTTCTTGATTCTTTCATAGCTGGCAGTTCTTCAAAAGCCGGTAGGCCTTCGATAATTGGCTCTTCCACGTTTGGTAGGGTTTGAAAAGTCGGTTGTTCATCAAAAGACGGGAGTTCCTCGAAAGTTGGCTCTTTCACGGTTGGTAGTTCTTGAAAAGTTGGTAATTTTTCGATAGCTGGTAGTTCTTCAGCAACCGGTAATTCTTCCAAAGTCGGCATATCCTCGTCATGTAACAATGTTTCAGCGTCGGGCGATAATTGTTCACTCGGGACATTGACGTTCTCGCCTATATTCTCGTCCATATCTAAACAAAAAATGTACAAATTATCTTTTACTGTATAAAACTTTATATATTTGGTACTTTTCATAATAAAATATAGATACATACATGCAAAAAAGTTGGTAGCGCTGTCCGTTGTATACGAGTTATTTGCATTGACTGGATATAACACGACAGGGTTTATTGTCAGTGCAGTCTCAGTGCCCATATTCTCGGTCACAGTCTTTGTGGTCAATAGGTCAATAGTCTTATTTATCTGTGGGTCAATAGGTAATACGGATACCGCAGTTTGTTCCTGTGGACGTCGGCAAGCCTTCTTATCCTCGTGTGAGCCCAAAGGCCCAGCTTTACGTTTGTTCGACTTATCACATTGTGCAAGTGAGTCGGTTTGCGACATTAAAGAGTCTGGAATTTTGATTTGCGCAATTAGTTTGTTAGGAATGTGTTTTTCTTTTTGATTCTCCACAATTTGTTGCTTTGGAATATTTGCTGGCACAATTAGTTGGTTTGAAATTATCTTTATTTTTGAGACTGTAGTTTTGGTCTTTGTGGTAGTTGGTTGTTCAATCTTCGGAGGATCTTGTTTGTTTAAGGTCTTTGGTAAATTAGCTTTATCGACCGATGAGTTTAGTGGTTCAGATTCGTCAAATTGAAAAAGTCCATCACCAAACCTCATTTCTTTTCGAAATTTATTCCACCTCTTATTTGCTAAAAAAAACAATAAATATATATCATTGGACAACTCACACGTGGTCATTTGATTCCAAACTAAGCAGAGCATGGACTAACCGAAAAGCATACTTATTTACTTCTAAATACATACTTATATAGATAAACTGACAACCAGGCTCAGAACAGAAACTCGTGCTCATCACACAAATATTTGTTTCCGGGTAGGATTCGAACCCACCACATACGCCGCTACGGTCATTGCGGCGAGGTGACCACGTTAACCACTGCGCCAATTGTGCAGTTGCTATGTTATATTGTGCTTTACAACACTGGTAACGGTGCTCCCACACAGCTGTTATATAACGTTATACAACATTGTGTAACACGATACCAAAACAATTTTAATTGAATTTTAAAACAAATTTGTTTAAATACAAATGTTATAAGTCAGTTTCTAACTATCTAATATATAAAATTCTCGCGTCACAGTTTTCGTTGCCATACTCCTCCGAAACGGCTTGACCGATTTGAAATTTGCGAGCATATTGAGTAGGTCTGAGAATCGGCCAACATCCATTTTTCATACCCCTAAGTGACACTTTTTTTTTATATGGCAGAACAACGTCTGCCGTGTCAGCTAGTATAACTATATATATATATACACCGGTGTGGGAGCACCTTACGACGTACAACAATGATACTTACGGATATTATTCTTGGCCATCCACTTGGTAACGCCGTCGTGGCTGGGCAGAGGGAAGTTCATCTGATTCTTGAGGAAGCTATACATCCGGACCGACATGTTGGTGTGCACGAACGCGCTGCGGTACATCTCCTCGTCCGTCCACTTGATCCTCGTCGTCTTGTTGTCCATCAACAACGCTATTTGCGCCCTCGAGAACAACTGTAAAAACATTAAAGTTTTAAATATTCGCTTTGCATTGAAGGCTTCGTATTTATTAAATTTAATTTCTATCTACTCGAAAACGTCACATTGTTGACTTATTATTAAATACATTTAGTAACGCTACCTTTGCATAAGGTAAGTTTTAAGTATACTGCCGTGGGCGTAGAGTTTGGAGCTACACACACTTATCATAAGATATTATTAACTACATATTATGACATCAATTACATCGGCCATGTTCTCGTAACTGGCGCTCCTGTATGATAAAATGTAGGGATGTGAATAAGGCAAAAGAAGTTTGAAAGGATCGTACTAAATGGCGTTCTTTGGTCCCCACCTATAGGAAAAAGGCCTGATATTATATATGCATGTATATAAAAGTATATATTACACTATGTATCCTCTCTTTCAAGACGCGTAGCTCGGACAACTCGATCTCTGCGTCGACAATGCGGTCGTTAGCCCTTTCTCGAATACCTCTTACTTGTTGCTTGAACTTTTGCTTTACACGTTCTATTTCCTTTTGTACGTTTTTGCTTTTTTTCTGAAGATCACTCAAACGATTCCTCATATTCTTGTATTTAGCCATAGGTAGTAATACCATGTCGGAACTGTAACATAATAATAAAATAATTAATACCGTTGGACAACTCACACACGGTCATTTAATTACAAAATAAGTAGAGCTTGTACTATGGTAATCAAATTACTGATAAACTAAGTTATATACTTCTAAATACATACTTTTAAAGATACATTTACAACCAGGCTCAGAACAAATATTCGTGCTCATCACACAAAGATTTGTCCTGGGTGGGATTCGAACCACACGCGGCGCTACGTTTATTGAGGCGAGTTGACCACGTTAACTACTGCGCCGTGCGTGAAATTATATTAATATTATACGTTATTCATTCAAGAATACTTGACATTATTTAAAAACGTATATTTAAAAAAATATATATATTGAAACAAACCCAGCAGTAGCAGTTTCATAATCAGCCTTGGTAGAAAATATCCTGGCTTTAGTCCCTTGGTCCTTGCTGCTTGACAAGTGTAGAACAAGATTCTCACTAGACGAGGTGTTGAAATTTGGCAGGTGTAGAGCATCAGGAGCATCAATAGATTTTGTAAAATTAATAGACTTTATAGAAGAATCTTGTAATATCTCTTTGATATTATTCTTAGACATTATTCCACAAGTATCAGGGCCACTTTGCACTGATTTCTTTTCTGTAACTACAGGGACTATCGGGCTACTTTTATATGAAATTATTTGGTTATTTTGTATAGGCGAAGCATCACTTGCAGATGAATCAGAGATATTAGTTGTCTGTTTTTTATTTATAAGTTGTTGATCAGTTTTTATTATGGACAATGCTTGTTGTGGACCTGCAAATATCAACATAACAGAATTAGTAACTAATAACAATGAATGAGTATACAAATGGATAGTTGTATGATAGTTACCAGATTTTGGATTTTCCTTTAATGTATCACTCAAATCAGGTTTTTTCTCAAGTACTGGTCTTGATTCATATGTAACGGTTTTATGTGTTATATTTGTTACTGTCTTTTTTATTGATTCAGTGGGTTCTGAAGGCAACGGAGAACTCGAATCTTCTTCAGACGATGAGGAAATGATAATTTGTTCCTTAAATTGAGATGTCTTGAAATTGTGAGGTGTCCGATCTGAGTCAATCGTATCTAATGATATTTGTTTCCCTTTCGTTCCAACCCTGATTCCATGCGGTAAATTCCTAGGTACAATTAATATTTCGTTACATTTATCTACTGTTTGTTTTGTTACAGTTTCCATTTCGTCATGACGATGGAGGGATAGTTTAGTGTTAGGATCACTCTTATAACTCTCATTATAATCACAGGTATCTGCTTTGATATATGTTTCTTTATTAATATTTAAATTATTGTTGTTTGTAAATCTAGTTTTTATTTGCCACGGTTTGTCACTAGAATTGCTTTCGCTTGAACTGTCACTACTTCTTATGTCTTCCACGTCTGTCATATTTTGATTATTATTATGGTCACTCTCATCTGTGTCTAAGTCAATTCTTTTATGGTCATGCAACATAATGAGACCTGAAATTTTTCTTTTCTTATATTTTTTATTAGTACTTGATGGGTCCATATTTGTAGCTTTGGTTTAAAATAAATTGTTAAATATGAGGTCAGTTTTATTATGCATTTATTTCTCTGTTTATGATGTTAATTTATGGTGGAAATGTAGGTATATGAGTCTTGTTATGCATAATTATTTTTTGTTTATGGTTTTCATAGCTACTTGACATTCGGGCTCTGTAAAAAATGATTACATTATTATATTAGATAGAAATGGCGGTAGAATTATATTACAAATTTAAATATATAAAGTCTAAATCTAATTTTAACAGAGAATTAATCATTATTTTAAGCTGGTTTTCAATGAAAATATATTCAACTGTAATGAAACAGGAAACACCAATAACCAGAGTCGGACTAACAGATTTTTATCATATATTATAAATAATACTGGCACTCGGGTAATCTCTTCGTCTGTCATCTAAATATAATCTGTACTGATAGAAATTTTTAAAAGTAATTTATACATGTCTTGTATATCCGTTATTACTACTTAAATACAGTAGGATGTCACCAAGTCTCATTTTATATACCTTTTTTTTGCAAAATATTCAATTAAAATGTTTCAGTAACCAGTGTTCACTGGGTATATTTCAAATATACTTCAACTTGTACTATAATAAATCTAAAATATTCAGTAATTATCACTTACCAAAGCTCTTAGAATGTAAATAAACAATAAAGAATGCCACTTTGTGCCATGTTTCTTATCAAACAATACACTTTCTGAATTCCACAAGTACATAGTTGTAATTCAGTAGAGAGATGAATAAAAGAGAGTGAAGATTCAATACAGATTATAATTTTATATTATAGATTCAATAACAAACAATTTATTCAAGTTTTTATAGTAATAGGTGATTTTTCATTGTACTTTGTTTTTATTTTTGATTTGACGGATGAAAATTTGAGAAAACCGCGTATTTGACAGTTGCTAGTCGGTGTTGTCAGCTTTCAGGACACGTCATGCTTTCTTTTACGTAGAAAGTAACTTAAATCACAACTTTCCATAAAAATATTGCATTGTTAATTATTTTTTTGGTGATTATTATTTCAATTAGTGAACCAATTATAATGTTATTTTGTAAATCTATATCTTAGGCTCTGGTAAAAGTCATTATGAAAGATTTATGGTAAGTTCAATTGAGAGACTTATAACTTTTTGAATCGGTTTTCCCCGAAATAAAGAAAAATGTTACAATGTACAACGAAGTTTGACCAGAAATAAAAAGGCATTCACTGTGGTCTTTGAGAAAATACCCTTACATTTTCATTTCGTTAACTTTATGAGTTAAACTTACCTAGAAAAGCTCGTGGCTCAGTTACAACAGCTGCATGGATCAATCTCTTAGGTTAAGCTACACTGGCCGAGGTTAGTCAGTGAATGGGTGACCATATTGTGCGTACCGAGTTCCTCTGGGTTTCGAAAGGCACGTTAAATTGTGGGTCCCGGCTGCCTTATTCAAAGATTTTTTACAGTCGTTAGTCGTACCAGTAGTCAGAAGCTTGAAAGTCAGACAACCAGTCTTACCGAGGGATATCGTGTTGTAATCTAGGTAACTGGGTTATGGAGGTCCGACGGGAAGTCGCTCCATGTAAAATACTGTTATTTAATGACACTGGAAGACGACTCCGACAAAGTTGGAGAAAAGGTAAGGCTGGTGATATGAGTTTCACTTCCGATCAAAGTTTTACAATCGGTACTGTCCCGATTACTACATCTACGACAGCTTAAGACTATAATAAATAAAATTCGCGTAGTATATTAAAACTCAATTCAAAGGGGCATATAAAATAAAAATCTATATATTTTTCTTGTGGAAACGTTCGAATAATTCATACATTTGATAAAACCCCATAAACAGTCAAGCGATCTTTATAGATTGCTTTACTCTAAAAGTAGGCAGCTGGATATCTGGGTATCCACGGCGAGTCTGCGGGCCATCTGCGTTTACGAAAATCAATCATTTTATATTTACTGAGACTACTTATATGATAGCAGTGATAGCCGAGTGGTTTAAGTTAGCACCTCGCACGCGAGTGGTCGCAGGTTCGAATTCGAGGCAATACACCAATGACTTTTCGAAGTTATGTATTAGAAATAATCATCACTTGCTCTAATGGTGAAAACATTGTGAGGAAACCTTGCATGCTTAAAATTTGTTTAATACAAAACGATTAAAAAAAAGGTTAATAAATTACCCCTACATAATTACAAGAATATACTCGGAATAGAAGTATAATTAAAAGTTTGGGTTAATTATATAGGTAAGTATAACAAAGTCTACATCGGAAATTATTGATTAATAACAATAAACAAAACTATAAGTTTGTAAACACCCGAAAAAAAAGATAGCTCTCGGGGATTTCTGGAACTTGCAGGAAATTCTCGGTATAGAACCGCAATACAATTGGTGTTTAGAAAAGTACCCTTCTAAGGACTTTTCCTTTTTGTGACTTTTGGCTGGTAGTGTACGGATTCATAGCTATGGATGAGCGTCATGCTTAGATTCTAATCATAATCAATTAATGTTGTCTATGATTAAAATACTATTCCAGCTTAATGTTGATATTATCATAGATTATTTTTTTATAAGTATGGGATGTTTTGAAGAAAGTTGCTCTGGTTATCTTAGTTAATTTAGCTATCAACAGATGATAGAATAGATATGAATTAAATAAATAAAATATTTGAAATTATATAACAGTATTGTTTTTATAAAATTTTGCGTATAACGAAACGCATAACTTGAATCTATGGTTATGGACTTCCCCGTATTATTATGATCAGTCAAAAATACACTGTTAATTATACACTGACGTGTTATTCCGTACAGTTATATATAAGCGGCTGTTTTTGTTCGTAACCTTGTAGTTGGACGCAGGACATTGCGTTCAACGGATTGCGTCATAGCATCCTGACTCATTCGACATTATCGTTTGTAAACCACAATAAGTGACAGCTGATGCTAGTTTATTGTAAAACTGTATGTCTCATTGTGTATAGTGAATTTAATAACTAAATAACCGTGCAATAAGTAAGGTATGTATTGTTTTTAACGTAAAAATATGTTTAGTAATTAAAGAGTGGTCAAAAGTTTCATCATCTCTTCCAAATGGTTGTTACTAATTGACCGTAACTTTACAAGAGTATCAATTAATAAATATATTGAATGAAATGATTAGATTTATCTTCAAATAACAATCTTTTTAAAGAAAAGATTTGTCCTCTTTCGTTCATTCGTTCAACTTAGTTGGTTAGACAACAATTTTAGAATAATAATACTAGTCCAATACCAATTATGTTACAATTAGTAGTTTTGGTATCGTATATCGTTCTTGTTTTTATAACCTTAATACTTATACCTATATTTATTTGATTCATTGGTCAAATATACAACATAAATAAAATAATTTTAATTACAATAAATTGATTATGTTTAAGTAGGAACATCATGTTCTTGAATTGAATTCTAAGTGTTAATTACCGGTCGCGATAAATAAGTTCATATTATCAGTAGTTCCGTAGTCAAGAGTTGATAGAGTTAGTAAACATATAACTAAGTATTTGGTATATTCAATACTATATACTATATATAGCTACTATAATTGATCAATTAATATTATATTACTAGCCCACTACCCCGACTTCGTTCGGGTTAGTATAATTTTATTCCGTTGATGCCATTCCCATGGGAATTTTGATCCCATCGATCCTATATTAACCTTGTCATCACAGTGACGTATTCAAAAAATGTCCAATTCAGTTTAGTTGTTTAAAAGCTATTCACGCTCATACATTTCGGTGATTCATTTTTATTTATATAGAAGATTAATAATTCATTGGTAAAATGTAATAATCATTTTCCTTGTTTCGTTTAATAACTATTTATGAAAATAATGTATATAAAATTAGGTAGTTTCCCCAGTTATCTAATTAGTTAATTATTGACACTGAGCATACTGATTATGATAGAGCACACGTTTTTCTATAACATAATGTTTATATCATTTCAGTTAACAAAAATGAAGTACCCAGCTTTAAGGCAGTACATGAAAGCTATCAAGAATCTCTCAGAGTCCCACACGCTGGACAAAGACAGCAAGCTGGTCATCGATGCACAATCTTACTTCAAGAACTCGTACAAGGAGAGCGGCTGCCAGTCCACTCTCGGCACGGACTGTGACAAATATGCAGACTATTTAATTAAAAAATTGTCCTGTTTAAAAGCTCACAATATTGAGTGCATGGTGATATTCTCAGGCGCTACTCAAAAAGACATGCAAAACATAGAAGAGACGTATCAAACGATCATTGATAAACGAAAAAGTATCGAACAAAATAAACGCAACCCGCCACACTTCGAGCCACTGTTCGTTAAAGATGTTCAGAAACAAGTGCTGGATGAAATGAATATTAAATACTTTTGCAGTGAGTACGACTCGGCAGACGCAATCGTGAGTGTTGCCAAAACATACAAGTGTCCAGTGTTGACCGACAACATCGAATATTGTCTGTTCGGAGTGTCCTGTATTTCTCTAAGCTTAAAACCTGAGGGAAATATGTTACATTGTACCATTTACAATCACGACAATTACAGAACATCCTTCGGCGTGTACAACAAGATGCCTGTGTTATTAACAGTGCTCAATGAAGCCATGGACCTGTCAGATGCAGTACCTGTGTTGTCTCACAATATCGACGCCACTGATATACGCTCAGTCACTCGTTGGGTCAAACAAAACAAAAATGCAATCAAAATAATAGCAGACAAAATGTGTGACGAAATCAAAAGGAAAGAGTTTTTGGAATTGCACGAGAAAATCAAGATATTGTATTTATATCCGTCTTGCAATCTAGCTGTAAAATATTTCCAGCGAGACAAACCCTACGGGTTATTCAAAGATGATAAAAAATGGTTTTCCAGAGGCGTCGCGAACGGAAGGATCGCGGTTCCGTATATTAACATGAAACGAAAAGGATTCATAACTGGTTCGACGCTCGTCAACGACAGCAGTCAGCCGGACGCGATGAGAGCCGCCGCCGATATCATCGCATACAGCCACTGTCTTTTGACTAACTCGCAGAAATCCGTATTAACTCTTATTGGAAAAAAGAATTTCGTCTGCGAAATTGCAACGAGAGAGCTAAGCAAAACATTTACTAGAGAAATAAGTAATAGGGGAATATTTACTAAACACGGCAAATTGAAGAATAGACTAGACGTCAATCTGGCTGAGAATCCGTTCAGGTTGTTCTTTAAGGAACTGTGGCCGGGACACTCTCCTCTCATACTAGATGTTAAGCTGGTTCCTGCTGACTGCTGGGTGCTTGTCATCACCCTCGCTTACTACGTTCATAAAATAAACAGAGAGTTCAAAGACGCCGCGTACTACATCCTCCTATCGTATCTAATGTTAGGTCCTATATCTAAACGCTTAGACATGGAAAAGTATTCGTTACTTAGACTGGAGTCAACAAAAGAGTTCAGAGATATGTACAACGGTTTACAATTTCTTTTCAAAAAGGTGGATCTTGTAAATAATTATAATGTAGAGTTTCTTCACAGTTTAGCTGAATTTCAGCATTGTTTGCAACATATGAATTATTTGAACAAGTTGTGTGGTGAAACACTGAACACTACAGATATCCCTTGTACTGTGTATCATGACACTTTCAACGCCACATTCGTGTATAATACATCTTTGTTTATGAAGAATAAGGAAAAGTTGATGGAATATTTAGAAAGTAACTTTCAAGGAAGCAAACCTTTGAAATTGTATAAAGATATTGTAAATGGATTTGAAAAGTATTTGTCTGGCAACCATGTTTATTAAATATGAATAATTAAGTATTATATTTTCTTGTAAAATTTTATTAAATATTTTTTAAATGTACTGGTATACTGTATTTTATTACATGGTAGCAGAATCGAGCCCTTTCCTGTGCAATCACAATATGGTATCGAACTTACTATTGAGAGACAGGAGAGTTAAAGTTTGGGTAGGGATTCCATAACTGTAATGGATCCCCTTCTAAGCTTCTTAGCTGAAGTAGTTAAACTGGTAAAGATTGAAAACGTGGCCACGATAAAGCTACCACATAATCCTTTTTGCAACGGTCGAAACACATAAAATGATGTATTGGAGGACACATTTATGGTATATCCAAGGAATTTTGACAGACCCACAAACTAAGGAACAGCTACTTACAATAAGTATAGTCCAAATAGAAAAATATCAATAAATAGTCAAATACTTGGTCACTCTTGCGATCGAACCTACGACACCCAAATGAACGATGCAGTGTCGAGAGGACAAGCCATTGAACTACTGGCTGACTAAACTAAGACAATATAAATAAATAAATATCATTGCACAACTCACATACGGTCATTTGATTCCAAACTAAGCAGAGCTTATACTATGGTTACCAAATAACTGATAAACATATATTATAGTTATATACTTCTAAGTACATACTTACATATATAGATGAATTGACAACCAGGCTCAGAACAAATACTCGTGCTCATCACCAAAGATTTGTCCCGGGTGGGATTCGAATCCACCACACGCGGCGCTACGGCAATTGTGGCGAGGTGACCGCTTAAACACTGCGCCTAACGTGCAGTCATATCACTATAATTATACTGAGAAATACATGCTAATATTCAAAATTACTACATTATAAGATCCTCAGGAATAAACCTTATCTAAACGTTAAATAAATCAAACTAAAGAAGCCCGCTATAGCTGCATACAATACATAACAATCATCACTCTCACACTATACAATGAACAAGCTACAATCATTTCCACAGCAGCTATTTATACTACGCAAACTGAAATTTAAGTAAATATTTTTTTACGCCAAATGACTTAAAATGTTTATATGCTATAAAAATTTCACAAAGAAATATCCGAAAGTAACGAAGTTACATCATTTTCAATCGTATACAACGTTAATTAAAGTGTAAACGCTTAAGTTTAAGTCACTTTATAAACGCTTCTAATGTAAATCACTTTTACGTGTAAGCGTAGTATAAATAGCTGCTGTATTTTAAACTTTCCCCTCTCCCCGCCCCGATTACCAAATAACAGGAGGGGTTTTATCAACATCCTAGATCGACCTATGTTTGTGTCTATTACATCATAACCCAATAAAATAAGTAGGTACCCACCTATTTCCCAATAGCATATAAAGTTTAAAGAAGCTAAAGTAATCAACACGATTACAAGAAACGTTTAACTATAGTTAAAATAACATGTACCTATACCGAAAGATACCTGTGAATCATACCCTAAATACTGTTCCGTTCGAGAATCGTACCTATTACAGATGTGTAGGCAACAATAAGAATAACAATATCGCGACTGTACTGAACATTATTTCGTCACACTTTGTTTCAATTACACCAAAGTACTAAAACTATAAAAACTATGTCTATTACAGAAGACACTTACTATTTCAGCTTTTAAATTTAGCTATGACAGTAAAACTACGTCAAATTACAGTAACATTGAAAAAAGAAAACCTACTTGAATCCCATTGAGTGGTCCCGCGCCTTCCACTCGACAACAACTATCAATTTAATTGGAGATCCGCGGGCAGCCTCTTTACCTCGCTTAACTTTTCGATTTACATTCAAAACGGTCTTTTAAAAAACCCAACTCAATAACTACAAGTCTAAACCCTCGTTTCGATGCGTACTTTACAAATCATTCGGCTGTAAAACTTTGTACCTGTGCCGCTATTGGAGGGAAACCGCGGGGTGGAGTCTATAGACCACGCCTGGTTCCCGCCGCGCATGCTAAACGCGCTTTAAACCCCGTTTAAGCGGTATTTTGGCCCAAAACCGCAAGAAAATGTATGTAACATCGGTTAGGGGTAGGGCGTAGCTAAATGAAAAGATTTTCTCGATTGAACGACTATTTTGCGAACATGGCGGACAGTCATCTCGGATGCGCGGGAAAGTGCACGTAGTTTGCAAGTTTCTTTTTCTAATTTGCAAGTGCTTAAAGTTCAGATAATTAATTTGTGCTTTTTATAGCGATTCGTTAATTATAATCCGGGTTGTTTGAAGACTTTATAAATGGCAAATAAGGTTTAATACTCGAAATGTGATTATTTTATTTGAAACTATCCTAGCAGTGTTTTATTGGGGTTTGTTATTTGTCGGTGTTAATTAAACAATGGATTCAAGAATGCAGGACAGTCACAAGTCGTTTCTGATCAAGGATCTTCTCGGAGATGTGTTGAGGCCAGGAGCACCGGGCGCAATGGGTATGTAGAACAAACTTTTGTAATAATTGTGACAATTAATTAATTTGACAAGCACAAGTACACAGCCTCTTAAGAAAAATCTTAAGCAAAAGCTATCATATCCCTTTGACGTAAACCTTTCGAAGTATAGTCAACTGTGGTATCTTTACTTTGTCACAGTAACTTAACCTATACATTATTTAATTACAAATATGTTCAAATTTAATTATAAACTGCTACTAAGAAAAGGACAAATTATTACATTTGCTAAACACAAATTAATACCAGTGGAAATATCTATAATTTTCAGTTAAGTTAAGTTTTTATAAGTTACTGAAGTTTTCACAATGTGTTCATTTCGTAAAATCAACGCTTCTCTATTTTCTTTACAATTACACTTATTATTTTTTCTCACTTAGCTTATGCAATGTTTTAAATAAAATTGGACAAAAGCTATGTTACTGTCAATTAAAACAAGTATTTTTTTTGTATCATTTAACGATATTCATATTTGTCTTGTTTCGCTTTTGTTAAATGTCAAAGTTAAGGGTAAAGTCTTATTATTATTTTACGACTAACCGAGGTCATTTGATTCTAAACTAAACGGAGCTTGTACTTTAACAAATAACAAATCAACATACTTATATTCTTCTAAATACATACATAATTATAGATAAATTACGAGTAGCAACGAATGTTACTGAAAGTAGAGATATTTAGAATGAGAGTAAATTAGTTTATATTTTATTATCTTCTGTCGTCCTTTTAACACAAACATTTTGATCAATGTTAAAGTTAATGTTATTCTAAAGAAAGTATTGAAATAAGTATATTTTTATGATATTGCATTCATTAGCCATAATGTCGCCTTTTTACAAGAGCAACTTGACTTCTCAAAGAAAGTATTTTTCGTGATTCGATAAAGCACATTAATTATCGCAACAATTTAATTGCTTTCCTTCGGTAAAATTATCAATATTTTAGATTGTATCAACGCTTAAATGTTTAAAATTGCCCCTCTGTAAAGTTGCGATTAAAAAAATATCACGCTGTTCTTGTAGAGAGGAGATGTATTTTTGTAAGAAAAATTTAAAGTTTTGATTATATTTGTAACTAGCTGACCCGCGCAACTTCGCTTGCGTCACATAAGAGAATCATAAGTTTCCCGTTTTTGTAAATTTTTTTACTGGTACTCTGCTCCTATAGGTCATAGCGTGATGATATATAGCCTGTAGCCTTCCTCGATAAATGGGCTATCTAACACTGAAAGAATTTTTCAGATCGGACCAGTAGTTCCCGAGATTAGCGCGTTCAAACAAACAAACTCTACAGCTTTATAATATTAGTATAGATAGTTTGTTATAATAAATATATATTGATAACTGAAACACGCAGTGGAAACTTAATTAATTACTTTTATTTTCTTAAAAAAATATTTTTTACGAGATAGTGTTATACTCCGACGCCTATTTATTTTTTTACAGTCAGAGATTTGTAGACCAGTTATTAGCGTTAGATTCCTTATATTTTTTTAACCAAGCTGCGATTAAACTTCATTGTAATTTCGAGTCTAGCGTCTGCCTATTGCTGAACTCTTGTTTGAAAATGATCTGAGGTAACTAAAACAGTGTGTATATAAAACAAATATAATTTAACTAAGAATATTTACATTTTATAAAGTTATTTTGTCATAATGTTGCAAAATACATTATTATCTTTGACTGACTTTTTTTACAATAAAAAAGAAACTGATCTTGTCAGAAAGCTCTCATGAACTTAGGTATACAACTCGTTTTCATCTCAAAACTTACTGTGACTTCGAAGTTACTATTGTTGTTACTATTTGTAATCGTATTATATAAAGTAATTTAAAATCACCTAGTGCTAGTAAAAGTAGCCTGCATAAACGTATAAAAGTATAATAATTATTAGAAAACTACTAACTGCCAAAGTCTGTTCCTTTCCCTTGTTCGTTGTGGTAACTACACATAATTATTTAGTTCCTGTGTTAGTTATATTATATTATCGATTCGTTTGAGTATAAAAGAGATAATAATTTTCGTCAATATGGTATTTGGTATAAAATACACCCGCATTTAACCATAAACAATGTAAGTTTCATGTAAAATAGGACGATCATATGGCCATACAGCGGGCACGTTACCGAACTTAGATTTATCGATTGCTGTTGAGAATATCAATCAATTATCAATATATCGCCTTAAAAATATATTACTACACAGTAAAGAACTCAAAATACATTGACAACTAGACTAGACTTAACACTATAAACGAACCGTATCGTATTTTTTTTATATATTCGTAACAAAATAATGTCTCCTTTTTCATTTTTAAAATACAAAGAGAAATTTACATTTTTGTACTCATATATGAGTCAGAAATAAACAAGTTACGTCGATTCTAAAAAAAAGTATTTTGAGTTACTACACTATTGTGTTATTTGTGCGAAATATAAAACTCTTCAGTTACTGAGAGACTGACTGACTGGTGAACATCGCACAGTCGAAACTATTGAGCGTGGAAATTTAAAATTTGGTATGAAGATTTCTTCGGAAGTGTAGAAGAGCACTAAGAACGAGGGAAAAACTTTTATATGAAAGATCAGCAATAAAAAAATGTTCTGAAAACGGGAAACCTTAAGTCGCGGGTGGCCTCTCGTTCTAGAATAAATTAGAACAGCCTACTGATACCTTGTCAGAAACGAAAATCGAACTCAAATCAGTCATATTCACTAGCGCATAATAAAACAATATCATTCACACCCATATTTTTTTACAAACCTTAGTTTTTTGATTCCTACAAGCATCCGCAGTGACATGTAAACAAATAATCCTTCAACGTTCTAATTAACCCGTACCTGCAGACCACACCATGAATATTCCACACATGAGCGACAAAATAATCGCATGATTAGCGTCGTACGTGTTCAAGCACGCAACTTGCACGTGTAATAAGCCGCTAATTTGCAAGTGTGCGCGCGCCCTAACCACCTGCATACATCAGGACCTAATTTTCAATCTTGTTGCACTTACCTAAATGATGAATTTTTCATGGCTCCTGCCATTTTGATGAAAACTACTCGCGTGTAGAGGGTTAATAAGAGAAAAAGTAATGAGCATTGTTGAATATATTTGAATTTGTCATGTTTCAGTGCATAATATGAATATAAAATAATGTGTATGCTAAAATCATTACATTCTGAGTAGCAGCCTTACTGTAGGCTATAGACCGAATAAAATAACATTCTAACAAAAGAGAAGTACCTCATTTTATTCTGAAAAGCAATTTAGAAATTTTACACGAGGATAAAAATTATAGCGACCGGTAACTATGGGCTTTCAAGTATTTTTATATATCTTTTACAGTATACTCTGTTTTATTTGTTCTTTTTCATTTAATACCTACTGAAAGTATCAGTTGCATCCTGAAAACATCGATTGTGAATTATTTGCTATTACGTGTCTATCAATACATTGTTGAACGAACACAAATGCAAAACCTCGCCGAAACTTGTAAGTTTATGATCTTATCTTAAAAAACAAAGGTTTTTATTAAACTATTACTAAAAAATAAAATCATCACTAACCTAACAAGGCACTAAAACTTACAGAAATCGTTTTTAAAACATTGGTACGTGCCGTTTCGATATTTGTGGAGAAGGTGCTCGCGGCTCGCCTCCCTCGGTACCTTTAGTTTGTGGACACGTAACGAGCACTCATGCTGACCACTTCACAACTATTCTTTGTATCGTGTACTTTACGAGACGAAGAATTTACGAATTTCAAAAATTGTGTTATATTGTAACTGTGTGTGTAATGCTTTTACAGTGCGATTCTCTACAGTCGTTACTATCGAGTATCGAGAGCTTTACATTTAAAATGTATTGCAATTATAGTTTCTACGGCGCCAGCTAGTTTTGTTTGATCACAAAAAAATCCCGATTATAGGTTATCCGAGTTAGCCGATTAATCGATTACCTAAGTCGATAATGGTAGTGAATCGTTTTACTGAAGGTATTTCGAAGTCCAATGATAGTGAGTTCAAAAGATCGGCAAGGAGCATTTTTACATGGACTGGTCAGGTAGTTATCTACCTTTTTCATATGGGTCTATTCCGACGAGGGTTTTCTAATACCACTGTGGAAAGCGACTAGCGAGCGGGTTTCGGACAGTAAAGTTTGTGACAAGAGCGAAATAATAATAATTATATTTGTGGCAAGCGGTATTGCTTAGAAATCGGTTTGGTTTGTACGGTAAGAACACAGCAAAATTACGCGATTTGGATAACGCTTATAGCCTACAGACCTTAAAAAAGGTCAAAGAAAAATAATCTCTGTTGCACGCAACCTCAGTATACCTAAAGGTTCCAGCTAATAATTTAAAACCATAATCAGCTCTAAGATTGCGTTTTGTGCTCTGCATTTAGTTTACTAAAATACGCTTTCGATTCTTCGTTTCAATTACTTTGTACAACACATCTAAGTTTGCTTGTAGTTAAGAAAGTGTAGCTTATATTCTTCCCCAACGCTATACAATTTACCAGCTTACAATAATGACTCGACCAAGGACTATTTAATGCATACATCAAAAAATAAAAGTTTAGTCTAAAAATAATCCAATAACATCGATATTAGATGATTATTCGCACAATGTCTCTGCATATGCTCTCGAGCGCAGCACGCCGCCACTCGTGCGCGCACGCGGCCGCCACGCGCCGCGGTCGAGCACCGATTGACTCCGTTTGTTCCACGTTCAAATTAATGACCGTTGATTCTTATTGTCTATGACTTTGAATTTGTTTTCTTCCAATCAATATAGGAAACTTATTAAGGAATTACTTTGTGGCAAAAAATATAAGAGCGACAGAAAGAGAATTATAGACAGTTTGAGAGTTTGCATGTCGGAGTTAATATCCTGAAACACTAGAATAGAAGAAATAACCTTTTACAATCTAAATGGTACAATATATGCCATATACCTACACGCTAAGCAGAGCTCTACTTTAGCTAAAGTTTTAGGCCCGACGCAACCCTACTGTATGCGACGGGTAGACATATAAATTACTTCTAAAGCAAGATAACAATAACTTAATATTATATGTAACGGGACTTAAACACAATTGAAATTCAAGGTTGTCAACCTTGTTTGTTTACTCGCCGTTTCGATAGTAAAATCGTAAAAAAAATTTCTTCGAAATCCTAATGGGATGCGATATCCCCATCCCCGCTCGGCCAGCGTAGTGGACTCAAAATCTAAAGCTTTCCACGTTCCAGGAGGATACCCTCGTCTAACAGTGAGACAGTAATGGGTTGTCTTTCAAAATACATTTTGCAAATTGGTCTAAACGCTTATGTGATGGTTAGCACAGCGTGTGGTATCATTATTGTGATTATAATCTATATTGTAAATGTTGGTAATTTGTTTGTACCGGTTATAAACCGGTTTGGGATTTAGGTTAATAAATAACTTGATACGATATTTACTTTAATAAATAAGAAATGGGATTTTTATGGAAGATGTTTAAAAATATAACACGTAAAATTTATAAGCAGGATTAACCTACTCTCACATAGATTTCGTTGAAAGGGGCTAATCAATTTATAATCGGGATATATTTTTAGGTTACTACGCTTAGGTACTATTTTACTATTAAACTATTAACTGTGAAATAAAGAAGTACTTTCTTTACTTCGCAGTTAATAGTTTCAGATATAGCATGCTTTATGTAACTACTCTATAATTAAACTAAAGGTACTAGTTGGAAGCTCGCTACATGAAGCGGCAGCAGACGGCATGTCATCGTGAAACTACTGGTTTGCTGCGTCTGCTGCTGCTTCATGTAGCGGACTTCCAAGTTGCACTTCAACAAAAAGAATCCTTGATTTATTATACAATTTTAAAGTGTACATGAAATCAAGCTATCTATTGTTATTAAAAGTCAATATCGAGGCACTCATAGCCAGTTGTGCTTACCGTTAGGTAAACGATCTGTGGGTTAAACAACCGTTGGCGCGGTCATTCTATAGATGGGTGACCGCATAGTGGTATTTGAGCTGAGTGTCTCCGTGCTTCGGAGGGCACGTAAAAGGTAAGTCTCTGTTGTTGTCAATTAAGATAACAGTCGTTAAGCCACGTCAAAGGCCTCTCGGGCGACTTGAATAACTTTGACACTAGGTTGACCACTAACCATACGATAGATCGATAGTCAACATTTTGAATGTATTTTTTATTTTAGTCGATAGACAGTTGTAAACGGTAGCCACAGTCCCCAACGTGATTGTTTAGCGGTGATTGCCACAATTACGACACACAATTGATCCGGACAACCCTTACAATAATAGTAATGAATCTACTAAGATATAACGTTTTGATACTTCGATTTTTAATAATATATTTTTCAATTATTCAAAATTAACTAAATTTAATACATTCTGAATTGTAGTATATTGTATTTTATAACATTCTAAAATGGACCACTTTTCGACTGAGCAGTACGGAGTGGATCAGGTAAAAGTAATCAGCGGCTTTATTCAGAAGAGATTCTAAATATGTGAATGATCAAGACTTAAAATATAAGATAAATTTCGTAGAAAATGGTTAATAATATTATTGACATTTCTTATGCTCAGTGCTTTACATTTTAAAATTAGTTAATTAGATATACAGTAGGCTAATTTAAGGATATATTATATTATGTGCTCCTATTTATGTATAACTGTTATATCTGTTGGTGAACCGAAATAATTAAATAAATAAATTGCAACTGTCTATATTAAAAATAGATGAAAGCGATATCATATATTTCCTCCAATATATCTCAAGTATCAAGTAGTCACGCTCCAGCATTCAAGTAAAGCCAGGGGTGTCAATAGTAAAGAGCACAGCGGGACATCGCTAATTTGTCGCGCGTGTTATTTACGTTCTCGTAGCGTAGGGTTGCCACTCATATAATAGGTTTATACTCTTTAAATTGACTACACGTCGTTGTTAAGAATAAATGTATAGTGATTGATTTTGAGTGCGATATTTGAGACAGGTCGTAATGTTTTACTAGCGAGATACTAAAATTAAGTTTCTTGTATGGCTACATTTTATAAACAGTACATACGTAATAAATTCTAGGCCCACAACTTCACCCACTTAGTGTTTTTTTGTTAAAATAACTTTCAATCACGTTTAAGACCTGTTAAATTATTATATTATGTGTACAAGTCGCGAGAGTTCATAATCGTTAAAAATAACTTGTGTTCTTCCCTGCAATATAAAACACACATTTTTAATATTAAGTCGTTTAGATACTTACACTTAATTAACAGCTAACTCATTTCAATGTTAAAATCAAAATCAAATCATTTATTCATTTAGGTCAAATATTGACACTTATGATAGTCGTTACAATTACTGAATCTACCACTAGCTCGGAAAGGGGGTGGAGCCTTATGAGAAGAGCTACCAAGAACTCACGGCCACTCTTTTCAATTGTCAAACGTTTTACAATGGTTGATACAATAATTGATCATGCGAGGAGCTGCCAACAATCAGCGATAGACTAAACGTCAATCAGGGAATATGAATATAGCTAGGTTATTTATTAGTCTCTGATCATACCGTATGTAAGAGATCCGTCTAAAATTACAGATAGATTGCTATCTTAAATTATAACGACAAAATAATCTACCAGTATCATCTCCTAATTTACGTCAGAATTGCTATCTTGGGATTGGTTATAGAAAGGGAAGTAAGGAAATTATAGACAATTCTTGTCTTTAGTTAGTGAGCACTGGATAGATACGGTATTAAAAACTGCTATTTATCAAGAACAGACACTAAGTGTAAGTAAACTAGACCTAAATATCTATGAATTAGCATTAATTATATTATCTATGAAATAGTATAATGTCTATGAATTAGCATTCCTGTGAGGGAGATGAATGTGATTATGCCTTTACACCACAGTAGCTTTGCTTAATGGTTTGACCGTTGCTCTGCGTCGGTCGTATTTACAAAGTCAAATAATATTTCATGAAAACCAGTTAGGGGTGCAAGACTTTGTTTATAGTGTCAAGTGTGTGCACAATATATAGGTACACTCCTTATTCCTTTACTTTTACGACCCGGCGGGACGGATAACCGACACGACCAGGTCAGGCACAGAACCGACGGCTTTACGCGCTCTCCAAGGCACGGTCTTCGACCTCATCCTATTAAATCTGGGCAGTTTCTGATAAAATTCTTAACAGAAAAACTTACATAAGACTTAGGCGCAACCCAGTATTCGAAGTGGAGATCTTTGCGCGGCAGCCGCATATAATGTACTACCGAATACCCCAGAGAGGCAGTTCATAGATAATCAATTTATGTAACAAAGTAACTATTGTTGGTATGTATGTGCTTCCTACTGACAGTTTTGACGTCGCGTCGGTGATAAATCACAACAATGTAGACACGGCGCGTGCCAACATTTCACATTGTTTTTTAGGCTTTTAGTTGAGATTTGCTAATAAAAATGCTCAAATAATAAAATTGCTGAGTTTAATCTAATTTAACCTTCAAAGGACCAAATGACATTCCACATCGAACACAAAAATAATGGCAAATCATGATAATCTGGCTCAGAAATCGCGACGTAATTGGTACTGTATGATAAAGAACAACGAGTTCCAAACTTTTCCTCTTCGAAATTGTATAATTATTCACTTAAAATTGCTTAAAATAAACGGATTATAAAGTTGATATCAGCTGAGCGCTGATTTGCAATTTGGATTATAAATAAGGACGTTCAATTTGCGATACTTTGTTACCATTTTTTAATTCATCAATGTATACTTTTGGGCGAAAGATAATATCAACATTAGTAGTGTAATGTTAAAATTATGATTGCTTCTTAGACTCCCCTTTTGGCGGCAGTCAACTGGAAACAATACATTTCTTGCTCATACTACAAACCATATAACAACAATATACTTAAGTACATAGGTACGTATCAGATAACATAGTAACGGAAAAAAGAAATACGTATAGGTACATTGTTCGCCATTGTTACAACCATCACAAGATTTTCAATATCATATTATGTTTTTTCAAACGTAGAGCGTATTTTGTATAGGATCATTTCCGTAACGATGTTTTCGTAGAAGATACTCATGCGGAAGCATTAAGACCCTCTTGGGGCGCGGAGGAGTGCACGCTAAAACATATTTATGCGATATTATAACGAGAGAAACACTCGAGCAGCCCTCGCTCCCGCCATGTAACAAGTAATCGCGGAGCTACGCCATTACCAACCGTCGTACAAAAGTTTAGCGAAAGAAAAACCTATGAAAAGCGACTACCTGAATGCCGGACGCGCTCTCCTCACCATTTTCACGCAAATTAAAAGACACAAACGCAACCTTATACAAGAATTTCCCGCGCGCGCTAAAACACACCATTCACAGACGTCGTATTCAATTGCTCGAGAGCGAAACGGAACGCCCCGAGGCATTAATTAGAGCAGAAAACTCGCGTCTATGGCCGTTCCTTTTTTAAAACTGAGGTCTTTATGCGAGCCCCCGCCTTTGTGCGCGATCCGTTTGTGCCCCGGCTAAGTGTCAAGTCTTAGTGTCAAGCGATGCTTTAACCTCTTTGTTGGCTATAATTTACGGGAAGCCGCACCTCGCACCAGGTGGCATAGATCCAGTCATGGTGACATGATCAAAGCGATGCCTTTACTACAGTTAAACCAATAAGGTTGATGCAAAACTAGCATACTAGAATTCAACGCGCTACATAGATACACAGTAACCTTTAATGCTAGTTTGACCCGGTGTGACCATCAAGAATACAAAACCGACATACTATGTCATTGAGAATAGAATAAGTCCATGAAATTATTTAAATTAACAAACGCAATTCTTCATCACAACATACAATAAAATTAAAAATAGATTTTTGTCTACAGGTATTCCCCAAGAAGACGACCAAGAGACAGTTCGATGCAATTCTCCGACCAGTCAGAACTTGGAGACATCAGACGCAGAAGACGACATTTCCGTGGGTGACAATAGAAGCGAAACCTCCACGCCAAAGAAATCGCAGTTTTCATACGGAAAGAAGGACGGAGAAGAAACCGAGCGTTCTTCTCCTTTAGAATACAACCACACGAACTACAGCTCTCCGTTCAAAGAAGACGAGAATGAGTTTGAGAATAGAACGGAAGAACGAATGAAACTGTACGATACGAGTCTGTTTCATTTGTACAGGCCAGATAGGGATGGGAAGAAGGATGAATCGGGTGAAGGTTTTGAACATATGGGCAATCCGTTGACTGACAGTATCTATGGCCGGTCTATGGATCTGTCGAAGAGTTCGTTCCAGTCGCAGCTGCTGGCTGGTTTCGCGTCGGTTATTGCTGGAAACACGCAACGGGAGGCACAGGATTCCAATGGTAAGTGAACAATTATATGTATGTTGTGAGCTAATGTTAATTAAATAAAACAATTTCGAATTCATATATTGAGGTCTGTTGTATATAAAATACGAACTTTATGACATTGTGAAACTAATTTACCTCCGTTATTGTAATAATTGTCTAAATAAGAAAAATCTTTGCCTCTACCAATTCGAAACGTTTAGATCACACAAATATTTGGTTTCATGGGATATTATGTTCCTGGTCTATACTTAACGATACTGTGAATAAAGCTGGTAGCTCAAACTACACTTATTACGTTTGTCGTCATAAATAATGTCTTTTTGTCACTTGTTTATTATTCATTTGTTACCTTAACCATCTAAAATTAATGTAAAAAGATTATTTTTTAATTTTACCTTTATCCCTTGTCTAGACCGCCAGCCCAGCCGTCCGTCAGCCTCATCGAACTCCAGCCGCAAGCCCCGGCGACGTCGCACCGCCTTCACGCACGCTCAGCTCGCGTACCTGGAGAGAAAGTTCCGCTGTCAGAAGTACCTGAGTGTGGCTGACCGAGGAGACGTCGCCGAGGCGCTCAGTCTCAGTGAGACGCAGGTCAAGACCTGGTATCAGAATAGACGGTGAGTTACATATTTAAATATATGATCTTTCGTGTTTGTAGGCAAAGTGATTGGTTTAAAATGTATTCAGGCAATTGACGTCAATGTTTTTTAAAGTCCCATGTTGGGCGCCAATATCACAGCAGCGAGATTTACTATTCGTTTGGAATACAACACGCTGCTGCGCAAAAGGCGTAGTTCAGGAATGAAGGAAAAGAAGGGCTCCGTCGCTTGTTGCTACATTCATGCTTATAAAATTACTTGACGTTTTAAACTGAAGAATACAAACAAAATGATAGATAATATTTTAAACTCCATATAATAATTTTATCATAAAATTTAATTAAAGAAGTTGTTACATTAATTTCTGTTTGTCATAGAACTAAATGGAAGCGCCAGAACCAGCTGCGGCTGGAACAACTGCGTGCGCAGGCGGCGACCGGCGAGCGCGAGTTATCGGCGCACGCACTGCCGCTCGCGTGTGCGCTGTTACCGCCATACCCAGCCTACATGCACTGCCATCTGTAATTACTATACTGCTAAGTCTTAGTCAAATATTGTTTAACACGTTGAAAACAGGGGCTAGAACACCTCGTCTATGTGGCACTAGCAGTGCGGCAAGGAAAGAAAAGATTGTTTGAACATGGTTTAAAACGCCACGTACCGCAGTTAATGGAAAGTATAGCAAAAACAGTGTCGCTGGAAACGTGTTAAAGGTGAAACTAATACGAGAAGTCATGGATTGAAAAAAGCTTTCTCATTGACGTTCTAGCCCTTAGAATTTATATGATCGAGGTGGAAACATTTTTAGCTTCAATTGTCAAAATGCAATTCAATTGTTTTGAAGTCCTTCCTCTTAAGTTTTGAGCTAACAATCCTTTGTTATAATGACGTGAATTAGTACACCTATTTCTACAGTCATTTAATTAAAAATAAAAGGTTTAAGAATGTAATATAGAATCAAATAGTATAGGCAAATAGTGAATTAATGATTAAAATAGTGAATTTACTATAAATAATGTAAAGAAATCACGTAGCAGCACTGTAGATTCTTATTAAGTCGTGTAAATGTTTTAGATTATAAATTATAATTTTGTGTTAATTATTATGTGCAATACAATTATGATTCTAGTCTCTTGCACTACAATCACTATTAGGTTAAAAATGAATTTCCCGAGTGTTATTTTGATAAGCTTTCTTTCTGAGTAGTTTTGGGCAACACATAATTCTGCATTTCAAAAAGTTATCTCAATAAAGCTTATTTCTTTGCACTGTGACTGTACTAAGCGGCAAATAGTGGAAAACGCCTATCATTGACCATACACAAAACAATATTGTAATTAGAACCTCACTAAAAGAGTTTTAGCAGTTTATGATGACAAATACACAACTAGTAGTTATTTAGGTATGTATAAATTGTATAAATCGATTGATAACAAATATGTCGTAGTTTTAAATTTGCACTGTATAATGTTTTCCGACGGCGACGGCTCTCGCGACCGACGGCATGCATTTTTTAATAGCGCAATGTGTATTTTTTGTATTTTGATCCGTTGAAATAGTATTATTTGGACACAGATCTGTAATATCTAAAAGAAATATGATAAAAACGTAAAGAAAAAATAAAGTTCAACTTTTTACGTCGTCTTACATTTTAAATATTTTCTTTGTAAAATTTTTCAATCTATTTAATTTGTATTTGTATAAACTCATCTTACTGTAAACTTATATCAACACTTTGTATTTAGTAAGTAGAACTTAAATCATAGCTTTAACTTAGAATAACACTGGTAATAGCAAGTAAAATGATCTCAAATCACCCACAGCTTTTCAATCAAGCTCCATTTCGCGACCCGGCATTCAATTCTCTTCGAATTATGCAAATGTTTTGGCGCCATTCCGAATCATGGCTGCCAACCGCCCGCAATTTGCATCTCTTAGCGAGTTGTTAACATTTCAATTGTTCCCACAGCCGCTGCAGCGCTGCCAACCTCACACAAACATGTTCTATTGTTAAAACGTCACCTCGCTGCAAAGCGCTTCCTTGCTTTTCAACCGAAACATAAGCAAAGACAACTTTGACCGTGCTCCAGAGTCACATTAACTGTTCAATTTATTCAAACAAATGCTAATTTGTAGCTTTTCGTTTCAAAATTGTTGATTATTTATCCGTCTTTATTTCAGATTTGAGCAAACGAGGGTTTATTAAAGGGTGGGCTCTGTAATTGGGCTGTTTTGATCTCGCGGTGGGTGGCACGAGTGGAGAGAGGGGGGGGGGGGGGGTAATTGAAGTATTTTCCCGACGTTTGGAGGGTAGTTACGGTTCCCGAGGCTGAATGGATTAGTTAGCACGCAGATAACGATCTGTCAATGATGCCTTTATAATGGGCGGTTTCGCTTGTATACTTTTATTAGGTAGGTATTATCTGTTCGTTTATTTGTGTTGTTTATTGTACGAGTGCAGTGGTTTGTGGTAACGCGATGATTACTGTTTATGTTTGACGTTTTGTTACAATGTCATGAGGGTTTTGGTTGTGGGAAAGTAATTGATTGATAGTAAATTGGAACAAATTATAGAGCTGCTGTAATAGCTGTATGTATGAAACAAAATATTCTTACAATTATTGTAACGTACTCCGCGATATAAGTTGAAAATAATAAGTTTAACAAGATTATCACCAGTTTAGTTGTAAAATAAATATCATATAAATCCCTCTTTTTTATAATTATATTTACAAGCTAAGTTTTACATAGGTTTTCATATAAATTACATTGGTAGGTTAGTACACAAACACTGTGTAACATGCGTAGTATACATTTTTATCAGCCGGTCCGCGCCGTCGGCTGTATCAAAACATCGTAGTTTTTTAATTATATAGAGTTTTTTTTGTTCGAAACTTCGATAAATGTGAACGTTTCATCATGAATAAATTTAACTGTGAAATATTTGTTACAATAATTGTGCTACTTCAAATACAAAACGTATTAAACGAGAAAGTGAAAAATAAAAAGTCGGATTGGAGCAGACGAAATGACATAGCGGATAGATTCCTTCATGACTTGGACGATGAGGAATGGCATGTGGCACATTTGAGGGACTTACCATTCGAAGGTAGAAGGGACTGCCAAGGAGACACATTTGCCGACAAAGTAAGAAGATATAGAAAAATGCTTCGGAACGATGGCGCGTTAGTCGAATACGTTTCTTACGACCCTTTGCCATTCGATAAGACCGATTTAGAGGAAGACCGATGCAAAATTGACACTGAAGATGATTTAAATTTAAGATCTCCAGCTAATGTAACTTTAACACCTCTACCAACAGAAGAGACAACTGTTTCAGCTACAGTAGCAACTAACATTACTGATCCAACTGCAAAAACAACTGAAGAATCGAAAGACTTTAAACTAACTCCAGTTACCAGTAAAGCTCATGTCAATAAGACTAAAAATGCGACAGATAGCAAAAGTCGTAGAGACAGTGAGTACATGTTCAGTTCAGTGGAGTATTACGATGAGACGCAAGACTTCGACGCATCCATCTGTCCGGATGCTGTGGATACTATCGTGTTGGAGATTGATCAGCTCAGAGCCTACGATGTGGAGTGCGAGAATATTGTACAGTGGAATAGTTTGGAAGGTTGATGTTTAATAAACTTGTTGTTCTTTGCTCTTTTATTTATTGATAAACTTTATCTACGGCGTCCTCTGCATGAGATTTTAATTTCCGATAGAAAGTAATTGAGAAAAAATTGCGTTAGCACATTCGCTATGAAAGTCTAATAGATAGATTTATTTTCGCAATTGTAAGGCCTAACTGCGTGTATTGAAATAATTTTCTAAGAAAATGGGACACTTTATCTATTAATCTTGTTGTTAAAGGAAACCTAGACTAGAACAACAGTTAGCTAGCAAAAATATCAAGAGAAAAATACATAAAGTCCAGTCTGCTGCATTAACCTCAAGAAATTAATAGTTATATCATAACGTACAAAACGTTTATGCAAGTTATATTAATATTGTTCAAGGTACTTTAACATTTGTAGCTAGGAATATTGTATGAGCAGATATTACAATCTCTGGCACAAAAATTCAAAAACCTTACAAAAATTTAGTTAGTATGTTATAAAAGAAACATACGCCATTGTGGATTGTCTGAAGCTCTGAAAGCAAATGGTAAGTAATTAAGTAAGTATAGAGTTTTCAAAGGCATTTCCAGAATCGGAACAAGTTTGAACTGTAAAACAAACTCATGTGACTGAAAATCAAAATCATAGCCTAACATTATTATTTTGCATAAGTTAACTGCTCTATTTCACAAAAACTGCCATTTATCAGCTTTGCGTCACTGTAAGGATTCAGAAACAAAAAAAAATGTGTTGGTTATTAAGGATACCAACATAAAAGAACTCATAAAACCCTATTAAAATACTTACTCGATTCGTTTATTTTGCTATCTTTAATAGTATTACAATTTTGAGCTATAAAACGATATATCTAGAGCCATCTATCGGTAGGAATCGAATAAGATAACAAAAGTGAGTGATAGCGATTCTCTTAAGTTTAGGCTACCTCCAACAGATGGCAGTATACGACAGCTACGCTGGGTTCCTCTACGCCCGGCGTAGTATGCTACGCAGTTGCTACCCTACTACGAAGTGATTCAGATGACATACGGATAGATGGCGCTGGACAGGTTTTGGTAAAGGAAGTAAAATATAATTAAAAATGTGTTATCTATACTTACATTGAATGATTTCAAATGTATTTCTGGTTTTTGAGGTTTACGATAAAATAAAAACATGAGGTCGCTAAAATCAATTTCCATATTTTCAAAAACATTTTTTTCAATGCACATAGATTATTATTGTCAAGTGTTCAGCACTATACAAAACTACTAAAAACAGCTTTATAATCTTATAGACATTTAAAAATCAATAATTCTACGATCTATAGTAAAAGAATAGCATGTGAACTCGCGAGTCATGTGCGGGTATCAAGTAGAGCCAGTATTACCTTACATTGTTACATCATCTACGTGTATGAGACGCAAATCTTATAAGCCCGCTGCTAATGCTCGCGAGGAATTGTAAGGAAGATATTACGAAGCTCGACACAACGGGCTTTTTATTGAAAATGTAGAATGTGTATCTGAACTTAAGTTGTTTGAAGAAGGTTCTTGCTAGAACTTGCTTATTTAGGTATCTCGAAATGTAAATGTTTTGACATATGATGCTCTACAATACTATACATTCAAACTTACCTACGTTTGTATTAAAAGCAGGGGCAAACCTATATTATGCTTTAGTTGAGGATTCAAATCTACGACCATCCCCAAAAAAAAGAATGCCCATTGAAAACAGTTGGGTACATTATTATGATAAGAGTTTTAGTGTACTCATAAACTATTCTCGTACAAGTATAGGGAAATAATAAGTTCGTCGAATAACGTTGAAAAATATGTTTCACTAAATAAATAATACATACATGTATACTACTACAGAGTAATTAAAAGAAATTTGTACTTTGTTTATTGTCGGAAAAGCTTCGGTGATGCTGGGGCTACATTAGCGGGCTATGGCGAATATTCGTGTTAACGCGATGAATGTGGCCGGGTTCATCGTGTCATCGCCTAGTATTCGGGCGAAGACGATGTAGTATCGAGGAGCTGTCGGTAAACTGGCGCGAATCAAAGGGATTTGTCGCGCCAATATTCGCTTAGGTGGCTACATCTACGTCAATTCAGTGTCGTCGTAATTTACCGCTCACGTCTCCGCACAACAAACTGAACAGCACAAGGCACGATGCATCGCGTCAACTCGACACGAATCTTCGCCCGCCTTAATGTAGACAAGAACATCGCCCATACCCGAACACGATGTTTTTGTCGCGCCAACACCATACGAATCTTTGCTCGCTAATGTAGCCCCAGCATGAAAGAAACAGGTAATAAAGTTATACCATACCACAAGTAACGATAAACATCTCTTTCTATGAATATCTATTAAAATTCACATCGCAATAGTTACACGGAAGGGGTAGTATTGACGTATCTGTATAAGCGCGGAACCCTATGTATGAAGGTTTATAGGGCAACAAACCACTGTGTGACATGATGCCTGAGGATTTATTGTCGCTTATCTACGAGAGGAAATGTAGTTCTACAATCGTTGGGAACTATATTGTGTACTTTTAGATGTATTTTAAAATAGCTAGCTACGTTTGACACAGTTTTACACGTTTTTATGTTGTAATTTAATCCCACAAGACCTTGTATATAATGTTATATAGCTTTATTTTAAAATGTGACTGTTTAAACAAATATGTTTATAGTTAGTTTAGTTTCAATAGTTTCTAACTTTAAAAACTCGCTGGCATTATTTTCAAAATAGGAAAAAATGCAGTACAAGAAGTAGGAGAATTAAGGAAATTACAATAAAATATATATTATTGTACATTTCACAGCAATTCAGAAAAAATAATTTTTTTCACAATTACAATCATTACGTTATCAAACTTCTTTAAAAAAATGCTCTATTTTAACTTTCTTTATAAAAATGGTCAATTGCATCAGAATAAACAACATTTTCAAACGTGAACAGCACATGAGTTTAAAAATAACACACGATGATAAGGATCGAGAAAACGAGAGATGTGAAAGAGATACTGCTGTCTCACGTTTTTTCTCACATAACACTACTAGGCTACTAATAAAACGAAGAGGTCGACAGACAGATAGACGTCATACATTGATTGAGTTGATGTGACGTCATGTCGGCGGCACACAGTCTTACGTCACTATTTCTCATGTGGGGTTGTATTCTTCTGATGGCAAAACATTTTATCAGGCACTTATTTAATACTAACGAAATCGCGAAACTGACGTCACTATTTTTCTTTTTCTTATCTTTTGATTTTACTGGTAGTCAAGTGCCAGTTAAGTTTAATTTACTGTTACTCCAGCCCAGCAATAGAATACAGTGCCGGATTGCTATTGGAAATTGTAAAACTATGTATAGCAATTTATTATAATTATGTATCCCATGAACATTCCTTCAAGTTAAGTCCCAAGGGGACAACTACACCATGTGCATTTGCAAGTTACGGTACCAGGCTTACAGTAACTTGAAGAAGTGTTTGTATTGCTTCTTGTTGTGTTTCATTCTGTGTTCAATGTCCGAGATAATTTTACGAAACTATTTTGTCAGCTCGAGTATCGATTTAGGAATGTATTTATTAGTATTATGTGTATCTGTTGTTATAGAAAGTTATGGTTTGTAAACAAATAACTTTGCGAAACAAATCTGAAGAAACTTGGTGAATAAATACTGAATTTATTGCATTGTATTGGATACAAAGCTTTGAATTTCCTCGTACAAAGGCTATTGCCATATAATAAATATATCGTATTGATGTTAAGAGTCTTTTGAGCAAGAATTTTACGACAGTCACATGTTTTTTTCTTCTATAACTAAAAACACATATATATCACATATATATGTATATACATATTATATCAACTAACTGACTATCGAAGAGCTACCAGGTTTATCAGAGCACGTGTTTTCAACGTCTATTGTACCAGGAACCCAGTACGTCGAAAATGTGAGATGCTTGTTTCCCTCGTTACATGAAAAGTTTCAGCTACGATATGTAGAGCCTAACTACTTAACACTATGTTATTATTATAAATATAATTTATTATTATTGTAGTTATCATATATTTTTAAGTTAAACAAAAAGTAGTGAATTTTTTTTGCAAACCGTCTTGAATTAGTATCTAACGTACCATTCTTCTAATTTTACTAAAAGCTGCTGCATACGTAAAGTGATAATAATACCTCAGACGGGACTTGAAGTCAGTCAGGGCAGTCAGGGTCAGTGCCACGTTCTAGTCCCATGCGTGTTTCCGTGACATATACGCTTCCATATATTATACACTAGCTTTTACCCGCGACTTCGTCCGCCACCTGAATTTTCCCATGGGAATGCGTCATTTTCCTGGGGTAAAAAATAGCCTATGTCCTTTCTGAGGTATCAAAATATCTCCATACCAAATTTCATGCAAATTGGGTCAGTAGTTCAGGTGTGATTGAATAACAGACAGACGCACAGAGTTACTTTCGCACTTATAATATTAAATAAATAAATAAAGTATTGATTTTGTAAACGATATTTACAAAGTTTCTCGGTCCGTCCCGCCCGTGAAAAAACCCGTCACGTATGTAGCGGCCTTAACTCAAACGACGAAAATAATTCGTGCCATTGAAAATTGTGCAGCGCCACCGATTTTCCCAGAGCACGTGTTTTCATCGTTCAACTACTAGGCTACCAAAAGCATCGAAGAGGTGATTTTGCAATGCATTGATTTTGAGAGCTGGGAGGGTGCATCGGAAGCTCCTCCTTCGTCTAGGTCAGGTCATTCAACCTTTGCCCTTGACCTGTATACTACGATTACAATTAATATAAACTACTTTATTACCAAGAAGATTTTAGTTATTACGAATGCCATTTCAAACGAAGCAGGAACTAGAATTTTTATCAACTTACAATTTTTGCTATTTACATATGTATACTATAGTATACATATAGTAGAGCAGTTTTAAACATTAAATAGTCGTTACATTTTTGCACTGATAGGACAAATTAATTAATGCTCATATAGTTAAACATTTTGCGCTGTTTTATATTTGTCTAATCGAAAGAGCAATAAGTTAAAAAAGTCCTGGAAATCAACAGTGTTATAAACCGATGGAACGTTACCTAAGTAAATTAAGAAATCAAAAACTTACTGAACACTAGGTGTATGTAGGTCTTATCAGCTTACTTAAAAAATGTTAGCTGCTGTTAGAATAACATCAGCGTCAATCAGGAAATGCGCTCTTTCGAATTATTACTTTGCTGTCATCTCTTCGGTCTCCTGGTAGCCTAGTGATTTGGGGTGGGAAACACGTGACTCTCGGTGGCGCTGCTGCGTTGGGGGTCTACGAGATAGTAACGGACAGAAAGACTGACAGTGGGATCATAGTAAAAGAGTCGTGTTTTTTTTGAGAAGTTGGAAAACTAAATTTCCGAAGACGATGAGAAGTGGACAAAAAAATAGGAAAGCTGATCCCACTACCATTATGGGTTTCATAGCATCGAAAGGAGAGAAGTGTTTTTATTTATATTTGATACGGAACCTTAAAAATGATTGCGTGGTTTGTACCAGTATAGGAACCGCATTGTAGTCACCGATAGGTAGTCTTGCAGAGCATCAAATCATCTCTATTATTGGGTTCACCTCAATTCATACGAAAAGAAAGGTCAATAATTATTATCTATTCTTGTTAATCGATATGTTGAACTGGGTTAGTAAGTTTGAAGACGCGGAAGTCTAGACAGGGCGGAGCTTGTGATGCACCCTCCCTCAGGTTTAATTTGAATGTTGTATCACCTCTTCATTTTCTTGCTACCTTAGTAATTGAGGATGGTAAACACGTGTCTCATGATGGCGCTACGGAACTTGCGATATATTTTATTTTTGGTTGCACAGAAGAAGAATCGAAACCCTTTATTCAAAGGAAATCAATGGCAATTAAGAAATTAATGGCAATTTTTTGAGTGTTTACCTTTACCCCATATTATTATAATACTTTGTAGGCGTCGTGTTTTAACTCATAGTAGCTCAGGAAACTACTTGGGTGTATGGATTTAAAATATTCGACTAATATTATAAAACCTAAATAAGTAGGTTTTTGTAATTAAAAAAAAATGGATAGTTTAAACACAGGCCACAGCAGCGAAGCTATGGACAGAGTAGCGCCACCAATGCCACCATTCTCCGCAGCCACGTGTTTTCATCGCCAAATTACTAGGAGATCAAAAGTTGCAAGAGGTGTTACCTACCATGTTATAGGGACAACACATGCAACTGCACGAAACACACCAGCATAAGTCAGCATTGTTCAGAGTATCGAAGCTACGGGGCTGCGAATTTAATTTCAGGAAGGGTGGAGCTTGCAGATCACCCCTCCCTACTCAAATAGTCGATTGTTGCACTGATACCTCCTTGTACTTCCTGATTGCTTGGTAATTTCAACGTGAAAAACATGTGACTCTCGCGGCGCTGCTGTTCATTGAATAATTTGTTGTGAAAATCTAGGGAATGCTTTTTATTGAGGCATATTATTTTAGATGGCTTGTCATTTTGTTTTTTGTTCTAGAGTTTCCTCGAATTGTGTTTCAATTAGAAAATACTAATTTGTTTTTTTTTAAGTTTCCCTTAGGAGCAAAAAGATTAATTTTATACCAATACTAGCTGACCCGACAGACTTCGTCCTGTCAAAAAGATTTGTAATGTGGCAGTGTTTTTGCCTACGTATTTAAAAAAAATCTCCTGAACAGAACCTTCACCCTGGTGATAGGGCGTTGTGAATAAAAAATAAATTGTCTAAAGACTAACAAACTCAAAATTATGTTACGTTACGGGCTGTTTTTGTTAATCGGTTTGTACGGCAAGGTGTAGGTACGTCATAGAAAATTGTGTTACTTAGCAGCGCTCCCAAGATGTGTATATATTTTATCTTGTGTATGATTACTGTAACAGCGCCACCATGAGTCACGTGTTTTGCTTTCATATTACCAGACAACCAGGAGAGTAAAGAGGTGATAGGGCGATATCTTTAGTATTCATTTTGGGCGGTTGCATCGGGTCTATTTGTATCTAAACTCCACCCAGTTTGGAGTGTGAGGGCCTTAATATAAGTGCAATAACACTCAGCCTCAAGCACCTCTTCTCTTGTCTGATACCTTAGTAAGTTTTCATTCGAAACACGTGGCCTCAGGTTGCGCTGTCCTCTGGTAGGTTCCGTTCAATTGCTACGCCGTAGCATGTCCGTAGCAACGCTACGAATACAAACGTGGTTTTAAATACAATCTCGTTTTATATCTTAAGCTTTAATTAGAACAGATCTTGATAGTAAAAATAATCAGAAAATAATCAATTGGGAACAAGGATTCATTATATAAATTGAGTTTTTTTAAATTTAATTGTTATAAGCAAAACAACTATTAGACTAGTCTACAGTTTAGTTTAATAGTAATCAAGAATATTAGTCATCAATATTCTAGTGAGTGTTAAAATGTACAAAAGTTATGATAAAATATGGCTGAATGCTTCTTTGTTCGGATTTCACAAGGCAGCAACGCCACCAGAGTCACATGTTTTTCAAGTCAAATCACCAGGCAATCAGAAAGCACGAAGAAGTCACCAGATTGACATCTTTAGTTGGGACTGTTGGGAGGATGTATTGCAAGCTCCACCCTTCCTGATACATATTGGTCGTGTAATTTCTGAACGAAGCTTTATGTGCTTTGCAAGTGCTACTATGCATGTGTAGTCGGTATGACGTAATATGTAACACCTCTTGTAAACTTTTACTTCCCTAGTAACTTGGCGATGAAAACACGTGGCTTTGGGGAAAATGGTGGCGTTGTCAATATAGAATAGACAGCTATATAATAAATATGTCGCAATGGCGGATTTTAATGACAAACTTTAATAAAATTTTGTTAGCTAGTTATCCAGAATTTGTAGACTATGCAATGACGACCCTTTGAGTATAAGCTCAGGTTTTGCATAAGTAGTAAGAAGTTTGATGATACCTAATACATTTTTCATAATTTGCACATTTGATACAAATCCTAGAACTAGTATCTAGTTCTAGGATTTGTATCAAGATAGAAGATAGATTACCCAAATTGATTTCTATGTTCTTTTTCGTTCCTCACTCTTTCTTTCATTTGCACAAATCAGAAGAATACCAACACGAATAACATACAATAGGTAGTAGTAATATTTTTTATTTCATTTCTCTTTTTACGTTAAGAGCAGCGCCACCAAGAGTCACGTGTTTACCATCCAATATCACTAAGGTACCAGGAAAATGAAGAGCTGATACCGCACTAGATTTAAATGAACACTGAGGGAGGGTGCATCGTAAGCTCCTCCCTGTCTAGACTTCCGCGACCTTGATATACGAACCTGGTATTACATATCAAACTTCGTTTTTTAAGCAACGCTTACAAATTAATACTTATTATAAAGGACTGCATTAAAAATAAGTTACCTAATGGCAATATGGGTTGAATATTGAACATGGCCGACGTCTAGGGTTTCGTTATTGGTGGAGAGAAAAATTGTGGAAGTCGATTTAAACAAACCTTATGATGCTAATCAAACTGCAGAGTACCCTGATATCTTTGTTATTCACTGCATTTGCTTATTTAAATCCGGTATTTGACAAACTGGTTAACAAAAATATGAGGATCCACATGAAGCCAATTCGAGATATAATTATTTGTCGAAGAAATTAATGAAAAATAGTGCTCGAGTATTCTTATACTCTTAGCTATAAAAAAGTACGAACCTTAACAAATATAGAGTCCATAGCATCATAGTTTATACCTGCACCGTTAAGAATAAACAAATATAAATATAGTGACTTTGCAAGTCACGTGTTTCCATCGCCAAATAACTAGAGAAGTAAAAGTTTACAAGAGGTTTTACATATTACGTCATATCGACTACACATGCATAGTGTACCTGAAAAGCACACTGGCAGAAATGTGTACCACATGTTTCAGGAAGGGTGGAGCTTGCACATTTACCCAACTTGTCAGACAGGTGAACTCTTCATGATTTCTGATTGCCTGGTGATTTAGCGTAAAAACATGCGACTCTGGTGGCGCTGCTGCCTCATGCAATTTGTATACAGCGGCGCCATTAGTCACGTGTTTTCCACCTCATATTACTAGACTACCAGAAATACGAAGAGATGCTAGTGCACCAAACTTTAATCGATGCTGGCTGAAAGAGAGAGTTGCAACGAAACTCCTCCCAGTTTGGAGTGTGAGGCACAGCTCAGATTTTCTACCTCACTTAAGCGTATCAATATTTTTACTCATCTGGTACCTTGGTTGATAGCTAGTCGAAAACACGTGACGTCTGGTAGCGCTGTTCATTGTTCACAAAGACCATGTTATCCATCGCTACGTTCCGTAGCGTTAAGTGGTAAATCGTAGCATAGTATTGCTACGTCGAGGCTACGTCAACTTTGATCGAGTGTGGTATGCGAAGATAATAAAAATAAGAAGGAAAGGAAAGAAAATATTTTCATTAAAGTAAAGTAAGTTGTTCTCTGTTCGTTTAAGAAATATTTGGTAGCTTCTGCAATAAATTAATAATTAAGCAAAATCGATGGAAGTTAAATTGTCTTCGAGGCACTCTACGAAATTGTCTGCTAAATAACTGTATTTTGATTTGATCGCTCATTGAGTGTAGGTAAACAATTTTACAACTGCAAATATGATGATACCAAGATTAATGTAGTTTACATAAAAATGATTAACAGTTAATTTTTCAGTTAATCTTCATAATACCCATTATTATGTTTCCAATTTTTTTCTATCTTGGATTATGTAGCTTATTGGCAAGCACAAAGCGCCACCACCAATGCCACGTGAATCCTGACCTCGTACTACCAGGGTGACAAGCAAGCTAAGAGTTGTAATACAATCGTTGGTAAAACATGAATGAGATGGGCATGGTGCATCGAAACTCCACCCAGTATGGGGTGTGAGGTCTAGGCTACCACTTCAGCATGTATTGACCGTTATTTCATATGTCATATCTTTGCACGTCTGAAGACCTGGTAGATAGATGCCGAAAACACGTGTCACTGGCGGCGCTGCGATAACAACGTGGTTCAGTCTGCTGGTTCCGTCACTGTCTGATGATTTTAGTTTAATTTTTAACACAATTTTTGGCTTTACAAAGCTTTTTTCACAATCATAATTTGCTTCTTTTCTAACAGTTGAAATTATGTGTTCGTTCGAGTTTAATATAAATAACTATTATATTAACTCTTTTACTAATATAATAAACCCTTAATTGCATTCTAGCTTATTGACGATTCTTTCCACAGAATTAAATAATTGTTAATATATAGTTAATACTAATATCTCTCAAAATAAAGATCTAATAAAACTACAGAATAAATAAAAGTACCAGTATCTTGAGTACCATTAAAAATAACGTAACACGAAAAGATAACTTGTTGATTAAGCGCCATCTACTGCCATGGTTTATCTTAGTAGTTTCCATCTGTCCCTATGATTCCCTTTACACCAGAGGGTGACACAGCAGCATTCCTTTGTTTGAACACACTGCGATGCGCCACCTCTTCGCTCTCCTGATAGCCTGGTAGAAAGAGGTCGGAAAACACGTGGCCTTCGCTGTGGCGCTGCTGAACTTGTTACATACATAGTTTTCATACATCGTTATTATGCCCAATGTATTTAAAAATAGTTAAAAAAATATACCGCATCTACAACAATATACTATTAATACAAAATTAAGTTACGACATCTAATTTCGATTTGTTTCTTTTCTACAAACAATTAGGTTCATGACAAAGGTCTGACTTTGCTCGAGGAGCTCGTAGCTTAGTTAACAACAGCCGCGCGGATCGATCTCTGAGGTTCGATCGATGCTTGCCGAGGTTGATTTGTGGATGGGTGACCATCTTATATACATATCGAGTTCCTCCATGTTTCGGAAGGCACGTTAAATTGTGGGATCCGGCAGTCATTTTCGACGATCTTTGACAGTCGTTAACAGTAGTCAGAAGCTTGAAAGTCTGACAACCAGTCTTACCGAAGGATATCGTGTTATCCCAGGTAACTGGGTTGCGGAGGTCAGATAGGCAGTCGCTCCATGTAGAATACTGGTATTCAGCTGCATCCGGTGAGACTGGAAGCCGACTTCAACATAGCTTGGAAGAAAGGCTAAGCTGATATACCTGCAAAGGTCTGACTTTGGACGTATGTTAACCTAACAAAAACGAATGTTGTTAGATGTCTAATAATATACCTTTAAAACTAAACCTAGAATCTTAGCGGGTACATCCATAATTTCATTTATTACTTTATATGAACCATTTATCACATAATCAGATAGCGCTTTTAACAGAAAATATAAGACGCTAAATAACTATAAATAATGGAATTTGATACAATTGTAACAGCTGTTTTGTGTTCACTGCTACGTTGCTACGGCGTAGAGGATAACTGTAGCGACATTAGCGCTACGGTTTTATAGTGTAGCAGTTTGTAGACTCATAACAAAAAGAACAAAATTATTTTTGAAGTATGATACCTACTAGACTGGTATTCATGTGAAATTGCAGTTAGAAAAAATGGATAAAAATTCATTTATTAAACTACAAAAGTTTTTAGATATTACTTATCTGTACGTTTAAATAATTGTGGCGCCACTTTCTATTAAACTTAAGGTACAGAGCAGCGCTCTCTGATTGTGCAACTCTAGTTTTGGGTGTAACATACCAGGCGCTCAGTGCGCAGGAAGAGGTGTCTACCTTAGGCTTTAGAGGAGGCTGTGTATGGAGACTGTAAATAGTCCATCGTTTTTCTTTTTTAAATTCGTTTGAAAAACCTAAGTAGTAAGGAATATGAAGCCAAGTACAAATCTTTGTCTACTTATTCCAATCCAAATAGATTAATTGGTAGTGGATCGGTTTGGGGGTTCAGACCGGAATAACTCATAGTAACGAGGCGAGATATTATAATTACTATAATAATGTGATTTCTTATGCTTAATTATTCAAAGAAAAATATTTGTCAGACTTCTCGACAAATCATGTGAGCTGCTGGCAGTTAATTGTTCTAGAGGCCAAACTTGATCTCGAAATATCGCCTACTCAACATAAAAATGTATTTTAATTTAATCCCTTGGCTTTTTTGCATAAATTTAAAACTAGAGTAACTAATAGTTTACTAATGTAATGTAATACTAATGTTAGATATATGCGAATGAAATAATCACCTTTTTTAAAATGGAGTAAAGACATACTATGCATATTACAAATTGCGCCGATACGATATAGATCAAGGTCAGCTGCTGTCTCTTTTTACCTCAACCTTATGCAGGGGAGGAGCATTTAACTGCGTCTGTGTTTGTAAGGGTAGTTGCAATCAGATAGCACACAGCAACGATCACTGTCTATGTGCCATTGATACTAGTGCAAGCTTCACCTCTGTGCTTTGCCTGGTAGCTCAGCGTTGGAACCTCCCCCAACAAAGCGTTTTGGATATTTTCAACCTTAATTGTAAGAGAGTTGCCCGCTTTTTATCCGTATTTATGCATTAAATTACTGTTATAAAATATATTAAGTTTATGAAATCTGTTTCAGAAAAAGTATTTCATTATAAGGTCATTCTAGGTTTTTGCCTAAGAAATCAAGTCTAAGAGTACTTTGGTGAACTAATCACATACGTGAATTACACATAATTGAATTACTTTTAATTGGTTTATTAAATCATCATACAAGTTAAAGCATTTTAAGCTAAAAATAGACTCAAGACAAGCACTTAGTTTTTGACGCAATTTTCGTGCTAAATGGATTTGATTATTTTTATTAGCTAAAGAGAGAAACTTTATTTACAACAAATATTTTATTGAAACCATCACTTTGCTGTGCTAATATCCTGGTAGTTTGTATTCAATATTTCTCTAACTTCTTAAAGAAGCCCTGGTACTTTGTGTTAAACCATGTATTGGAAAACTGCTAGGGAGATTGTTGCTATATGATACATATTGACACTTTGAGAAAATGTTGTTCGTGTTTATAATACCGTTACTTGAATTGAAATTACATTACAGATTAAGAAAGATATACTTAATATTGTATGTGTTAAGATCCCGCAAGTCTTAATCTTTGAACATTGAGAAAAATGTGCCGTTCGCAGATTCTCATTAATATTGTGAGAGTTTACGGCATTAGTTGCCAGATTGTATAATAAGCAAATATTATTTGAATTGCTTATTAGTTAAACAAAAATCAAGAAATATGACAGCGCCACGCGGCAACTCGTTTTCCGAGGCTAAATTACTAGGAGTTCAGAAATGTCGCAGAGGTCGCGTTGCATCCCACTATTCATAGTAAATTGTACTTAACTATACTTTAAATATGTTTGAATGGGCAGGGTGCAATAAAGCTCCACCCCTGAATATCGGTCGATATTTCAGAGGACGAAACATGTAATATTACGCATGTAACAATATGTTTCTGAATAGTTAAATATAATCCATCTCCTCGCTCCACTAGTATCCTAGTAACTCTGTGTCACGACCTCCCCCGACAAAGTGTCGACAAGATGGTTGACGGTAAATAAATCCACGAATCTACATGAAAATGCCATGAGTGCTAAAATCTGAAGAATGACACGTGGGATTAGAAATAAGGATGTCAAAGCCGAAGTAGTAGCAGTAACGAAAGTCAATTGGGAGAATGGATGGCAAGCAAAAATCAAAAGAGAAGGAACATAAAACGATAAGACGAAGACATAGAAACAAGTATTTAAACACTGCATCGGAATGCAGTGTTAAATCATCTCCTCACTGATATGATGGCCTGGTATATTGCTGAAACCTCCCATACAACCAAACCTTTGATAATAAGAATACCATACATACATAATATATACATGCATACTGTCAAGTTTTTTTTTATAGGGGTAGGCAGAGACCAAAAACGTCACTTGGTGCGATACAAACAAACTTCACTTGCATCATTTATATCCATACCATCCCTACATCGTGTCATGTAGGACCGCGCCGGTTATGAGTACTAATAAAAACAAATACCGAGTAGGCACTGACTGCTTCAAGACGTTTATAGTCATCTCTTACTGTTACTTATTGCCTTGTAGGTTAGTGACGTTATTTGAAATTGCACTCCTAGTACTTTATGAAGTAGGTTACAACGAAACTTTCCTTTGTTTTTCCAATGCAAAAGAATGTCAATGTAGTTATTTATAATGTTTGTGTGTTAGTTGTCCAATGATATTTATTTATTTCATGAAACTTTTGTTATACCTTGTAGTCAATTAACGTCACAATATATCTTTGGATGGATTAGATTTTAATTTCTATTGTTAAAACGTACTGACATACATAAGTTCCACAATAGTTGTTGACTGCATTTCATAGTTTAACAACCACCCTGAAATAAGGTTTGAACGAACTCGCATCAGATTTAACAGCTCCACCAAAAGCCACGTGTTTCTCGATCTTTGTTACCAGGCTCTCATAAAGTCCTAGAGGTCTCATTGTCACACGAATACTATCGATATTAAAGATGTATGAAATGGGTAGGGTGCAACGAAGCTCCACCCTATGCAGGCGAGTAAATTAATTGGATCAAATTGTTCTTGTGCATGTGTGAGTGAAATGCGGTTTTCACAACACAGATGCACAGTGAGTACAAACCCATCTCTTCGGCTTGCCTAGTCGCCTGGTAGTTCGAAGTCGCATCCTCCCCCAACTCGTCGTCCAAGACACTTGATTTGAAGCGATTTTGTTTTGATAGATTCCTTGGTGAAATGTTTTTTTTTGTAATTTGTAATTTTGTGAAAATATATTATATCTAATAAAATGTGCTTAGTGAGTGGATAAAATTAAGTAATCAAGTTTATTTTTTGTAATGATAATATGATGGAGGAAAAAAAGGCGTGCTTTTTATAATAAAGATAAGTTTGCTTTCTCGTGCACCGCCACCACAGCACGTGCTTTTGACTTCAAATACTAAGGTAGCATATCATCGAAGAGTACATTTTTCGGTGCTCCAGTTTTCCCAAATCGATGTACGAATGGCTATCCTAGTGTTATCCCTCTCTGTTGCATACTTTCATCTCAAATTGGGGTGGAGAGTGAAATACATGCAAGTTGCGTTGCACACATCAAATAACTATTACACACAGGTGTGTTAAGTGTTACCATAGTAACTACATCTAAATTCTAAAGTCAACTTCTCGCTCGGCTGTGGTCCTAGTAGTTTTTGGGCAAAAACATGTGACTCCCTAGATGTTTTTTTGCTTCTCCCAGTTTTGTTTTACAAATCGTTCAAATGGAACAAACTGTTTGAATTTCAATGGTTATTTATTTAGGCGATTGTTTTTCAATATGTCAATATTATAATAAGGATAATGAGTTCATTAATTTTTCAGAATCATTTCTGAAATCGTTAACGTTGCGTAACACCAATGTTCTACGCAGCTTATGCTACGTAAAGTGCTACGACTCTACGAGTATGTTGAATGCTACGCAATGTGTGCTACGTAGTTGTATAATAATCATAATCTGTAACTGAAAAAAACCGTTAGCCAAAATTAAAATAAAACTGCATTACTGAAAAAAGTTCACTGTTCTATTTTTTTATATGCAAGTAAGTTAAAGTACAGCTCCTTCAAATTTCGGATGGCCTGGTACGCCAGATCTAAGGACATGACGTAACTTGTACTTTAACCGTACCGTCTAGCCTCTATTAACCGCGTGGGGACGCTGCTTTAAGCCACGTATACCTACTTAAATAGCTCCTTTCTATATTAATAAAAAGTATAATAATATAAATTTTTCAGCAATTAATCTAAAGTATTAAATAATAACCAAATTTTAACAAAATAAAGTATTAGTATAGTTAGCACCTTTTTAACCGGATGCATGACGTGGCCAAAGAGCGCCACATTGGCAACGTCACGTGCATTTCCATGGTGAACTACCAGGCCTGCAAGCGAGTAAAGAGCTCTAGACAGCTTGCGTACAGACAAAAACCATGTCTTGATGGGTAATCGTAGACAAACTGGTTTTTAAAACTTACCATTTATGACATTTTACCTTATTTTATCTCCGAATTATTTTTTTAAAGTCAGTTACTTTTTTTTATATTTTATGCGATTCATGTTAAGGAATCAATACATATTGTACATACATGTTTTGCACACACGTTCATAAATCCCTCGTCTCTACACTATCCGACAAGAGCCGAATGCGTCGGGAGTCACGTGTTTGTGCCGAAATGTACCAGGACGCTAGCGGACTAAGGATATTATAAAATACACATACGAAATGAATGCGATCGGTTAAGGGTAGACGATGCATTAAAAACTAAAAAATACACACTTTTAAGGACGTGGCTTAGTTTAGTTCTTAGACATTATTATCGCTACATAGTTCATAATACCTATACATACTTGCTGAATTGCGTAAACTATAGACATTGGTTTCCATATGGAAGCAGGGATGGAAAATTTAGGGAATGAATTTTAACTCAATCCTTGAACTTTTTTCGGTTAAATGTTCATAATAATGTAGTGAAAAATACTTTTTTTATATTGAAGATGTTAAAGATATAAAGAACTATAAAGAACTTCTGGCGCTTAGGATCTTAAAGCATTGTTGGGGGAGGTAGCGACTTTAAACTACTAGGGCGACACTCAAGCAAGGAGATAGTTTTAAACAAACTTTTCACTGACCTACATGTGTATTATTTGTATGCATAGTCGATTGCACCCTGACCACTAAAGCATTCTCCACCCCCTGAATAAAGGTAGGTTGTACAAAATGCAGGTCACCTCTCTCTTTATATTGGAACCTAGAATGTAGTGCGAAAGAGCAAACACTAGGATGACCTGACAGGGGTGGCCGCTTTATTGCACCCTCCCCAATCTATATTCAGAAGTTCAATAGTTGTTGCACTATGAACTCTTCATTGGTGCTACTATCCTAGTAACTGACGCGAACAATTCCGAAACTTTGTGTGCGCTCTAGTAGTGTGAAACTAACTTCTGTGGAAAAAGTAAACTTTTTAATTTGAACTAATTATACAAATACTAACAATTAATTAAACATTAACAATGAATTAAGTACTTACGTAACTTAATATAAATTACAAATATTTTCGTTTAAATATTCCCAAAGAGGTTAATTAAATTAACTGATAGTAAAATAATTAAAAACAAGGATAATAAATAAATAGAAAGTGATTAGTTTCAAAAACGGAAATCGAAACCCATTCCAATGCTATTTCAATAACAGTATTTGGTTTAGTTTTTGGTTGGTAAATATTTTTCTTATGTATGCCCCAGGCCCAGCCGCGATGGTACACAATAGCAGCATCACATCTAAAACTAAAGTAAAACCTCTTTTGAAATACTTTAAAATACTTCCAAGCATCCATTGTTGCGGGAGGTTACCACGGGAAACTACCAGGTTACTAGCGAAGCGAGGAGATTGAGTTCCCAAAGTTTTCCTAACTATGAAATATTACGTCACTAGATGATGTATTGTGAGTACGGCGTGATTGCAATCAATGCGTTGCACTCACACATTATAACATTTCTATTAGCAATACAGAGATAGCAATAACATTTTAAAACAAGGGTGAGGGTCAATGCAACCCCTTTCCATTAAACGAAATAATTCGCTTGTCGATGTCGATATCAAATACTCGTTGCGTCCATTCAACCTCTTCGCAAGTATGGCTACCTAGTACTTAAAATCGAGAATCGATATGTCTCAGACGGAACCGTCACTATTGTCATTCGATAACTTCATGCCTATACGAAGGACTAAGAAATTGGTGACTGTATTTTTTTGGAATATGGTTAAAAAATGGTATCTTATTAAAACACGAATGTAAAGAAGTTTTTCATCATGAGCAAATGTAACCGACAAGTATGCATATTAATATCGGTAGCAGTTTTTGTTATTGTAATATGGTTCCTTCGAATCTCAGCATGATTGATCAGATTGATGCTTGCCAAGTTGTTCGATTAATTGTGTAATTTTGTGGGTATTTGTGTGGTGGAAGTAAGGAATCGCCTGACTGTGAAACATGTGTATTACCATTACAAAGAATTAGTCTGATGAAGACTAATATTTGTAATTGAATGAATGTGTTTTTGTGGGAGCCGAGTTATCTCGAGTGAAGTGTGTAATTTGAATGTGATTATTAATTATATTATTTTCTCAACTCTAAGATGACGAGGTTTTGCATTAAATAATGAAACATTATTATAAGAGTAAAATATCTAAAGCAATTAACTACCACACTTGTAGTTTTAAAGAGCCTCGGAATCAAATATCCATCCAGTGACGTAGCAGGTCAAATTTGCAAACGATTGCGTAACAGTTTCGTGGATGAACTACTAGGATAGCAAGCGATCGAGAAGATAGTTCACTGGACACACCCATGTTACTATAGCAACGACATTCACCTAGATGTGTGCCATAAATCATCTGTTTACATACATTGACAAGCGAGAGGTTTGTAGAGTATCAATATTAATTGAAATGCAATGTGTGCGTGTATACCACATTAGTGCTATCTCCTTTCAATTCACATTTTCAAACACAATAAAGAGCGAGATATAATCGATGCAATGTGAGATACGGGAGATACCCACAGGAACAGAATTTTCTATGTGCAACAGTTTGCGTTGGTAAGACTAACATCATATTTACGTGTGTGTGTGTTAACTTGATTGATTTTAAATCAGTGTGTGTGTGCCCAATTTCTGTAGACTATGTAGTGCATAAAACTGTTATAATGGCATTCGCAAAATCTCACTTCGCTCTGATAGTGTCCTAGTACTCCGTCGACAAATCCTCCCCCAACTCGAGTTGCCACTAGGCTTGCTTTCTTCAATAGATTTGAATCCAAGAATCTGCGCAGGAAGATTTATAGAAGTACTGTGAGAGCAACGGTGATAGTGGTTTTTTAGTTTATTCGTTTTTGTGTTTAATTTTATGTTTGTTAATTGTATTTTATTTGTTACATTTTTATAGTGTAATTTTTACTGTAGCGATAGTGTAGATACTATTCAATAATATCCATAATATGCTAAAAGTTATTACAGTAAAATAGTTATTAATTATAATTAAGTATTTTCCATTGTTTATTCGCTCGTAAAGGTGTGTTATTTTAAATAAAGATAAAGTTTCGTCATTTTGTATAGCATTATCCTCTCTCTCAAGTGAAAAGGATGCAATAAAAATTGTTGTGGCCAGAATAACAGTATAAATTAGGGCGACTCAATGATAAGTCGAACAAATTTGATAGCGACGGGGGAGTATTCGCATATTCGCTTTTCACTACCAGGAGAGGCGGGGAGCGAGGAGGTACTATTAGCGTCTACCTGTATTGCCATTTTGGTTGTAGGTAGGTTTCAAAAGTTGCATGTTTGTGTCAGTGATTTACTTGCATTCAATGTGTGAGAAACTCAAATTGCGCTATAAGTGCGAGTGAGTAGACCTTTGGTCAACTTGGTTGCTGTCTCTTTTATGCATCCAATTGCATAGGGTTTAACTGTACAGAGGGGTGAGTAAAGAGAGGAACCCCGAACACATATTCATATCTAGACCAACTACGTACCTATAGCCTTGAGCTGTACATTCTAGTAGTCTTGTACAACGCGCGCCAGAGAGCAGACGTGTATTATTTATACAAGTAATTACTGTAAATTGAAGCCACTATGAGTTTGCAAGAGAGTGCAGATAAGGAGAATTCGCCCATCCAAGGCAAGAATGAGAGAGATGATTTGGTTGCTACCTTAAAGGAGGGGTTGGCGATATTACGTAGACTTTGCATTACGGATTCTCCTGGTGAAGACGGAACAGGCGCGGACGGCAACGAGAACATAGGGTCGCCTCTCGACGAGACTTCGAATAATTCAGAAGTATCAGAGAGACTGCTACCAGAAAAGGTAGACGCGTATTTTCGGATATTGGATTCGCAAATGGACGTACTACGGCGCGGGCTCCTGCACGGCGATGCCTTTACTGAAATTGGCATCGAACTGGAGAAGTGTCTGAATAAATCATCCTCTACGAAACGTATCCGAAGCCACAACTCTACAACAAGCCCGGAGAAAAGTGCTAAGGGAAAGCCTGGCCTAAAACGTCATAGAATGTAAAGGAGGAATAACAGCCAAATGTTTGTGTTCTACAACTATCCCGGACTGAAACATCTATCACGTCGACGAGCAATTATGTTTTATACTTCATTGTGATTTATTTTATTTATATAATTGTATTTTGGTACGAGGATTGTGTTGGAAAAATTGTAAATGTAACAGTTTGAGTGATTTTTTATGTTAATTTAAAACTATTGTCTTTTTACTTGTTTAAAGTGCAGTGAAGTCATTTTCATCACTAATTACTTTTAACATTGTATTAATTGTATCCGCGATGCAACATGCATAATCACTCAAACACAGTAGTATATCAATTAATTGAGCAATATAACCAGTTTATAAATTAAAATTCTTAACTAACGATGTAACATTCAACGTGTGTGAGGAGTTCAGCAAGCTTTTCTAGTGCTCTCTCGTTTTAACTAAGGGGATGGGGGAAGCTGGTATTGATTGCGCTCATACTCTCGTACATATCAATACAGCTGCATAGATAGGTAACTGTCGCATCACATCTCTTCGCTCAGCTAGTAGCCTGGTACTTCATCGGCGTTGCAACCTTTCCTAGCAACGATTTGATACCCAATAATAATAATAATCTTCCTAAAATGTGTCTGTCTGTCTGTAATGTTTATACTCCATATTGTATGTGTATTAAACATGTTTGGTTAAACATCTTATTTGTATTTAAAACAATATTATGGAAAAATGTAGTAGTCTATAAGTTTTGATTATATGATGTGTGTATTCTGTAACATCCTTTTATTGTAATCAGATCTTTCTCAAGATACATACTCAACAAGAATAAAAACCATTTTAAAAATAATATTGTGGAAATATGTAGTAGTTTGTCTATTCTAATTATAATAATAAATGTGTCTCTTGTGTAACTTTCACCAATTGTAATCGAAACATTTTTTGAAAATAATAAATTCAGTAGCAAATCTGCTTTTTATTTTATGAAAAACCCAAATCCTGACTATTTTTAGTAAATCACCGCCCGCCGAAGGAGAAATGCCAATTAAAATTTCAGCCATTCGTAAGTATCATATAATTTAAATGCAATCTTAATTAAAATCAGAAAACTAATAAATTCATCCTATACATTTTATTATTATTACTGATATATAAAGTTTTTAAAGTACTACCTACCTCCCTTGTTCGATTTTCCAACATTTGGTGGTAAATCGGGGAAATTTCCCTGTGAGTTACTAGGCTATCAGAAAAGCGAGGATATTCAGCCTTTCCTAGTTGCTAGGTAACTACACACAAATGCATTCAATGCAAGTGTGAGAGTATTACCCCCACCCTTGCTCCCACTTTTTTTTATTTTATTGTATCCCAGATTCAGGAGGAAAACTGGAACATACTGTTGTCTCTGTTTTACTCCACTGCAGGATATATAAAAATGCAACAGACACCTGTGATGGCAATAGTGCTTGAAATTTGTCCGTCCAATAATTGCCCTGCATCGCAGCCACTCCTGGAAAATTGGTTGGATCTCCTTGCTCGGCTGGTGCCCTGGTAGCTTTCAGTCGTGTCCTCCCCCAACTCGCAGTTACTTTCTTTGAAGACTTTTGATATTCCTTAGATTTCTTTTGTAGTTTATTTTTTTGTGCACAATAAAATTACAAACCTGTCATTAGTTTCTGAACGCTAACAATATAATAATTGAAAATTTATGCTAGAAGTACATTAAAAAAACATTTTTTTCTTTATCTTCGAGCTTCTTAAGTCTGTAAAGGAATGCTTTTTTTGTACGTTATATGATTTCAAAAAACAGTCAACTTTTTATGTATGAATCAAGCAAAAAAGTATATTTAAACAAAAGTTATCTCGTTTTTCAATTATGTCGTACATACAATGTAGTGCGTGCGGTAGAATGTCTTCATATCGCTTGAAGACGTCTAGTTGGGGGAGAATACGACTTCGAACTACCAGGGTACTAGGAGAGATGAGGAGATGCGAATCAAATCAACCCCGTGTCGGCGTTGATGCATACACTTGGTACCTGCACTGTGTCTGTACATCGATAGATGTGCAACACATCAATCACAGCATATTCTCCTCTCTATCAGATGGACCACAAAAGCTAGCGTTAAAGAGAGATAGCACTAGGATAGCCTAGCACTTTGCGCTAGGTCAAAACTGTAATGGACTGGCCCAGATATTTATAAATCAATATCCCGGACGCTGTGCCGAGTAATCACGATATGAATTATTGTGAGAGCGTCGTGATTGTTACGTAACAAGTACTTTGTGCTATCATAGAATATTCGCAATAGTAATGAATATGTATTGTATTGGTTATTTAAAAATATATTCAACAAAATGGACAAAAAGTAGATAAATCTGAAACTATTGTTTATTAAACTCACAAATGTTTGTCTAATCTGGGAATCGAACCCGTTTTCAAAGCACAGTGGTGGCAATGCAGTAGTCAAATTATCATTTGCGCCGTTTTTCACACCGTCACAAACACACTGTTTTAACTACATAACAAAAATCAAAGTCGCTTCCCGCGTCGGTCCCTATGGCTGTATGTACATAATAATATTTAAGCTTAGATCTTTCAAACCACACAACGGATTTTGTTGCAGTTTTTTTAAAAGATAGAGTGATTTCAGAAAGATTTGAAAAATAACATGTTTGTTAAGAACCACTGATCATTTCAAGACTGGGAGCGTTGGCTGAACTCTACGAGATAGATCGAAATTAATCATCTCCCAGCGAAGCCTTAGAATAGGTGGTTGAAAGACCACTTTTGTTTTTCCTTAGTCATTCACGAGCGTAGCCGCGCGGGTCCACTAGTTTGTATAAAATCTTTGTATTTTTTAAGCCTTAATTAAATGTTTTTCTGCTGGGCCAGCGTCTACTCCTGAATGAGGGATACCTTTATTGTTTTATAAAATTGATCAATTAAGAGTAAAGATAAAAATATCAACCAATTATAAATTCATTACAAAAAATAAATGTTATTTCTTTTTACTTTAATAATTTTTATTAATTTTTTAAATTACATATATTTTTTTTTTAAGTGTGCTAAAACTACCTATGCTGAATTGAATCGTAGCAACTGTGTCACTTCCCGTAGCACATTGCCGTAGCACGTAGCAAAATCTACGACTCGGCGGCGTAGCGATAGGCAAGAAATCTGCGAAGCATCCATCTACGAAAATCAACATCAATCTAAAATTAAAGTAGACTGAATAACAAGAATATTAATTTCTGTATTGGTAACTAACATTGTACAGTAACTAAGCCATTACACAACTCTCTAAAAAAAGTGATTCAATTCATTCTACTCTAGTACGAAATATATCCGAACGTTTTAAAACGCTGCCGATACACAAAATCGTCGTCAGCAGCCCGATTTGACCCGAGGCCTACCAGGCTAACAGACATCCGTAGAGATGAAAATGTCTGGTCAATGCCCTTCACAATTAGCCGCGAGCAGCCTCGCAATATCTAGGTCTCTTTTATTTCAGATCGAAATGAACGTGACCGAGATATAGCCTCGCTAGGCTGCTCGCTCAGCAGGGGCCCGGCTATTGACTATTGATAGGGATGATGTATGGTAGGTGTGTTCACTACTACAGATGCACTTGTGCAAGAGCTATGAGCATTGATCTTCGTGCAATGAAAATAGACCTCCTATATGCTTCTGGGAGCCTGGTGGGCCGTCAACGGAACCTCACCTTACAGACCGTTTACAATAAAAAACATTATTTTGTCAAACACACAACCAAAGAAAGAAAAAGATATAAAATAATTAATTTAATGACGAAAGCTTTGTTGAGGCAGTATGAGTTTTTACTTTAAACAGTTTTAATTATTTGTTGGTATGATGTTTTGATTTAAGAAAAATCTGGCCTTAGTTAAAAATGCGTATAAAATACAGGACGTTTTTATTGCTAATAGTAACAATTTCTATAATTATAAATAAACATCGTGACAGTTGAAAGTAGATAAAAGCTTGTAATAAAAAAAATATATAGGTGTCTAAGAACAACAACTTTTCTATATATTTTTTAACACATACAATAATTAATATACATAAACATAAGTACCACCGTAAAACACTAACAAAACGTTTATCACTCAATTAACAAATAATCTTTGGTCTCTGCCTCTTAGCCCTATGAGAAAAAGGCGTGAAAGCCAATTTTTAATAACAGAATAGGTCCGGTCCACAAACGTTTTAAAACGTTCCCAAGCTCTATGGAAAACCGTCGCTCGCAGTGCGATTTGACCCGAGGTTTACCAGGTTAGTAGAAACCTGCAGCAGTAAAATGTCAATGAACTCTGCTTGCTTGTTGATAGGTCGTATTCGTATATTATGAAGAGGAGTTTATACTTCTACAGATGCACTCGTTTTGCAAAAACTACCTCTCTTTGTGATAAAGGTATGACCTCTAAACGTCTCTGGGAACCGGGTAAACTGTCACAGGAAACTTGCCTTACAGCCCGTGTACAAGGCAAATTTTCGTAATACAAGCAAAATAATTATGACGATTTTTATTTTAACTAAATACGTCTTTGAGACCGTAAAATCGAGGCAATTCATTTGTTTTAATGTACACGTGGATGACTGAATCAGTCATTATTTTTAAATGGTAACATAATATGATGTTAAAGTTACTACATACATACCATACGATATTGCCTCATTCACATCCATACATCTTTTTATACAGGACCGTCGGTTACGAGTACATCGCACCTGAATTCGCCGATATAATCTGTGTTAGTCTTTCTAGGACGGGCGTTAGCACAGTAAATTTTACTCGTCAATCTACGTTCATTAATTCTGTCTACATGACCAAATCATCTAAGCATCAATGCTTGGTCACTACATCTTCGTTCAAACCACAACATTATTTAATCAGTTATTATACCTTACGATGAAGTTTTTACAACTAAATCTTTTTGTTTAAATTGCTTAACCATCATACATTTCGTAATTTTCATAGAAATATTGCTCAATCAAACGAATACAGAGATACCACTCAGATATTTCCTCTTAACGAACTAAATATTACGAACGTTTTAAAACGTTGCCAAACTTTGCGTAAAATCGTCGTTCGTGCTGCGATTTGACCCGAGGCTGACTAGGATGGCAGACATCCGTAGAGGTGAAGTGTCGTTGACCCTCCACAGTCGACTTAATTGATAGGATGATATTTATTTGTATGTTGCATCAATGGGGGTGAGTGCATAGAGACATGGTCACTACTACAGGTGTACTTGTTTGTGTGAAAGCTGTGACCTACCTCGTCTATGACGCAAGTTGAAACGTTTCTATCTCGCCCATACCCATTAGTGGAACCTCACAGGCTGCAACCATCTTTTGAAAGATATATTTTTTTTGTAACACCTTCACAGCAGTGATAACTGAGTGGTCTTAGCATGCAGCTTCCACGCATGCGGTCGATGTTTCTAACCAGTGACTTTTCGAACTTACTTACTATATTAGAAATAATAACACGTGTTCTAACTGTGAACGAAAACCTCGTAATGCAAGCTTGCATTCCTAAGAGTAATTTGACATAGTTGGTGAAAGAATACGACGTCCCCAGCCCGCACCAGACCAGCATGGTGGACACAAGCCTTTACTCCTTCCTCATTACGGGAGAACCCTGCCCTTGAACCCATTACGGGTTAAATTTATTTATTTTATACCTTTATAGAATGAAACAAATGAACTGAATTATAATATTTTATTAGTAAAGTTAGATAAACAAAATAAATAAGTTAAACTTCATCAAAGAGTGCGTACAAAGGGTTGAGGCATAAAGCAAAACATGGAACGGTCAGCCCGACATTTTTTATAGTTAGACCAAACTGCATTTAAGACTAATCTGGTTCAAATAACATTCAATAAAATTGTTTATTCTAGAAACTTGCATTACATTAATAATAGCACATAAATGATGACTTTGACTTCTAACGATTAATACATTAAAACGGCAACGGAATAGGGATGGAAAATTAAATTTTCCGAACGCTTTAAAACGTTAGCCACAGATCGTTACCAGCATCACGATTTGACCCGAGATTCACCAGGCTGGCAGGTATACGAGGTGGTAAAATTGTCTGGTCACTGCCCTCTGCATTCGACTATTGATAGGTTATAAATTTGTTGCGTTTTTGGGGGGTGAGTGCATGGACATGTTCACTACTACAGGTGCAATTACATGTTTGTGTGAAAGTTGTGGCAATGTGTGACGTATGCTTCAGTCTCTTTACTTATCTGGGAGCCGGGTAGTTCAGCGATAGAACCTCGCCATACAGACCGTTTTCATGTTCGTGGAAATTATTTTATTTGCAAGAAACTTTATTCTTAAACTAAAAAGCCACAGTTGTAAATACAATCTGCATTTTAGGCATTTAATGTAATAACTAAACCCACAAAACACTCAGTGGTATCACCCTAAAGAATGTTTAAAACATTATTCACCTCCGGATTCTGAGGTACATCTAGCAGTAGTTTATCTTTTCAATAGCGTATATAATAAAGTCATTATAAAAAAACAGTTTTCGAATAAATAAACTTCCGCTAAATGTGGCGCACAAACCGGGCATCAGAGGGGAAAATCGTCGCCAGCACCACGATTTGACCCGAGTGTGACTAGGATCAGCTACGCGAGGAAGTGAAATTATCTGGTCACGTCACCAAGCTCCGGGCTACCTTAGAGGAATATTCTAATATAAATTATATAGTACTTTGCCGACCCAATATTCTAACCTGGGGATTCATGATCAACAGTCTGTTATAATACCGACCGCGCCACAGAGGCAGTCGTCTTATAAAATTACTACTAGGTTGGAAATTGCTTATATGCATGCTCTTTATACAAATAACACATAATCTGCTATGTAACAATTTTGCAACCTACCTTGCAAATTAATAATGTACAACTCGAAAGAATCTAGGAAATAAATCAGATTTCTTCTAGTTACGTAGATTTATTTTATATAGATTATTCCGACCCGAAACGTTTTAAAACGTTGCCAAACATCGTCGCCAGCATCACGATTTGACCCGAGGCTGACCAGGCTGACAGACATCCCAGGAAGGGAAATTGTCTGGTCACTGCTCCCCACAGTCCCCTATTGGTTGGATAGTATTTATTAGTGTGCTGCATCAATGGGGGTGAGTGCATAGAGACGTGGTCACGACTACAGGTGTACTTGTTCTTGTTTGTGTGAAAGCTATTCATTTTCGGGACGTGTGTTTCAAAATCTCTTTGCTTTACTGATTGCCGGGTAGCCCGTTCACGGACTTTCTCCGTATAGACCGTGATTGCGAAAAACAATTTTTATTTCTGGTATTATTTAAGAATTATGAACTCTAAGTTTGGTATAGTTTTCCGTATAATAGACGAGGTATATGGTAAATAAATCAATCTTCAATTATGTACTATTATGTTTTTTTTAATTCCACCATAAGTTATATCAAACAAATATATTTTCTTCAGAGTCAAATACGGTTTGGTCTCTTTCAGCCTTTTATCGACTGACTTGTATTTCATAAAGCTAATAGAAGAATTTGCTATCAATAAACACTAGCTATTAACGCTCAAAGCCTCTGTGCTATATTATTTAGTCAGGATATTCTTTCATTATCAATATATTTTTATGCATAATTTTAAGAGAGCATTTCAATCCTCTTAAAACGTTGTCGAACATCGTCGCTAGCATCACGATTTGACCCGAGTCTGACCAGGCTGACAGCCACGCGAGAAGGTGAAATTGTCTGGTCACTGCCCTCCACAATCCCCTATAGGTGGGATAATATTTATTTGTGTGTTACATCGATGGGGGTGAGTGCATAGAGACGTGGCTACCACTACAGGTGTACAAGATTGAGTGAAAGTTATTGATCATTGCGACGTACGTTAGATCTCTCTGCAAATATGAGAGCCGGGTAGTTCATCCACGGAACCTTTCCGTATGGACCGGGCGTGATCGCCAAGAATAAATATACAGAATGTTTTTGATGGCATATACTTTACTAACATTAAAGAAGTTTGTTTCCTCGATAAAATTGCAGTTATCTTGATTTGTTAAATTGTAAAGAATCAGTTATTTTCTAACATCAGACCGGAAGAATGAAAAAAAAATCCCAATGACCAATAAGGTAATAGTATTTTTCGTCGTATTAAACTTAACTTAAACCTTTTATAACTGACTTGAGACTAGTGTCTATAAAGCTATACAAACTAACGATAAATAATATACATTGATAATTTTTAATGTTCTAAGCCTCTATTATAGCCTGAATACGACTGTCGATATGATAGGTACATATTTTCAGAGAGCATTTCAATCATTTTAAAACGTTGCAGAACATCGTCGCCAGCATCACGATTTGACCCGAGCTTGACTAGGCTGACAGATATCCGAGGAAGTGAAATTGTCTGGTCACTTCCCCTTCACAGTCCCCTATTGGTTGGAGAGTATCTAGTATTTATTTGTATGTTGCATCAATGGGGTGAGTGCATAGAGACATGTTCACTACCACAGGTGTACTTGATTGTGTGAAAGCTCAATTTGATCTTTGTGATGCATGTTAGATCTCTATGCAAATATGGGAGCCGGGTAGTCCATCCATGGACTCTCACCGTATGGGTCGTGAACATGCTTCCGAATAATATTTTTTTACTATTAGCACAGCTATTAGTTTTAAAATGGTTTCTTTTATAGATGCGAATTCGCTGTTGTAATACATGCGATAGATTGTAAAGAATCAGTTATGTCTTACTCATAGACAGTTAAGTCAACAATTTTATTCAAAAACAAAAAATACACGACAATGAAGTATCAAATATTGTTTTTAACTTTACCATGATAATTATTGCATAGTTTAAATAAACGTGGTATTCTGGCCTCTACGCTACATAAAACTAAATGAATTTCAAAGAGCAGCAAATACGAACGTTTTAAAACGTTGACAAAGATCGTCGCCAGCATCACGATTTGACCCGAGCTTGACTAGGCTGACAGATATCCGAGGAAGTGAAATTGTCTGGTCTACTTCCATCTACAGGCCCCTATTGGTTGGATAGTACCTAGTATATATTTGTATTTTGCTTCGATGGGGTGAGTGCATAGAGACGTGTTCACTACTACAGGTGTATTTGCTTGTGTGTAAGTAATTGATTTTTGTGATGCATGTTACATTTCTCTGCTGTTATGGGAGCCGGGTAGACCTGTCGACGAAAATTCGCCTTACAGACCGTAAGCATGTTAGCAGGAGAAAGTATAATGTTGCTTTCTATTTATTACTGGGGTCATGCATAAATTTGACTCTTAAATTCAACATCTTTCTTAATTTTCAAGATTTTTGATGTTTGGTGGTACAAAAGCAATACCATATTTCTGGTGCAATTTTTTAAATTTCCTCTACTTGATATAGTGTCAAAAAAAAACTTATAGTCGCACGTGTAAAATTGGTTCTACTACCGTCAACTGTGGCATCTTTACTTTGCCATGATAACTTTATTAACCGAAAATGTATGTTTGTAATTTAACATGAGTCATATTTTTTATGGAAATATTGATTTAGCAGAGTTTTATCGTCGGAGTTAAACATATTTGTAATTAAATAATGTAAAGGTAAAGTTACCTTGACAAAATAAAGATGCCACAGTTGACTGTATACTAACTACATTCAGAACGTTTTAAAACGTTGCCGAGAAACATTGCCAGCATCACAATTTGACCCGAGCGTGACCAGGCTGGCAGGCACGCGAGGATATGAAAATGTCTGGTCACTGCTCCCCACAGTCGACTATCGATAGGAATATTTATTTGTATGTTGCATTGATGGGGGTGAGTGCATGAGACGTGGTCACTACCACAGGTGTATTTGTTTGTGTGAAATATCGGTCTTTGTGACGTACATTATGTTTGAAGATCTCTTTGCTTCTCTGAGTACCGGGTAGTCCGTCAGCGAAACTACACCTTATAGACCGTTTACATGTTTCCCAAGGCAACAAGCATTTCACCATACTCATGGAAAAGGATGTTTTTCAAAATTTCACGAGTTATTTAATTTGTAAGGGGTTTGTTCTTTTTAGAAAAAAATGTATATAAAGAGTACAAATAAAATTGGAATTATAACACGTTTTTAAATCCGAATGCCGGTAGTCTTCCATCAGTTCTTAAATATTTAATTTCGTAAATAATATTTTACAATTAAATTTGATCTAAATCAAAAGGTTTTTTTTCATCTAACATTATCCAGTTATCTACTAACTAATGGTAATTAATACGCTTAAGTATTATTTACTCTATATCCTATTCTACTAAGGAAAATTGTAGATATCATCATTATCAAGATACATCTCCAATTCAAAATAAACTTATATTTTTAAGAGGGTACAAAATCTAGTTAATACAGGCAATGAGAACGCCATCTCAGAACCAGTGATTTTTAACTTCGGTCTCTAAGCTACTAGGATAACATAAATTCTAAGCGTATGTCATTTCTATCGTTCCCATTCTATTCCAGCATCAATCTAATACTGTCTCGCTCATGCAAAATATCCCGCACTGGACACCCCAATAAAGGGGTGGCTGACGTAAATACCATTGAACTGCACACATGCACTTTCTATGAAAGTGTTAGTGCGTTGTCCTAAATACTAGACCGTTAGAAGCTATCTCTTCGCATGACTATGTGCCTGGTAGTTCGTCTACGAAAAACCTAACTCGTAAAAAACAACCAAACGAATCTTCGGTGCAAAAAAATGAACATTCGCCTTTAATGCATCTTTTACTTAAAACTAACTATTTTTGGAAAATTTTACAAATTGGTCCAAAATTCTCAATACATTAGGCATAAATGACAATCCCAATTGTTAAATACGTGCAAAAATAACAACTTAGTAAGTAAGTATATGCTGCTATTAAAAAAAAACTATCATTACCCGTTTCAAAACGTTGCTAAAATCTGGCACCAGTCGTGCATTTGACCCGAGGCTACTAGGCTATCATAAATTAGCAGATGTCAGAGGTTATTGCACCCTGACCAAACTCTACGATTGGATGCAGGGAATGATGGGATGAGTGCCTGGAAAACATACCTAACCTGTCCGTACATAGGTAATTCATGGATGTGTGATGTGTTCAATACAGACATACTGTAGTGTTCAACAAGGTTGAATGAAGGGTACACTCGGACACATAAACTCTTGCAAACTTATAGGTTCGTAGTACCAAGCTTGGCGTAACAGCGATCTCTTGGCTGCTTTGGTTTCCTGGTAGTTTATCGTCAAATCCTCCCTCAACAGTCTTGAAACAGCGATCTTAAGTTTCTTCCAGATAATTTAAATAATCAAACTATTATTTAAGAAATATTTTTTTTCAATGAATTGCTGAATTGTTGAAAAGTAATTTATTGTTGTGTGTACAAAAAATAAATAATATTTTCTTTATTTATTTTGATTAATGTCTTCAACTTTTTTTTGAGTCTTGAAACAAAATATTAAGTCTACAGAGCGATGAGAACGCCACCTGAGACATGAAACTATTCGACGGTTTATACCCGGGTATCAGCAACATGCAGAAGGTTTGCAACGGTTCCATTAGTAGTTCCCTAGTTCTGTCTCTTTCCTGCATAGCCTATATTCATGTGTGTAGTCAATATATTGCACACATGCACTCTTATGCAAGTGTTTGTGCGGTTGTCATAGCAACTTCAATAATCACCCTTATAACCGTATTTTAATAGATCGAGGCAATGTGGAAAATATTAAAAATCTTTCTTGAACATGATCGACATGCTACGTTATCTAAATAATTATTTTCTGTAGCAATATTTTAACACTAGCTGACCCGCGCAACTTCGCTTGCGTCACATAAGAGAGAATGGGTCAAAATTTTCCCCGTTTATGTAACATGTTTCACTGCTGCTCTGCTCCTATTGGTCGTAGCGTAATGATATATAGCCTATAGCCTTCCTCGATAAATAGGCTATGTAACACTGAAAGATTTTTTCAAATCAAACCAGTAGTTCCTGAGATTAGCGCGTTCAAACAAACAAACAAACAAACAATCAAACAAACAAACTCTTCAGCTTTATAATATTAGTAAGTATAGATAAGACAAGCATTCATGAAAATCTTCTTATAAGATGAATCATTTATTACTTGTGTAGATTTTTCTGCTCTTAATTTGTCTGTCTCGGACTAACAATAAAGAATAATTCATGATGAATTAATCCTAACAATAATTTCTAAAAGTTGCTTTTTGCAAATATAGTTAACAGTAACGTAGGCCACCACAATATTTACCACTACAATATTCTTTTATATTTCTGAAAAGCTTTTTAGACAACATAAAAGACAACGAAATGTTTCGTTATGAAATGAAAATTTCCAAAGCCTGAAAAGCGGCACCAAGTCGTGCATTTGACCCGACGTTAGCAGGCTATCATGAATCTGAAGAGGTAGTAAAACATAGTACGCATGCGCAATTAATTAATATTTTGTGGAGTGGGTGCAGTGTGCAATACAAATGTACTACCTCTATACATAGTAGTTACTTTGATGGTGTTGTGTGTCTGGCAGCGCGCGTCGCTCTCATTCACGATGGCGAATGGAAAAAATAAAAATAATATAATAATAATAATGGTGTAAAAATCTAAGTACTTAAATGCGTATATTCGTAAAAAAATCTTAATTTATTTTTCTTCAATGTAATAGTAATAATGTAGGTACATTGTAAACCCCAATGTGTGTATTAAATAAATCTTGAAAGTTTTATAAGGAATGCAAAAGTCTTCCGATCCGTAAAAGGTTAGCATGACTTCCTTGGCGTAACAAGCCCTCTCATAAGATAAAACAGATTTATTTAACTTTAGATTTTCAGTTATGAAACATAAATAGCTGTAAACTAGTGTGAGTTACACCAGATGCATAATATATTGCGAACCCAGCAAAGCATATTAGTATGTAGGTATCATACAATTTCCGACAAATTACATTCATAAAAAACTTTTTATAAAATGTCGTAAAATATGTATTTTGCCACTACATTATAGTAAACACTAGCGTAGTACTTAAATAATTACAATATTTTGGCTAGCATTGAAGATACATGAAATTGAAAACGTGTTATAACGTGAAATTTTCCAAAGCCTGAAAAGCGACACGAAGTCACGCACATGACCCGATGGTACTAGGCTATCAGATCTGCAAAGATATGGAAAAGCGTAGTACGCAGGCGCGAATTCTATTTATATGTTTTGGAATGGCCTCAATGTGCACGCAGTATTTAATTATACTGTAGTGTGTGTGTGTGTGTGTGTGTGTGTGTCTGGACACTTTCATTCAGACCACTGGGAGAGTGAGAGGCCATTGATGACCTAGAATCGGTATATAATATAGCTATGCAGTTTGTGTCCGTAGACTTCATTGCAAGCTCTTCGCTTTTCTGATGGCCTAGTAATGCGACGGCGTTGACACCTCCCCCAACAACGGTTTGAAGATATAATTTCCTTCAGAGAGGAGAGATTACATATTTTTTTATAGTTTTTGTTTTTTTGCTACAATGCTTTTGGTTATTATTTTAATTGTTTTAGAAAACTTTAAAAAATTGTAACTTTTAAATCTAAACAAAATATTTTAGCCAATTAATTATTTTTTTAATCCATATTAGTACGTGCCTTAATTAAAGGGTCATATTTTTTGTTTTTTATGCTTAGCGATTTATGGGAAGAAATAAAAATACCTGTTCAGGACCATAGATAATTTACTCAAAGAAACTTTGACAAGATCAACAATGCACATAAAAGGCCCGTCCTGGTTCGAAAAAAAAAAAATTTTCGCCACTGTCTAGCGACTGTCTCAGAAGGCTGGAAGGACGTTTTCAAAGTCTTGCAGACGCGTTGTCGGGGGAGGTTCCGTCGCCGAGCTACTAGGACATTATTCAAGCAAAGAGGTGGTAGAGCCAAACAGTTTTGCACCTATAGCAGTTGCATACAAATACAAGTCGAAATTGTAAAATGTGCGTATAGTTTATTACCTTTCTCTTTCAGATAGATTGTAGTAGTTGAGTCAAAAAGAGACAGCACTAGGATGATCGGGATAGGCCTTACATTGCATACACCCAAATCATTGGTTTTGGTTTCGTGTCTATGTGTGCTATAACAATATTGAAAGAATTAAACCAATTTATTTTATGTATGACTAGCTGACCCGCGCAACTTCGCTTGCGTCACATTAGAGAGAATGCGTCATAATTTTCCCCGTTTTTGTTACTTTTTTACTGTTCCTCTGCTGCTATTGGTCGTAGCGTGATGATATATAGCCTATAGCCTTCCTCGATAAATGGACCATCTAATACTGAAAGAATTTTTCAAATCGGACCAGTAGTTCCTGAGATTAGCGCGTTCAAACAAACAAACAAACTTTTCAGCTTCTTAATATTAGTATAGATATTTTCGTTTTAAATCTATACTAATATTATAAAGCTGAAGAGTTTGTTTGTTTGTTTGTTTGTTTGTTTGTTTGAACGCGCTAATCTCAGGAACTACTGGCCCGATTTGAAAAATTCTTTGAGTGTTAGATAGTCCATTTATCGAGGAAGGTTATAGGCTATATATCATCACGGTCCTACCAATAGGAGCAGAGTACCAGTGAAAAATGTTACAAAAACGGGGAACATTTTGACCCATTCTCTCTTATGTGACGCAAGCGAAGTTGCGCGGGTCAGCTAGTACTTATTATAATGGCTGACGTAATTAAAAATGGTTAATTTATGATTTGAACCAGATTTAAAGTAATTGAGGAAGTAAAAATAAATAAACACTATTGTTTCGTAGCTTCCGTAGCACGTCTACATAGATGCTACGCATGCTACAAATCGTAGCTGGCCGATCTGTAGCGCCGTTGTAGCACAACACAAACATAACTTAACTTTGCATACTAAGCTTAGGTAAGTACCCTGTTTAACCCCATGGATATTTTATTTTTCAGATCGAGTTTAGCCAATACTTCTTTGCACTATTCTACAGTAATTATTGTTAATTTTTGCTCTTATTAAACTTAACTGTTAATGTAAACATTAGTTAAGCCCTTGTTTTTAATTGGCATACTGACAGCGCTCGAATGGTGAGGGAGGTTGCAACGACGATAAACTACTAGGCATTTAGTCAAGCAAGGAGATGACATCAGACGTGTGTTGCTATGGCGACTGCACAAACACATGCATAGATGCAAGTGTGTTCACGCCGTCACTCTATCACATAGTGCTATCTCCATACAATTTAGTGCAACTAAAAGAGATAACACTAGGAACTGGGACGTCGTATAGAAAGTAAAATGGAGTAATATTAGTGCAGTTATTACCTTCTACTGTGTCCTGATAGCCTCGTTGTCCATGTTTAATGTCACGTGTTCAGGTGGCGTTCTCATCGCCCCACTTGACTCTTGTAGGCAAGGAAGTTGATTTAACAACTGCATGAATTTCATTCATATTGTTTGACATTGTCTTGATATAATAATTAAGGGTTAGTGTTACGGTTTCTGTCATTTTTTCAGATAACCGTCTTCTAGATAAATTAACAGCAAACGCATGATAATGACGATCCTAAAATTTATTCTGATAAGCTATCGTATACTTATTAAAGTGTTAATTAGAATTCGAGCCTTCATCTCTTTACAGAAAGAACGTTCGGATTGACTTTTTCGTTTATTTTATAATTTTAAAATATGTAGAAAATACAGTCCCATTGACAACCTCCTTCTTTTCACGACTGTGGGTTGTTCGTAACAAAACGTAAGGTTTTAGCTTTAACTGGCATACTGACAACCTATCAGCCGCTCAAATTGTGAGGGAGGTTGCGACGGCGATGAATTACTAAGCGTCCAGACAATCGAAGAAATGATATTGGATCTAAGCGTTGCCATAGCGACTGCACCAACACATGCAGATATGCAAGTGTGTTCACGCCACCCCAGATCACCCTAGGTCAGTCTGTATTCTTAATCACATAGTGTCATCTCCGTTCAATTGAATGGAACTAAGAGGGATAACACTAGGAACCAGGATGTCGTATAGAACGTTGACAGTCGTATTAATTATTTTAAAGTAAAATGGCGCAATATCAGTGAACACCTTCTAGTGTGTCCTGGTAGCCTTGTGTCCAGCGTTTAACATCACGTGTTTCATGTGGGGCGTTCTCATTCATCGCTCACGGAATAGAGAAATCGCCAATCTTGATGGGTGACTTTTTTTAAATAGATGTTATTTAAAAAAACACGCATACTTTAGATTAAATTAATGTTTTTATTAAAAATACATAAGACATACACGTCATACACAGATCATATCAGCGATATCTTGAAAGGTCAGTAGCGTAGTACTCGTAACCGGCATTCCTGTATGCCAAGTTGTATGGACGTGAATGAGACAAGGGAAGTTTGTAAGGATCGTGCCAAGTGAAGTTCTTTGGTCTGTGCCTACCCCTTTAAGAAAAAGGTGTGATTATGTGTAATTTCGAAACTAATTGTACAAAATTACACCTTTATCCCTTGGGCTTTATCGACAGGCAATACGCCACTTGTTATGATTACTATAAAGTTCTCTTGCTTCATTCACATCAATACGCGTCTCTTGAATACTGCAAGTTAGGGGACATTTAATTTTAAAGTTCTTATTAAATTTGTTTCAAAAGTATATTTTTTTACTTTTAACTGGCAGCAAAGTCTTCGATTTGTGAGGGAGGTTGCAACGACGGAGAAATACTAGACATTTAGCCACGCCAAAAAATTATATCAGGCTTAAGCGTTGCCATGGCGACTGCACAAACACATGCAAATAATATGCAAGTGTGCCCAGTTCACCCTAGGCCACTCTGTATTAAAATCACATAGCTTCATCTCCGTTCAATTTAGTGTATCTAAAAGAGATAACACTAGGAACCGGGATGTCGTATATAAAGTTGACAGTGGTATTAATTGCTTAGGGTAAAATGGAGGGGTTATGCCACTTAACTCCAAATCCATTGTTCTCTAAACTTTAACATCCCATACATTATTTCCACTTTGACTCCAAAGCAATAAAAAAAAAAATTTACAGATAGAAATATTTCCCTACATCAATTCCACTTAACTCCAAAAGAGTTTTTGTAGAGTCAGCAGCAAAAATTATATCTTGACGATATTTTGGTGCAAGCCCATATACCAAACGTCCTAATAATTTTTCACAAACCAGTAATTTTGATTTAAGTTATTATAATTAGGTTAGTCAGTTCATCGTCCTCAAAAACGAACACCGTAGGATCAAAAGTGAAATCAAAAGTAATAATTTTAGTCAAGTGATGTTTACTACGTAATAAGATTGGATGTTCAATATTATAATTATTCAGGGCCTGACCATCAAAGTGCGGAGGCGCTGTTGCATCAGCCAGCATTCACCCCCCAAGAAGTGAGGGTAGCAAGTATGCGTTTAGAAGGCACGTAGCTCCACGTCTGGTGGACTGTAGTTTCTTGTATCTCATTACTGTTGTAATATAAATTTAGCCTGAACAAAACATAACAAGTATAAGGTATTAAGTTCTGTATAATATAATAAATTGTAAATACTATTTTATTTATGCACTAGAGGCCGCCACGACTTCGTCCGCGTGGAAAATTCATTTTAGGCAGACGAATGAAGTCGTGTTTGCAGTCAGATCGTCCATCGTTGTGGGAGACAGGAGACGCGAGCGCCGGCAAGGAAGAACGCACGGTGGCGAGGAATGCCCTCGCGCGCCCCACCTGCGCGTAGTGCAGCGACTCGAACTGCTCCCTCTGCATCCATGTCGTCCGTATGGCTAAATATTTTAAGCTGCTGACTCTACTTCTGCTGATTTCTTGGAGTTAAAGTGGAATGAATTATATTTAAATAAAATATTTATTAAAACTGTTTTGGAGTTAAAGTGGAACGTTTTTTTGGAGTTAAGTGGAATAACCCAAATGGAGCAATATCAGTGCAGTTATACCTTCTAGTGTGTCCTGGTAGCCTAGTGTCCGATGTTTAATGTCACGTGTTTAGGTGGCATTCTCATCGCTGCTGCCACCTTTCATGTTTATTTCATTGTTTTTAAATAGATCGAAATTGTTTAAAAATGTTTTTTGAAACTCAGTATAATTGGGTTTTTGTTCTGTGAAAACATTTGGAACGGCTTTCATCTTTCATTTAAAAACTCTACAAATGTGCTAGTTTAGATCAGGAAATTTAATAAATCCGAAGGTTTATTGAACTCCTATCTTATACGTATAATTTAACACGCCCATTTTTTGTACTATCAAAGTTTTTTTATAGAACGAAAATTATAACCTATTGCAATCAAGGAAATAAAAACAACCATTTTATTATTTCGTAGCACGTCTCCGTACATATACACTACAAACCGTAGTAGGTACTAGGTAGGCACTCTGTAGCACTGTTGTAGCACATACACTTGAAAGACGGGGAGATTTTTCTTTAGACTATTAGAATTAGTAAATTTTAGCTAAAAGTATTTATCTGTCATTTATTAAAAGCGGCTATCTATGAGAATAATCATTACACTGAGTTTACATTTACCTGTATCTAAGGTATATTAAGCGGTAGTTTATCTATTCAATAGCATTTAAACTCATATAAAAAACGCTATTGAATAGATAAACTACCGATAAATGTACGCATAAACCGGGGGTTTTAAATACTGCATGCTGATAGCGCTCAAATAGTGAGGGAGGTTGCGAAAACGATGAACTACCAGGCGTCTAGTCAAGCAAGGAGATGACATCAGATGTGTGTTGCTATGGCGACTGCACAAACACATGCAAATAATATGCAAGTATGCCCTAGGTCACTCTGTACTTGAATGACATAGAGTCATGTTCGTTCAATTGAGTGTAACGAAAAGAGATAACACTAGGAACCAGGAAGTCGTATAGAAAGTTGACAGTCGTATTAATTGTTTTAGGATAAAATGACGCAATATCAGTGCAGTTATACCTTCTAGTGTATCCTGGTAGCCTAGTGTCCGATGTTTAATGTCACGTGTTTAGGTGGCGTTCTCATCACTGCCACTCTTGATGGTGCCTGTTTTAATTTAGATCTTTGGAAACTAAGTTCATGTATATTTCATTGCTTTTAAATAGATCGAAATAATTTAAAAAAATGATTTTTGAAACTCTGAATGATTGGGTTTTTTTCTGCTAAAATCATTTGTTAATATTTGAAACGGCCTACATTTTTCATTTAAAAACTAAAAACAGACAATTTAATAAATACGGAGGTTTATTGTACTCCCCATTTTATACGAATAATTTAACAAGCCCATTTTTAGTACTATCAAAGTATTTACCAAACTAAAATTATAGCCTATTGCAATCAAGGAGATAAAAACAACCATTTTGTTATTTCGTAGCACGTCCCTGTAGATCCCACGAATGCTACAAACCGTAGAGACTAGGCACTCTGTAGCACTAGTAGACTGACCAAATTTTGTAGCAAGTTTTGTATACCTAGGAGTTCTTTCTTTAAACTATAAGAATGAGTGAAATTACTACCTAAAAGATTTTATCTGTCATAAACTAAAAGTGGCCATAAGAGATTTTTAAATTTTTAATTGGCAATATTGGCATTGCATGGTGACGACAGCGCTCAAATAGTGAGGGAGGTTGCGACGACGATGAACTACTAGGCACTTAGACAAACAAAGAGATGCCATCAGATTTGTGTTGCTATGGCGACTGCACAAACACATGCAAATAATATGCAAGTGTGCCCAGTTCAACCTAGGTCGATCTGTACTAAAATGATATAGCGTCATCTCCGTTCAATTGCGTGCAACTAAGAGAGATAACACTAGGAACCGGGAGGTCGTATAGAAAGTTGACAGTCGTATTCATTGTTTTAGGATAAAATGGAGCAATAGTGCAGTTATACCTACTAGTGTGTCCTGGTAGCCTAGTGTCCGATGTTTAATGTCACGTGTTCAGGTGGCGTTTTCATCGATGCCACTCTTGATGTGATATTTTAATTAAGATCTTGAGAAACTAACTTCAAGTTTATTTCATTGCTTTTAGAGAAGAAAGAAGAAATAGATCGAAATTATTTTAAAATGTTTTTTGAAACTCTGAATAATTGGGCTTTTTTCCTGTTAAAACATTTGCAACGGCCATTATTATTCAATTAAAAACTCTACAAATGGCCAGTTTATAACAGATAATTTAATAAATCCGAAGGTTTATTGAACTCCTATCTTAGACGTGTATAACACGCCCATTTTTAGTACTATCAAAGTATTTACCAAACTAAAATTATAGCCTATTGCAATCAAGGAGATATATGCATATGCACGTATTTTGTATATATGCATATGCACGTATTTGTTATGATCTAAGTTTAAAATATTCAATTATACCTAGTTCAGTACATTTTTAGTTAAAAAGTAAATAAGTTTTACGTTAGTATAATCGTAGTTATAAAGTTGGATACGTTTTCAATTCACTCCTGTCTAGTGCGTTCATTCAGCGTGTAAAATGTTCGTGGAAAGCGGCGGCAGTCGTGCATTTGACCCGACGCTACCAGGCAAGCAGATATCTACAGAGATAGAAATGTCTGTCGAGCACAGGGTGGTTACCACCCTGCTATACATAAGCTATAGGTTGCATGTATGTTGTTAGGGGCGGATGCAGGCGAATCACAGCCCCAATATAAATTAGTTATTATTTGCACGTGTAGTTCCCTATACTGTTCGAGCCTATCGCTACGCACTTATGATTACCTGGTAGTTTCATATCGATATCTCCACAACAGTCAGTTTACACTGTCCTTTTAGTGTAAACGTAATAAATAAATAAATAACAAGAAATGCCTTTCAAAAATTATGATCGCAGCCCAGTAAATTTATAATTTCGCTTTATAAAAAAGTTAAATAAATTCTTTATTTAAAAATTTACCATACGAAACTAGTAAGTAGTAGTAGGAATGTATCTCTTTTATAGTATAGGGTTTATTTATTTAAAACTACTTCCAGCTTACATGAGATTGTGAAGGATCTTAACTTATTTAGAAGCTTTTATTTTTTTGGTTTACGTTTAAAAATACATATAGATAGTTATTTGCACATTTACGCAGCTACGGTTTATTTCGTAAAATATAATTTTTAATCTTAGTCGGTACACATCGTAAAACCATAAACTGGGCGATGCGAACGCCGCCGCAACCTGAATCGAGCGTGCGTCATTTGATACCAGGCTACCATAACAACGCAGATATATCAACAGAGCCCCTGTCTGTGTCTAGAGTCTGTGGTACATCCTAGTTCTGTCTCCTTTACGCATAAGTTCTCTTTCCGTTGGGAGAGTCCATTATATCCCGTTATAATATTGATTGATTGCATACATGGACAATGCATGTGTGAGTGCAGTGAAACTGACCTCGTGACCTTTTGTCTCGGCTAGTATCCTGGTAATTTGTCGGCAAAACCTCCCCCAACAATGACGCTAGATGTCGCACGTCTTGATGCCTTTACAAAGAGGCTGCAGTTTATGCATGTTTAAGTAGTCAAACACGACTATTGTAGTCGACACTGCTTTTCCAAACGACTCTTATTTCCTTCCTCTCTACCTTCCATATGTGACTGTACCACTGAGCCAAGTATCGTCTGAGTATTAGTTAATTATTTTTCAGTAAAAATTTAAAAATGTATCGTTTGGTTTGTGACGGTGAGACGACGGAAAAAGCCAAAGAGTATCGCATAAAAACCGCCTTAAAAATAATTTAATTAATATTTTATTTCGCGTCGCTGTCTGCAAGGATACTTACAAACACAATATTAACGCAACTAGAGCGGATCAACGCGGATTAAACGTACATCATATTTACATGATATAATTATATTGCATATTTGTAACATAGATTTCATAATTTATGTTCGAACACATCACTGTGAAAATACTCTTAACTTAAAGTAGGTAGTTTAACTGTAACATTATCTCACAACAACTCTCACACTCTATGCTCTAGGTAACCGGAAAAGACGTTTGGAATGTCTTGCAGACGCGTTGTAGGGGGTGGTTCCGTCGCCGTACTACCAGGCTGTCAGTCGGAAGAAGAGATATATAGACGTCCAGACAACCCTGATGAATATAGAACAGTACAGTAACTGCATATATGGAATTCTACATGACGTTATTGTTGTGACGGCAATCCTACTATTTACTTTCACTTTATCATGTTTCTCTCTCTAATGCATTAGTTTAAAAGAGATACAAACAAACCTGAATTAAGGATGTCTAGGTTACGAGGTCAGTGGAGCGACACACTCCTGTTTAATATACGTTTTAGTGCAATAACATCTCTTCGATTATTTGCTATCCTGGTACTTTTATATGATAACTCACGTGTACTATTATAGAACACGTTATTTATTATTTCTACACACAAAAAGCCGCTTATTTGCCTTACCTTACCCCACAACAAACAACAAATATTTATTTATAATTTAAAATGTGAATGTATAGTAATTACAATTAATTTAGTCAATGATGTGAATTATAATATAAACAAGGAGTACTGACCCCCTTTGCCACAGTCTTTGTTGTGTAGCAGATGTGTAGTCACTCTCCGTAGCACAACTTCAAAACATTGTAGATAGCCCGTAGCTCCTAAGTAGTTTATGACATTTTGCGAGTACATATTTAAGAAAAGTGTTTTCAAAATCCCTTGAAACTTTCAAATGTTCAAACAAAAAAGGAAAAATATTTTTTTTGCTGAGCTGTGCTGAACAAACCTTTTTACGTTTTTCTTTCGATTCTCAGCTGGTTTACGTTGTTGGGGGAGGTTACTTTGCCGACAGAATACCAGGCCACTAGCACTAGCCAAGAAGTCTTTGATAAACCTTGTTGTTTAATGTTTATACAGAGTGCACAAACACTTGCATACGAGTATGTGTGTCAAACGGGATTAAAATTGGACTCTCCCAGAGGAGGGGCTATTAATCAAACACAAATAGATATTGACACTCTTTTCGGGATGCAAATTTGCGTGCACGTGAACGAGACAACGCTAGGGATTTTCTTCTACTGATGCAGGGTTGCAATATCAAAATAAATCTATCTCTTCAATGTCCTGGGTGCTTAGTGTTATTCGAACAGGAATCACGTTTCGAAGGTGGCTTTTTCGTCAGCGACTTATTTTTGTACTCACCACTAGCTTTCTACTCTATGGGATAAAATCACGCCTTCTTCCCATATTGGTAGACAGATTAGAAAATTAACTTAAATGTTGTATGCTTAATTTTACACAATTAAATTATTATGATTGTTAGTTTTTATTCATTATTATTTTATGTATTCCATAAAATAGTACGAAATTGGCTTTGGCGGCTTGCCGACAGTGACAAAAATTGTAAAACTAGGAATTACCTTCTAAGCTAAAACCAATTAAGATACATACATTTTAATAAACTCGATTATTTGCTACAGTTTAATACAATGTCCAATGTAAGAAATAGCACACTCCATGTAATTCATACATGCTTAATACCAAAGTATGTTGTTGTTACTTCTTCGCTCCACTGCAGCCCTGGTAGTAACGCCGACGCGCCGTGCCCCACTGACACGTGGCCCCGTGTTTTTTAATGTGGCTTTGTACACTTGATATAGCGTTGCTAGAATTATTTTGTTTGATTAATGACATTGCATTCTCAATTAGGCAGTAAATGACAGATTCAGGAACCAAAAAATTTTACGTATCTTGTTAAAAACCAAGAAAAACCACTATAAATTTTCTTCTGACGTGTTTTTCATTCAAAAAATCTTTGTATACAACAAAAACGTGTATACCACTAGATAGGGGATAGTTTATGGCTCCCATTGGCAAAAAGAGATATCCCAAAACCAGCGGGAATTAAGAGAAAAACGCATATTCTTCTACCGAATAAAAACATCACTTACAATTTTCTTCTTATCTTCTTAAATTCTTTTAAATCCTTTATGCACATCTAAATAATGTAATATAACCTAGTTAATTGTTATATTATCTCACAAAGTCACAACATGTCCCACACTTAGTTAGTAGGATTATTTTCTTTGATTAATTACATTGTATTCTCAATTAGGCAGCAAATAACAGTTTCGAGAACCAAAAAAATATAAATATTCAAGTAAAACTAAAAGCAGTGATAGCCGAGTGGTTTAAGTTGGCACCTCCCATGCAAGTGGTCGCAGGTTCGAACCCGAGGCAACACACCAATGACTTTTCGAAGTTATGTGTGTATTAGAAATAATTATCACTTGCTCTAACGGTGAAGGAAAACATCGTGAGTAAAACCTTGCATGCCTAAAAATTTGTTTAATACATTTATTGAGGCATGCAAAGTCCCCAACCCGCACTTGGCCAGCGTGGTGGACTCAAGGCCTAACCCCTCGCCCTCGTTTGGGAGGAGACCCTTGCCCTGCAGTGGGACAGATATGGGTTATTAAAAAAAAAAAAAAAAAAGTAAAACTACAAAAATATTCCTTTTAACGTGTTTTTTATTTAAAAAAATCTGTGTACAACTAAAAGAAGTTTACTCTTAGATATAGGATAGTTTAGGCTTTCCATTGATTAAAAGAGATGTTCCAAAACCAGCGTGGATTGAGAAAAAAAACGCGTTTACTTCTATCAAATAAAACGAAACTCCGCTTAAAAATTCCTTCAAACAATTTTGTATTCAAAAATCCCTTATGTACAACTAAAAGAAGTTTACTACTAGATAGTGTACAGTTTAGGATTGCTAATGATAAATTGAGAAGCTCGAAAACCAGCCTGAATTATAAGATATACGCGTTTTCTTTTACCGAATAAAACGAAATACCGCTCGCAATTGTTTTCAAACAATTTTACATTCAAAAATCTCTTATGTACAACTAAAAGAGGTATACCTCTAGACGGGGTATAGTTAAGGGTTGCCATTGGTAAATTAAAAAGTACCAAAACCAACGTGGAATAAGAGAAAATTCGCATTCTCTTCTACCAAATAGAACAAAAAACTATTTTATATTCAAACATCCCCTATGTACAACTAAACGAGGTATGCCCATATATAGGGTATAGTTTAGAGTTCCCATTGATAAATTAAAATGTGTCAAGACCAGCGTGGATTATCCGAAAATACGCGTTTTGTTTTACACCGTAAAATTATGTTCGACTGCCTTGGTGGCGAAGTCGGGAGTGTATCCGACTGCTGATTCGTGAGTTCTCGGGTCGGGCAAAATACTATTGGTCTTTTCAAAAATGCATAGTAGCCTGGTGTTTAACATCTTACCCGGTAACATGGCGATAGATTCGTGCTCTATTACAGTGGACTAACATTCTTGCTACCTGCACCTTAGGAACGAGCGTAATATTGGGTTTGTATGTATTTCGAAATACTTTTTGGAATACCAAAATAATAAATGAATACGGGTTTATATACAGAAAAAAATATTTCTTATAATCTATTTTGTAACAAAATTCAAGGTTATGATCTAGTGGGCCTGGCTAGCAAGTACAGAAAATACAAGTAGCGATGGAAACGTCATCTCCGAAACGTGGTTTCTCACCGTGTAATATTAAGGTACCAGGACGTCGAAGAGTTGGCTCTTTAAGATTATATTCCAACCCTGCATCAGCAGACAAACAACCCTAGTGTTATCTCTTTCACTTGCACGTAAATTGCATACTGAAAAGTGTGTCAATACAGGTTTGTTTTACAGCTCCTCCTCTGGGAGAGTCCAATATTTATCCAGTTATGCACACAAACATGGACGCAGGTGTTTGTGCAATTGACAACATTTCAAAATTTCAAAGTACCTAAAATAAAAATACAATTTCTTCATTTTCTCATCCTGAATACAAAACATATTTTTTTATATTTTTTGGCTCAATATTTCGGGAGAAATAAAATAAAAACCAAAAATTACTCTGTGACGTCACATATACGGAAGAATAACGTCTTACCTTTGCCTTTGCAATTTGAATAAAAGTTATGCCATCAAAAACATTCTGTAAAAACCTCAAGTCTCGCCGTAAAAAGTTGTGAGATCTATATAATACCAAGTCGATTAATCTATTTAGTCTCTACTTAAAGGACCTTCTGTCTTAAGTTATTACGTATGTTATTATCATGCCAATTTAAAAAAAAAATACCTTTAAAACAAATAGACCGACCTGGCCATCGCATGATTTAATTATTAGTATGTATCACACTACACAGCACGACGAGAAGTTAATGCTCCTGAAATGTTAATGGCGAATTTGTGTTTTCTTGCGATGACCAAGTCGATCTATTTGTTTTAAAGGTATTTTTTTTAAATTGGCATGATAATAACATACGTAATAACTTAAGACAGAAGGTCCTTTAAGTAGAGACTAAATAGATTAATCGACTTGGTATTATATAGATCTCACAACTTTTTACGGCGAGACTTGAGGTTTTTACAGAATGTTTTTGATGGCATCTCACTTCTTTTTGTAGAGCGAACATAAGTCCAGTTTGTATGGAAAGACGTTTTTTTTTCATAATTCAACATATTTTCCTATGAGAATGTTGTTCAGTTTCATGGGCTAAACACCCTTATCCACCCTATACCGCCTCCCCCGTTATGTCTCATATAGTAGGTACCTATTTACACCTATTTATTTTATTTTCTACTGTAATAATAATTCATTAACTGCAAATGTAACCTTGTAATCTTATACATTTATATGGGATTACAAAGTTACTGTTGCAGTTGGTGTATTTAGAAAACTGGACCGAAATTAGAAAATATTAAATTTTTCCCATGATTAAGACACTAAACCCTATTTGTATTCTAAATTTTAAGCTTCTAAGTCTGCTAGAAGTACCTTAGACTTTTGATGATCGGTGAGTCAGTGAGTCAGTGAATCAGTGAGTGACAAAATTCAAAATTTTAACAAGTTGTCATTCCTAAACTACTGGTTCAAATTGACTGAAATTTTAAATATACCGTGTTTATACAATGACTAATTAGTTGCTGAAAATCCAGGCTTCTTGTTTTATCCACAACGAAATTATAGGGGTGTTAAAAATAGCCCGAATTGCTTCGAGAAAAGGATGTTACGGCCGTGCCGCTTTTTTTTTTGCTCGACTTGCGGGGGCACTTCCGTGCCCCCAGATGTAGATTGACATTTGAAATGTCATTCATGTTTTAAAGTAAACAAACACGAAAATACCACAATAAATAGGTTACTGAAGTATTAAGCATCATTTATGAACTTTAAACATTATAGATTTCTCGAAATGAATCATAGTTATCAGTATAGGGTTATGAAGGATCTCAAATATTGTTTTGTGCCATCTTACGAAAACAGTTCTGGAGACGATCGAAAACAATTTTTTGCTGCGCCTAACTCAAACAAGCAAGAATAGTGTAATGCTGTGGGTGTTGTGTGTCCGTGTTTAAGATACTCAAGCCACACTGTTATATATACTTAATAAACTAATTCAGATGAAAAAGTCACAGTAGCATGTGGGTCAACAAATCTCCTTAGCCTTTAATAAAAAATGAATAAAAAGACGTAAACTAATTTCAATTTGTTTTATTTAACACTTTCTAAAATAGTCTTAACAATATATTGCTTCCAGAATGGTTCAGCGTCTTCTAAAATCTTTGTAGTGTAATTTGCATCATACTCAATTTGTGTATTAATTTTGTCTGTTCAAAAGTTGGATCAGCAATACAAAACAGATCTTTCAGCATGCATCTGAACCATTATTTGGGCCTTACATTATCCTTGGAGTTTGCCATTTTTAACATAATTCTTGATTGTTTTTCCACTTATTGGGCATTTTATCTCCAGAACAAATTTCGCAGAAATCCCATCTGGTGGAACACCAATAACAGTGGAAATTAGAATTAGGCCTGAACTTAGAATAACTCCAAAATCATTTTCTAATATTTTAATTAATTGTTTTTATATTTTCCTGTTTGACAATATACTGCTTCATAGATCCTAGAACCAGTGACTCTTCCCTGACACATGGAATGCCACAGCTTTGAATCTGCTTGATCTTTTGTTGCTTCAGCCACACTGTCAAGCACCTTTTCACTTTGAGCATCTTGACAGAACTGATTAAAATCCCTATAGCTTTGGTCTTGCTGTTGGTGTATATACTGGAGCATTAAATTAAATATGCTGTAGTCATTTAAAGTAGGCTGATGTTTACCACAATAATTCAGGATTAGACCTGAGTCTATTTTACGCTTCTCACATTCTTCAGAAAATATGGACAAAGTAATGCATAAGTAAGTATGTTTTCGTGCATATATTCCAAAAGCATTAAGTTATTTACTATGGGCAGGTTCCCACTATCAGCAACTTGGAGTCCTTCAGATACCTTCATGACTTATAAATAACGGAGAACGGAAAATAATAACTTATAAAACAATTAATGTATTTGTAAGCAAACAATAATACGATAGACGCGCCAGGTTGACAAGACACTGACATTTATATATATTTTTTTCTAAATGATGTGACTTGTGAGGCAAAGGCATTATGCTATTCCGCCGTATATGTGACGTCATTTGGCACTTACGCACTATACTTTTTAGAATGAAACAATTTTCAAAGTGAAAATCATGAATGAAAATAACTAAATATCACAAAAATAAAAAATATGGGTCCCTTTATTTCACATCTAGTTTAGAATAAAATGATAATATATGTTACTTAAAAAAATGAAATGTTGTCAATTGTCATAGCTACTAGACTATCAATAGCCTCCTTGTTTATGCTGGCATCCTGGTATTCTGTCGGCACGGCAACCTCCCTCAACAACGTGAACCGGCTGAGTAAAAAAAAATTGACAGATTAATTTTTCATATAATATTTTTGGGTCTTTGAAGGATTTATTAAATTTTATATATTTTTTTAGAAGTTATCAGAACATGCACTGGCAATATTTGCGTAATATTAATTAATTACAGACTTGCCACGGGTTTACTACGAAGATTACTAGCTACACACACTCTACGCTACGGAGCTACGCTTACTTATTTTTTTATAATAGTAATCGTATTTCGTGAGAAATTTGCTGCCTACCTAGACTACAATTAATATATTTTCATCAATGAACTTGCGAAATTCGTTTTTGTGAATTATGTGTATTAATTATAATGAAAAAATATAGATTTAAGTTCTATTATTGTACACGTGAGTTATCATATACAAGCACCAGGATAGCAAGTTATCGAAGAAGTATTATATTGAATCGGGTGTGTCGCTCCACTGACCTCATGACCTAGACATCCTAAATTCAGATTTATGTTTGTTTCTCTTTTAAACCCACGCAATAGAGAGAGAAGCGTGATAAAGTGAAAGTAAATAGAATAGAATCGCCGTCACAACAATAACGTCGGACTGAATTCCATATATGCAGTTACCTGTTATTTCTGTATAGGATATTTATGTCTGGACGTCTACACATCTCTTCGTTCGACTGACAGCCTGGTATTACAGCGACGGATCCACCCCCTACAACGCGTCTGCAAGACATTCTAAACGTCTTATTGTACTGAATGTCTCGGGTAGATTTATTGTGAGGTTATGTGACAAATAATGATAATAAGTAATTTGCGCAACCAATAGTGAATATACATATAAACATAAGGGATTTTTTGCCATGAAAGGAATAAAGTGCAATTTTTGCAAAAAAACAATTATTACGATTGTATTTTATTTTGAGTTTTCAATATTAACCACTTTTATTTCAAACTAATTATTAAGAAAATGATCTACAGTAGAAGAAAATGCACTGCTTTTTGTTTGATCTACGTTGTTTTTTTATCATCTTTCTAAATATTTGGCAGCTAAACTATCCACGGTCTAGGTATTTAAACTTTTTTGTTGAACACCTAGAATATAAAAAATAAAATGAAGAAAATTTGAGTGATGATACGTTAAGTTCGGCGAAAGAAAAAGCGTTTTTACTCTTAATCCGCGCTGGTTTTGAAATATCTCTTTTTATCAATGGGAAGCATAAACTATCTCCTATCTAGGGGTATACATGTTTTCTGTGTACACAAAGGATTTTTGAATAAAAAACACGAAAACTGATTTTTTTGTGGTTATGCGTTGTTTTTGATGCAATTAGAGTAATTTTTAAGTTTTCTGAGCCTGTCATTTACTGCCTGATTGAGAATACATTGTAATTAATCAAACAAAATAATGCTAGCAACGCTGTATCAAGTGTACAAAGCCACATTATAAAACAAGGGACCACGTGCCATTGGGGCACGGCGTGTCGGCGTTACTACCAGGGCGGCAGTGGAGCGAAGAAGTAACAACAACATACCTTGGTATTAAGCATGTACAAAATACATGGAGAGATGAACAAGTAGTGATGGAAACGCCACCTTCGAAACGTTGTTTCTCACCGTGTGATATTAAGCTATCAGGACGTCGAAGAGGTGGCTCTTTAAATTTATGTTTCAACCCTGCAGACAAACAACCCTCGTGTTGTCTCTTTCACTTGCACGTAAAATTGCATACGGAAAAGTGTGTCAATACAGGGTTAGGGTTTGTTTAATAGCTCCTCCTCTGGGAGAGTCCAATATTTATCCAGTTGCACACAGGTATTGTGCTGCGATCATGGCAATATGGTATCTAGAGCCTCCTTGCTTGTACTAGCAGCCTGGTATTCCGTCGGCAGCCCAACCTCCCCCAACAACGTGAACCAGCTGAGAAAAAAAGGTATAACAGAATGTTTTCTCTATTTAAATTAATTGTAAGGTATATTTAGAGATTTTTCATTTAATTGTAAAGAATATCTTAGTATGCATGTAATAAGCAAATTAATTGATGTATGTTACTAAGAAATTTCGCTACGAGATCTTCCAGCTACGCTTGTGGGCTACGACGGGTTTGCTACGGTGCAGCGGTGCTTCATGTACCGCTTAGTTAATCTTTATCGAGAACTTAATTTTAAATACGTGCTCGTATTTCACAGAAAATCAATTGTCGATTTATAACTATTTATATTATTTAGTTGAAACGATGCTAATATATTGTATTCATGAATGTGTATAGAAAATAAATAAACCTAGTTATTTCTATAGCACACGTGAGTTATCATATACAAACACCAGGGAAGCAAGTAATCAAAGAGGTGTCATTGCATAAACAGTACATTGAATCGGAGTGTGTCGCTCCACTGACCTTGTGACCTAGACCTTTTAGTCGGAGGTTTATACTTTTATCTCTTTTAAACACATGTAATAGAGAGAGAAAGGTGCTAAAGTGAAAATAAATACTATGGAATTGCCGTCACAACAATAACGTCATATAGAAAATTCCATATTATTCAGGGTCGTCTCGATGTCTTCATATCTCTTCACTCGACTGACAGCCTGGTAGTACAGCGACGGAACCACCCCCTACAACGCGTCTGCAAGACATTCCAAACGTTTTGTGTACTGGATACTTCGATTGTGAGACAATGTTACAATTAGTTACCTTAATTAATTTTTAAAAGACAAATGTCAAATCTAAGTTCCTAAGATTCAAACACATTCTTGGAATGTCAAACTAGGAATGTTTAATTATTAAGAAAATGATATCTGGTAGAAGAAAACGCCTTTTGTCTCAAAATAAAGCTGTTTTTGGTTTATCTTTATTTGTTAAGGGCAATCCTAAACTATCAAGCATTTGTTGATATTTAGATAAGTGTTATGTATAGCATCATTTCTTCAATGCGAAGAGAAAATATGAGCTAGGGGTAAGTTCAATATTTAAAAAGTAGCGACGCCACCTACGACGTCGGTAGAAACGCCATCTTTCAAAACATAGCTTCTCACAGTGTGGTATTAAGCTACTAGCACTTAGAAGAAGTTACTCATTATTAACATTTCAACCCTGCATCAGCAGACAAACAACCCTCGTGTTGTCTCTTTCACTTGCACGCAAAATTGCATACTAAAAAGAGTATCAATATGAGTTCGATTAATAACCCTTCTCTGGGCGAGTCCAATATTAGTCTAGACTGACACACATGTATCTGTGCATGTGGTGGTGCAGTCCGTATAACAACAAACCTGTGGACAGCCTCCTTGCATGTACTTGTAGCCTGGTATAATGACAGCAAGGCGCACTCCCCCAACAACGTTGGCCAGTTGAAAAAAATAAATGTTTTGAGAAATATTTTTCATCTTTTTTAATAATTTTATGTATGATTTAAAGTTTTTTGTGATTACCATTGTTTACAATAATTTTGTTAAGCCCGTTAAAGGTGTTGACCAAAAAAAACTTTCACTCGACTTGCAAGCTACTTTTGCTACGTGAAGCTACGCAGCGCTGCTACGACTTGCCGCTACGAGGCTCTATGTGAGTTTCGTTCGCATACCAGGTAGTTCATTATTTTCGTCATTGATTTACTGAGTAGGTATATTGCAATAAAATAATGTTGCTAGCGAAAGATAGTAACTTAGAGCACCCCATAAAGTGGATGTTATAATGTTGAAGGAACATTGTGATGATACCGTCCAAAAAAATTGTTTATCACATTTTTGAGGGAGTGCAAAGTCCCCAACTCGCATTTGGCCAACCTGGTTGGTTAAAGGCTTAGCCTCCCTCGTTCGGTGACTTTTGCCCAGCAATGGAACGGTAAGGAGTAAAAAAAGAGAACATTATTTGTTTTTAAGGTGACAAACAGGCCAAAATTATCGTTGAGTAATCAGTTTGTGTTACCCACCCACTCATCTATTATTTGCTTCAGAAACAAAATAAACGACCTCCACAGTCCACGTGAGTTATCATATAGGAGCACTAGGGTAGCAAGCAATCGAAGAGATTATATTGCGATAGAAAGTATATTGAATCGGAGTGTGTCGCTCCACTGACCTCGTGACCTTGACCTTTTTAGTTAAGATTTATATTTCTATCTCTTTTAAACACACGCACTAGAGAGAGAAGAACGAAAATAAATGATATTATTGTAGAATCCCGTCACAACAATACCGTATGTATGCATTTACCTGTTATTTCTGTACTCAGGGTCGTCTGGACGTCTACACATCTCTTCGTTCGACTGATAGCCTGGTAGTTCAGCGACGGAACCACCCCCTACAACGCGTCTGCAAGACATTCCAAACGTCATTTTGTACTGCACACCTCGAGAGTGAGATAATTAATGCATTATTATAACTATATGAACTAATTTGCACAAGCAAAGATATTTATAAATACCTCTGCAGTGTGTTATCATACGAAGTTCCAAAAAATCCAGTCTAGTCTAATAAAGTTTAAAGTTAATTATCGTTAATTGAAGTTTTCCTAATAAGAAAATTATACCTGGCAGAAGAAAACGCGTTTTTTCTGTAAATACACGCTGGATCAATCATCTTTAGCAATCTAAACTGTCGTCAATTTTAGGAGTATTTAGTGTTATTATATATAGCATTATTTCTATATGGCAAGAATCTTCAAAATAAGAATTAAAAAAAGAAAGCTAGCGTAAGTACAGTTTAAACCTGTCGCGAAGAAAACGCCACCTTTGCAACGTGATTCCTCACCGTGTGATATTAAGCTGCTAGGACGTCGAAGAGGTGGCACTTTAAATTTAATTTCAACCCTGAATCAGCAGACAAACAACCCTCGTGTTGTCTCTTTCACATGCACGTAAAATTGCATACTGAAAGTGAGGCAATATCTATGTGTATTTGATTTCAATAATATTGGACTCTCCCAGAGGTGTAGCTATTATCCTCCTCTGGGAGAGTCCAATATTATTGATCTAGTTAGACACACATGCATCTGTGCATGTGTTAGTGCAGTCCGTATAATAGCAAGGCTATCGAAAGCCTCCTTGCTTGTACTAGTAGCCTGGTACACTGACGGCAAAGTACACTCCCCCAACAACGCCTGATCTGTTTAAAAAAAAAGGTTTTATCGAAGATTTTTTTGGCAAAAACGTGTTTTTTTACCTTTTTAAGGAATAATGTATATTTTAAATCATGACAATTATTAATTTATTCGGGATGTTTAGCTAAATAAACTTCAACTCGACTCACAAACTACGACCTTGCTGCTACAGACTTCTTAAGCTACGCTGCTACGATACGCTAGCTACGAGGTTCTACGCGAGTATCGTTCGAGTTCTACGGAGGTGAATATATTTTATCATTAATTTACTTTACAGTAAATCAATAATAAAATATTAAAATTAAAATAATTATGTTCGTTGGTTAAATACAATAAATACAGATAAGAAAAAACGTCTTTAGAAATAATAATAATAGTAATTAGATGGAGATATATGGCCGAATATTCAATCGGCACTCAATTTTAAGTTACACTTAAGTTTCGTGTTGCTCGTTGTTATTTTGGGGTGTGTTGTGTATGCATCACTAGTATTTTCGGCTGTAAAACATAACGAATAACGTTCTATAGTACACCTGAGTTATCACATAAAAGTACTAGGGTAGCAAATTATCGAAGAGATTTTATTGCGATACAAAGTATATTAAATTGGCGTGGGTAGGTGCACTGACCTTGTGACCTCAACCTTTAAGCTCCAGTTTATGTATCTTTCTCTTTTTAACACATGCAGTAAAGAGAGAACGGTGATAGTGAAAGTAAATGATATTATTATAGAATTCCCGTCACAACAACAGTGTCATATAGAATTCCATATATGCAGTTTACCTGCTATTTCTGTATTCAGGGTCGTCTGGTCGTCTGCACATCTCTTCGTTCGACTAACAGCCTGGTAGTACAGCGACGGAGCCACCCCCTACAACGCGTCTGCAAGACATACGGAACGGCTTTTTTGTTCACGCTATTTTATAAATACAACTTATTTATACAACCAATATAATTAACTTTAATAACCTTTATAATAAAATTTTATGCAAGTCGATAAAATGCCATGGAACGTTTTAGCAAAACATATTTTTTCAGAATCTTAGCTAACTTTAAATTATTTTTCTTCTTCGGTCTTAAATCATTCATTCCTAAACTGAGAAACAAAGATAGTTTACACTATTTTTTTTCCATCCTAACTTTTTTGCACCGCTTTACCAGTCTCGTAGTTGTACATAAAACACTAGGGCAGCATAAACAAGAAGAGATATTTTACTACAGATAGTATTTTCATTGATAACATTGGGAGTAGAAAACTACGCATGAAAATCCTTTATTTTCTGATCGTATTATTTTAGCTGGGGAATGTGTGAACTTTATAACCGTTAGCCCCCTTACGTACTAGTGGTTAAGCGCGGGACCGGCTGCGAGCCTTGCGATTACAGTTACATTACATTACAGCCATGGCAGCTAAGTTGCATTCATATTAATTAGTAACCGTGCGGCTAACCACTCCCGCGGTTTCAGATTGCTTCTTGCTTAAATTCCCTGCATTTGTTTTTCCTCTGTTCAGCAGCTTGTTTTTATATTCAGCTACACAAAGCTGAATGATGCAACTTACATTTCAGGTTCACTCTTTATAATGCAGCCGATAAATAAATTAGAAAGTAAATTCTCACAATTGTATCTTTTTGAAATAATATTATTTGTTATTTTGGGATACAGATATGCTACACACATAGAAGGGGATGCGTGACCTAGACGTAGGTAATAAATATTGTTGCTGTCTCTGTTTGATATACGGTAGAGCGAGATATCCGATAAAAGTGAAAGTATAGATGGCAGACAAAACAAGTATCGAAGTCGTTTCTGTGCTACAACAAACGTGTAATAATATTTGTTTTATACCAAAAATTATTCCATAAAACCCCTTTTTTAATTAATGACGTTGTTGGGGAGTGTGCCTTGCCGACGGTGTACCAGGCTACTAGTACAAGCAAGGAGGCTTTCGATAGCCTTGATGTTATTGCTGACTGCACTAACACATGCAGAGATGCATGTGTGTCTCACTAGATTAATATTGGACTCGCCCAGAGAAAGGCTATTAATCAAACTCATATTGATACACTTTTCAGTATGCAATTTTACGTGCAAGTGAAAGAGACAACACGAGGGTTGTTTGTCTGCTGATACAGGGTTGAAATATAAATTAGAAAAGCCACCTTTTCGACGTCCTCGTAGCTTAATATAACACGGTGAGAATCCAGGTTTCGAAGGTGGCGTTACTTGTTTAAATTGTACTTACTTACGGCTTTCTTCGTATCTTGAATATTATTCCCATATAGACATAATGCTAAACATAATAACACAAATAAATAACAACAAATACTACTAAATTAGGTGACAGTTAGGGTCGTCCTTGATAAATAAAGAAGTTGTAAAACCAGCGTCTACTTGAAAAAAAAACGCGTTTTCTTCTGCCAGGTGTTATTTTCTTATTAGTTAAATTTCACTAGTTTGATATATAAAGTACGTGTACTTAGACTTGATTGCGCATATTAGTTAAGTTCTAGCAATTCGAGAAGATATGGTACAGAAAGGAGACATTTGGAATGTCTTACAGACACGTTGTAGGGGGTGGTTCCGTCGCTAAACTACCAGGCTATCAGTCGAACAAAGAGATGTAGACGTCCAGACAACCCTGAATACAGAAAATAACAGGTAATTTAATTGCATACATGCGGTATTGTTGTGACGCAGTTTCTATCTCATTCATTTTCAGTTTTCTCTCTCTCTCTCTCTCTAGTGCGCTCCGAGCTTAAAAGGTCAGGGTCACAAGGTCAGTGGAGCAACACACTCCGATTCAATATACTTTCTGTCGCAATAACATCTCTTCGATTTCTTGCTACCCTAGTACTCCTATATGATAACTCACGTGGACTAAAAGCAAGTTTATTTTCATTCTAAAGTGGTTGATAGATGTGTGAGTCGTGGACTGGTACTTCGACTATATTTTACGCCAGTGCATCACCTTAAAACACATACTTTAAGGTCGCACTCGCACGTCGATCTCCCACTTTTTTACACTTTACTATGTCGCTGCTGGGCAAGGGTATTCTCTCAAACGAGGGAGTGGTGAAAACTGTAGTCCATTCACCACACTTGTCAAGTGCGGGTTGGAGACGTTGCATGCCCAATAAATAAATATGTATATTCAACTTGGGCATGAACGGTTTCATCACAATGTTTCCTTCACCATTAGCGCAATAATGGTGATAATTATTTTAAACGCATATTTATTTTATGGGTTTCTTTCAGTTGTCTTTCAGTTGCAAATTTATTATTAGAGTGTTGCTTCAAGTTTGAACCGTGGGCGAGGTGAAATTATTATCTTCGTAAAAGACTTTTCACTTATCTGAATTTAACTTTGACTTATATTACTGGGGCGAGATTCTCTAAAAACAATGTGAGTCTGCTTTCATGTTATTGGGGGAGGATTTGATGGCAGAGTACCAGGATACTAGCCGAGCGAAGATACTGTTTTTATCGAGACAGGTAGACTGCAACACATGCATGGGATACATGAGTGTGTTAACATAGTATTCCTTTTTATTGGACACTCCCTATAAAATGAAGGGGTTATGAAATCTGCACAGTGCACGATAAAGATAGAATGACTACCCTGAAATGTAGAGTAAGTCACACTGTTGTTATTTTCTGGTAGCCTAGTGTTCATAGTCCAGAGTCACGTGGCCAGACGGTGATTGTGTGGCCTTTGTTTTTTAGGATGTTGGTAGGTTTCCAGTTAGCAAGAAGTTTATTTCTATACATTATTGGACTACTTTCAAAGTGATTTAATTTAGGTATATTTTTCCTGTATACTCAGAACAGAAGTTGTGATAATATTTTTACAATAGTGTATTTCTGTCATTCTTAAGTTGGTTTAAGATAACAAAAATATTTGCTTATATTTCCAAATTATCACTCACCGTACATTGTTTTAAAAAAGATCACATAATTTGACGCTACAAATTCGTAGCGGTCGTAGCAAATCGCTAAGAATGTTTTTGTTAAATAGGGGAGTTGACGTTTGAGTAGTATTTAGTTTCACAGCTTATGGCTTAGTGTGAGATAACCTATTTGATAGATAAAAAAATATTGTAGTTACGATTTTGTCAAAATTCTACTTAGTATATAAGCCGACAGTTATTCAGAAGAAGCAAATCCAGCCATATAATAATTGAGTGCTGAAAAGTTAGGTTTTCTTTAAAAAAAATACTTTGTAGGCCTAAAATGCTACTGCCACGGTTTGTTGGGGGAGGTAGCGAGGACAAATCACTGGGACACCAGAAAAGCGAGGCGATGGCTTTAACACAGTAACTGCACACCCATCTGCATACAAGGACAGGTGCATATGTGTGCAACTATGTAGTATTCACCCCAAACCATCTCGATAATGGACTCTTCCATATATTGGGAGGGAGAAATCAATATCGTGAAGTGACGTTGAACACTGACTATGTATGATTGAATGGATACCTCTTCGTGTCTTCTGATGACCTGGTATTTTACGTTCAATATCACGTGGCTCAGATGGCATTCTTGTCACTCTTGAAACTTCGCGACCAAAGGAGTAATTTTATGTATTCTTTTTTTTTATCGTATTTTTGTTGGACAGGCCAAAGGATTAAATTTGTAGTATTTAACTACTGCTTTCTATATTTTTTGACTGCATATGTTTACCAAAAATTCTTTTGGAAGCTAAACTTCTGATATCGTCTTTTCTGACACCAAAGTGTTTTCCAGAAAATAAAAGTAGCAGTCATATGTCAGATATTTCAATGAGCGAATCATAAACCGCAGCGCTAATTTTCGCTATTGTTAAGGGAGGTTGTGAATCCGAATTACCAGGATATAATAAAAGGAAGGATATGATTCAAACAAGTTGACGAGCCAAACGTTTAAACACATGCATAGTAGTGCATGTGTGCCATAATATTCATCTCTCAATCGGAAACTCTCTTTTATAGTGAGATGAAAGTTAAAATGAGTTATTCCGTTCGGATCCCCAATACTGATACCCTAGTATTTTAAAATTATTTTCTATTCCGGTCTGATCCCCCGTATATAAACAGTCAGGGTATCCGATCGGAATGAAATATTTAAATTTATTATAATGTTTTATATACGGGGGATCAGACCGGAATAGAAAATAATTTTAAAATACTAGGGTATCAGTATTGGGGATCCGAACGGAATAACTCGTTAAAATCAATATTGTGCACATAGCATCTCTTTGTCGGTGAAATATGGCGGACCAGCTAAAATATTTCTACCTCTACGATAGCGTGGTAGCCTAGTGTTAAATATCGGCATTCACGTATTTCAGGGAGCGTTTACAGACAAAAATCTCTACGAGAGTCTGTAAGCCTGGTAGAATTCGGTTGAAATTCAGCACTGCCGCCGTCCCGTAGCTTTTCATGTATACTGAAACTACTCTGTAAAGCTATCAAAATTGTTGTAAATTTATTTTTACTGTTTCTAGTAACAATTGAAAAAAAATCCGTTGGAATTATTTGGTACTGGAAATAAAAATAATGATAAGTAAGCCACTGGTAAGGGTTGCCGGAGTCCGATGGATGAGGGCGGCCCAGGACCGGTCCTATTGGCGCTCGATGGGGGAGGCCTTTGTCCAGCAGTGGACGATTCCCGGCTGAGATGATGAAGCCACTAAATCTTTAACTACTAGTGCTTCTTTCTATATGACTCGTAGCAAAGAGCTACGAAACTACTACATTCGGAGCCAATATGTACTCGTATATTCGAGCATATTTCTTAAATTGCTGAAATGTTGTGTTTGTTTAATTACATAGCCAAGGAGCTTATAAAGTTTAAAATCGCTTGGATCGCAAAGTTGGGGGAGGTTTCAGCGTTGACATACCAGGCTGTTAGTTGTGAGAAGAGATTTATTTATTTGAGTAATAAAATACCTATAGGTACTGCACAAATAGATTTTGCACGATAATGCATGTGTGTGAACACCAGCCATTGCACACTAAAACATTTAATTACTGGACTCCGCCTTTCAATGGGGAATGGGAAAGTCCTAACGTGCATAAAAGAGACAATGCTATCTGCTGCAACGCTGAAATGTCTGGAGTATGGATGATAATACCTCTTCAGTGTTTCTGGCAGCCTAATGTTCCATGTTTTGATTCACGTGTTTCAGGCAGCGTTCTCATTGCTCGCAGATTTCCGTTTTTTTGTGGTACTTTTATGAACGGTTCGAAAAGGTTAATTAACTGTTTGTAAGGATCGTAGTATTCGTTTAATCTCTGCAAACAATAATATTATTTCAAATAAATCCTTAACATTCGTAGAAAATAGTTACGAATATAAGAAATACTAATTTACATTATTAAATTCTGCTTATGGTGTGTTAGTTAACTAAATGATATGATTTTTTTTTATTTTAATTATGCTTTTATTACTAGTAGATGAATTAGCGACTTTGCTTTCGTTGAGTTAAAATTTCTTCATTCGAAATTGTAAAGTACTTAAATAAAAAATTGAATATATTATCTTGTCAATGTGACCAATACAAGTTTGTTTAACACATAATAGCACAAACACCTGTAATTAATGCTTGTGTGTAATTAAAATGTAACTCACTACTGAAGGAAGAGGTGCAAATCTATACCGACTGTGCATTACAAGGATTGCACTAATGACCCTGGAATGAAGGAGAAGAATTTCTTTTTACACTCTTGCAATATTCTGGGAGCCTAGTGTTCAAAGTCTTGTATCACGTGGCCAGACAGCGTTTCTGTTGCCTTTGTTGCTTTGTAGTGAGAAGTTTACAGTTCATTCATTTCAAAGAATGTTCAATATTCTTGAAATGTTATTTTGCCTATTTTGAAAGTGATTTAAAAGACACGTAGATTATGTAAAACATATACAAACGATTACAATTCACAAGATAGCTAAGTAAAGTGAACAAAACAATTTTGTTGTTTTCATAGTATATAAGTTGTTAATTTTGTGCTTTTACTCGTAGCGTATAATTCGTAGCGGCTTGCGACTTGCTACGACATATCTACCTACGAATCGCAAGTTTTACACAGATGTTTGCTACGAATGTGTAAAACTAGCAGAATATGGTTTTTGGATGGAAGCATTTTGTTTAGTTAGTTATTACTTACTTTACCATGTTTATTTTAGCTGTTTGCAAATTATTGGAGAAATCTTAAAAATAAGTTGCTTATTCAGTAAAGTTGAAACTGTCACTTTGACGTTTCGTTGGGGGAGGTAGCGAGGACAAATGACTAGGATTCCAGAAAATCGAGGCGATGAGTTTATTGTAGCATCTGCACACGCCTGCATACATGCACAGATGCATATGTGTGTAATGACGTCAGCAATATTGGACTCTCCCAATACTGGAAGGGGTGAATCAATATCGTGCGATGACACTGAAATAGATAGATGGAAACCTCTTCGTGTATTCTGATGGCCTAGTATTAGACGCTCAAAAACACGTGGCTCGTTCGGGTGGATCTTACCGATCGCTTTTGAATTAACAAAGAAGAAGGTTTAATGATTTTAGTATTATTCAGAAAGTTATGAATGGCGTTTTAATCTGGACAATCAATATTTGTGGCTGAACCGATTTATATTTGTATTCTATTAATAATATTTTGGGGTAGCTGCTTTTATTTTCGTCAGGAAAATGCGTTACTGCGTGCTGCGAACGGAAGTAAATTAAGTTTTTTTTAAAGTGTTTTCTTATTTAACCTTTTTTTACGTACTTAATTATGCAATACTTTTTAATTTTATTTTTAACACTCTATCACATTGACAAAGCTATAGCGCCTGCTATCCTTGTTGGGGTAGGAAGCGAATCTGAATTACTAGTTTAGCCTGTAAGCAAGTACGTGACTTTGTAAGTTCAGATTCAGACAAAATGTCCAAAAACATGCATAGCAGTACATATGTGTGATTTATTTACCAATCACTTAAATGGACACTCCCTGTTGAAAGAAAGATGGAAGATACAATTAATATTGTGCACACGAAATTGCTACACTGATAAAATATGGTGGATCTCCAGAAATATGTGTACCTCTCCTGCAACGTGGCAGCCTAGTATTTGATGTCGAATTTCACGTGTTTTCAGGTGCATTATATACAGCACTGTCTCCTTGGTTTTCTGTAAGCCTAGTAGAATTTGGTCGGAAAACGTCACTGGTGCCGTTCCGTAGCAAATCTTATTTTAACCTATTAAACCTGAATACTACGTTGAATATTTAAATACACGGATAAGCACTCATTAAATAAAATATAATCATTACTTTCTATTGAAACTAGCATTGTTATTTAAAACGTCATAGACATTTAGATATCTACAAAAGTGAACAATGCATTCTGGTTAAACTTAGAATAGACTACATAAGTCACTAAATGCGTAGCAAGGAGCTACGAACCTGCTACACAAATATTCGTAGCATACAGTTATACACTGCAATAATGATTCCGGCTAACTGAAACTTTCGGATCTTATAATTATTTGATACGTAAGCGCGCAACTAAGAATGTATTTAATATTTATACAGCGGGCCTTAAGTGCAAGATTATATTTTATGTCAATTAAACAAATCCATCTTTCCAAAACTTCTGCATTTATGTTTGTCGTTTGTGTTCCACATAATTACCGGTATCGTATTGTTGAGTTATTCCGTTCGGATCCCCAATACTGATACCCTAGTATATAAACATTATAATAAATTTAAATATTTCATTCCGATCGGATACCCTGACTGTTTATATACGGGGGATCAGACCGGAATAGAAAATAATTTTAAAATACTAGGGTATCAGTATTGGGGATCCGAACGGAATAACTCGTATTGTTGGGGGAGGCCTCATCGACTCTGAACTACCAGGATATTAGTCAATCGTAGATGTTACTTACCACTAGATAGTGTTGCTATGGCAACTACAAACACTGCACCAATACTTGCAGAGAGATGCACATGTGTGCATACATGTATTTGTTCATTACTCATACCTCTTGTAGGTGGAGAGAGCTATGAATGAGATAGAGCTAGCCTCACGTGAAATAGAGTGAAAGTTTTCATAAATAACAACTCTGCGCTCTTCTGGTAGCCTAGTGCCCATCGGCAAAGTTTCACAACGTTTCATGCTGCGTTCTCTTAAGTGATAAATCTTTGTTCGATGTTTGGCCAAGACGTTGCATACAGCAAGACATTTTAAATCTTTAAGTTTTCTTAAAATTATAAATTTGAATTAATTAGTCGATTTGTTATATGAAGTCTAAAATACTAGTAATCTTTAATATGATATCTTGAGAATCACGTTTAAAAAAAACCAATACTTTGATTTAATTTGCTAAGTTTTTAAAGTTCAATATCGCTAATAAGTTGTTGGGGGAGGTTTGAGCGACAAACTACCAGGCTGTTATAAACGTGAAGAGATCAATGTTGAAATATTGTAGCCGAGTATTGTACAAACACCTGTATAGATGCATGTGTGCGTTTGTACGAAACATTTAATTACCCCATCCCCTACTATAGGAGGGGCCTATTATGCACATGCCTTTATGAGGCCGGGCTATGGCACAGACTTATACCTAAAATGACCTGAAACTGAAGTGACGGTAGTCTTTACTTCTGCTCTATTCTGGTAACCTAGTGATCGAAACCGAAATACGCAACGTTTCAGGTGGCGTTCTCATCGGCGTTCTTGTAAGGCAAAGATAGTGGTTAAAATGGAAATTGACACGACGCTAAAAGTAATTAAATGGAAATTATTCAATATCCATCGAATTTGTATCACGCTAATCGTAAAAACTGCATTCCAGTTTTACCGATAGCAGCCTGTTTTGCAAAATCTTATTTATGTTCGTAGTAGCTAGCTACGAATGTATTTAAGCAGCAGCGTACTGTTTAACGATGTTTACCTATTTTTTCAATAATTAATTATTATTTATTATGTACATACCGCTGTTTTCAGTGTATGGGGCATATATTTCGTCTTATTTTATCTGCGATATAAATTAAGTAAGCGTTCTAATGCGTCTGACTGAGCTACGTAAGTGCACTAAAATGTCGGTGTGAGCGCGTTGTTGGGGGAGGTTTTGCATTCATACTACTAAAATACAAGCCGAATGAGGAGATGAATTCAAATCAGTGAACAAAAATGGCAGCTGCACACAAACACTTGCATAAAATTCATATGTGTGCTCTCCTGTACACAAACGTACCGTTTCACTCACCCCCTTTTTATTGAGGGAGGGACTTGGATGCATAAACGAGATAGCACTAGGATGACCTAGATTCTAGGATGACGCAAAAACTGAAATGCACAATACACCTCTTTGATTTTCTGCTACCTTAGTGTTAAACGTCAGGAAATGCACATGCAGCTGGCGTTTTCCGTCACCTTGTTTGATTTCAGCGTGAAGTAGTAAGATTGAAAGCAAAGATGTGGTTAAAAAAATGTATGATGTTTTGGAAGAAACTTTACCTACTTCTAATGTAAAATTTTATTTCTTAAGATTTTAAAGAAAGGAAGAACTTTTTAAGAAAAGTTTAAGTAGTCACATTTACTGATCGAAACCAGTTCGACCTTGTCATACCTCTTAACGCAAAAAAGTAAGACATTCAATACAATCCGGTTTTAGAAATTCAATAACAGACGACGTCAGATATAAAAAAAAAAATACCCATTATTGTGCCATTGCTGGGCAAGGGTCCCCTACTGTAATGAGGGAGGGGTTAGGCCTTGAGTCCACCTCGCCGAAAAACAAAAATATTGAAGCCACGTTGCCGTCCGCCATTGCCCCCGCTCCGCTGTCCGCTAGTCTAGAGTCCAGCCACTAGGGGGATGCATCTATACACTGACATAATAATATCTATAGTAGCCTCTCCCTATTGGTTATCGGAATATGTGAAAATACATACAGGAAGCTGTTGACTACCTCTGCGGACTTCTGTTAGCTTGGTAGTAGGGGGTCAAAATCTATCCAGTGCCGCTTTTAGGGTGTCGTTCACAATTTTATTCGGGAGTTTACTTTACATAATTTCAATATTTGCAATCAAAATGTTTCCTTCTTTACCAATTTTATTAATTAAATACGGTTTACAAAAGTATAAAAAAGGTCAAGAATTCTTTATGGCACATTTGTAATCTTCGTAGCCGCACGCTACGAATGTCTGAAAGTCGTAAAAATTCATTCATTCATGCATTAAACAACTTATTGAAATTATTTCTTTCTACACGATTTATGAGATGATTTATGACAATATTTAACTAATTAATTAGTTCATTAATAAGCGGGTAAAATTTGCTAGAGTTTGGCGGTCCGATAAGATAAAACGTCACTAGCGACGCGTTATTGGGGGGCTTTGGGGGAGGTTTTGAATTCAATCTACTAGGATACTAGCCGGGCAAAGAGCCACGCTTTAAACTTTAGTGTATTTCAGCAATGCACACTTGCATAAAGTGATAAAGGTGCATGTGTGTGTCAATCAAATTCATATAACCCACCCCTCTTTGCAGGAGGGAGGTTCTATTGGTACTGTGTAAACGAGATAGCACTAGGATGACCTAAAATGAAGCAAAATGCGTTGAAACACATCTTTGGAGTCATAGTAGCTTAGTGGTCAATGCCGAGAAATGCAACGTCGCAGATGGCGTTATCTTTGGACCCGTATACTTATTTTGACTGTCATTCGGTAGTACGTGATTAATCAAGGATAGTACGAGGTTAATTTGTAATAACGTAGAAAAATTGGAATCGAACTTTTTCATCTATGATACTACAAACTGCTTGTCTAAAATTAGTCATCCACTTTTGAACTGAAATGGTTTATTTTATTAGTATTATGACCTTGTATCGTTTAAATTGTTGATGTTGGAAAAAAAAACACAAAAAGCCCTTGTGACTTTTTACTTTCAATCTGTAGCAATAATCGTGGCTAAGAATGAGTGAATATGTTAGTTTATACAATCGTAAAGTTTACGTAGCTACTCTACGACATACTTTCGTAGCGGAGCTACGAAACGAAGAAGAAGAAATCCGTATAATGACCGTAAACATAAACATGCTAATAACATTTATCTAGAAATAAATTGTATTGTAAAAATTAAAATGCCTAGCTGATCATGATTTTTTATCCAATCCATAGCTTCGGACATAAAAAAGAAAGTCAAAGTTTTATCAGTTTGAGTCTGTTCTGCCTCAAAACTACCAGGCTATTAGCAAATCGAGGAGATATTTCATACACTACCAGCATTACCAATCTACGCAGAACGTTGCACAAACACTTGCATACATGCGTGTGTGCATATTGTCCATATCGAACCTACTTTAATATTGGACTCTCCCTGTGATTGAGGGGTTGGTCATCCGACATTGAGCGAAAAAGAGACAGCAATATAAAAGTTGTAGCTTCTAGCAGAAATAGCAATACTAGGTTGTAGACACCCTACCTATCTATGATCTATAGGTTTCACACGGTAGAATGTATGCCAATAGTTAACACGTCATTTGCACGATATTTACACCTATATGATTTTATGATAGCCTGGTAGCATTGGGGCGAAATTCGTCACACTACGCTGTTGCCGCTTAATTTGAATTTTCGCATGTGTTGGGGACATAACAGTTTTTTAACATTTCACTTTCAAAATTGCTGTGCAACTAGGTCGTTTGTGAATGGAATGAGGTAACAAATATTAATTACTAACAATCTGCTAAGATTACAAGCAAAAGCAATTATTACAAATGTATTAAAATTATGTTGGAATGCTACGGTAATGAATGGTACGCCTTCTTCACATTGGCAGATTCCACTTGGTCCTTACTAACTTCCTTTGCTTCATTCATCTTGTCATATAGGACCGCCGATTACGAGTACTACCGAAATGAACCTAAACTTTTTGCAAGACGTCACCGATATGATCTGTGAATGTCTTTTTGGGGCACAATAAATTTTTCCATCAATCTAAAATAATTCATTCTCTTTACATGATCAAACGATCAGTGTGTTTTTCTCAATCCTTAACACGACATCCTTGTTTCAAAGTATGCAAATCGAACTCTTTTCTTTGCATACTTCCTTAATAACAGTAGCGATGTCTTCGCTCGACTGCAGCCCTGGTAGTTTTCCGTCGGTATCCACGTGACGTGGCGCTGCGCGCTGTGGTTTGAATACTTTTTAAGCCATGATGTACATAATATGTATTATGTACTGTTTGGCTTTATTATTTTGCTGGTTAAGTGAGGCGGGGGATGATAAATAAATAATATGTGTTATTTTTAATAAAACTCTCCAAATGTCGACAATCTTAACTGCTTTTGTACAATGTCAAGAGATTGGATGGGCTTAATATAATAAAGAAAATAATAAGGAATTGGTATTTTGCTCATTAGTGGTTCATAAAGACTTACAAAACGTTAAGAAACCTTAGACGGTAAATATTTTGAATTAAGATTTACTTATAAATATATTTATTTATAGATATATTTAATTATAAATGACTGTAATACGAGTAATTTGTAATTATGATAAATCTTAATTCTTAAATGTATGATAAATTTATATGTATTTGGTTAAATTCATTGTGTAGCATTATTATCTATCTGGTGAAAAGCTTTGTTGCACTCACCCAGTGTCATATGTACGTCTTAACATTGAACAGTCTACTTCACACCTCTTCTATCGCTTGCGAGCCTAGTGCTAACGTATCGTAAAACATGTGTTTTGGTGGCGCTGCATGACTTAAATAAAGAAAGATTTTCTTTTATAGCAGTTTTTATGGAAATGACCTTTCTATAAGTGACACTCAGGGCCGTGTTTATTCAAAGAACTTACTTAAATAACTTTAAACTTTGATAATTATTTACACATTAAGATTTTTTTAATCCTTGTGGTTTGATTTCGAGAAAAAAAAAAACAGAATTACTAGTGAGCAAAGCTATGAGTTAAAGTTAATACAGGTTATTTATTTTTATGCAAAAGTAAGAGCGATCTTGCAGTTAATATTTATATAGTTTTCTGTTAAATAAACCATGGGATAGCATATCATAAAAAAGAATATTCAGACTTTCCTTTGGCCTCACCTCTGTCTCAGTAGACTTAATTAGTTCTTTAGTAATGCGTGAGATGGCGCTGTTATGCTCATTAATAAGATACAGAGGTGAAAACTTAGGTTGAATAAAATACCTATTATTGTGCCAATAAAAAAACTTGGTCATAACAAATTTAGATTCATTTTATTTCTAAGATGGTTATGTATTATGTTTAAAATTTATTAATCATCTTTATTTTATTACTTACATACATTATTACTTGTTAGAACTACTTGTCATCAAAATAAGGAACATAATAAGTTAATAATTTTATCTATTGTAAACGATTATTTACTTTAGCTTCTAATAAAATAAAACATTTCGTCAAACCCGTGTTGGCAAGAGTAGAGAGGGGACCGAGAGCGCTTTTCATCCTTGTTTGCCAGTTGAGCGAAGGAAACACTTTTTTTGATCGCAGTGTACCAGGCTGCCAGTTGAGCGAGGCGATAACATTGAATCTGGAGATAGGACTCGCATGTGTGCGTGTATCGGGATGAGAATGCATTCACCCTAACCCGTGACGTAATCAGACTGGTGTGCGTTTTATTTGACCAACCATTTCACCAAAGCATTCGTATGTGCTGAAAGGCAAACGCTTCAAATATAAACAACAAATCTGTGATATTATTTAGATTAGTTATAGTTTTCTTTTTCATATATTTGTTCATTTTCTACACAAAGATTCGTAGAAAACAAATGACGGGTAGGGCACCTAATTATCTATGTACTGAAAATAAATATGTATTTAAAATTCCGATTTATTCTGTACGGATTTTATATTATACTAGAGGCCGCCCGCGACTTCGTAAGTGTGGAAACCCGTCCCGTGTAAATCCCGATCCTTCGGGAACTCCGGGATAATAAGTAGCCGGATAATGTGTTATTCTGGGTCTCTAGCTACCTATATATTAAATAAAGTTCATTGTAATCGGTTCAGTAGTATTTGCGTGGAAGAGTAACACACATCTATACATACATACATTCTCAAAAACTTTCGCATTTATAATAAATATTAGGATTAGCAGGATTCTTGAGCATAGGAAAAAACCAATTGGATTTAAGATTTTATACTTTAACAGAAACAAAATTAAATTGATTAATCGCATTCAAGAACTACATATTATACAGTTTTTAATACAAAGAAAGTGACGTCATCTAGCAGAAAATATTTCCACATAGACAATTTCCCTGGCTTGTCAGCGCCACCTCACATGTTTTCCGTCGGATATCTACCAGGCTGTCAGTCGAGCGAGGAGATGTGAACACTGAACAGATCGATGGACACCGCTCCCCAACCCCCACGCGTCTAGACTTCTGACCGTGACCTAGACAGTATTGACGTATGTGCTGCGTAGAGGTCATTGTCCAGTGTCCGCATTCTGTTATATTAATTAATGTCAAGGTATTGTTTGGGAAGTAGGGCGAAGAAGACTAAAAAAAATCGGGATTTTAATCACGCTTAATAAAGAAAGTCGACTAGTTTAAGGAAAAATTATTAAACTTGTACTAGTAAATAATTCATCCAATATGCTATGTATTTTTTTATCGTTAATATAGAGTAAAATAATTACAGACTGAAACGCTATATTAGACACTAATTTGATGCCAACAAAAATTCCATACTCGTAACGTCACTGTGGCGTATTTCTATTTGTAATATCATAAAGTGTAGCCGAGTTGTTTGGTAGTCAACTAACTTATCAAGTAAGACGCAAATTAAAAACTATGCTAGAAAGTTAGCTCATAAATAGCTTAGCTATCTCCTGTGCTAGGAATGACTTAGGTATTTTTAATAAATACAGCAGTGTATCTACAAACAACCATACAAACAAGGAAAGAACATCACATTTAAAAATCCTATTGCAGATTGATTAGCTTACTTGAAACAGATGGCAGATACAAGCAGCAGCTGAATTAAATTGAACTTTAAGTTTTCAAGCGAAAGCGCCACGTCACGTGTTTTTGATCGCTGAGCCACCAGGACCCCAGTCAGGCGAGGATACGACTTACCCTATGCGATGCGGATGCAAGTGTGTGTGCACTTGGAAGAGATTTGCTGCAAATTCCCTGATACGCGTGAGCTTATCTGTGGGGTTGATTCCAAAACGGTGGTAGATTAAAAACAGTAGGTAACTAAGACGATTTAAAATACTCGTAAAAAATATGAACAAAAACTATATTTGAATTTGTATTTGATCGGTTTACGACTTATAAATAAATGACTGCTTCTCGGATATCGAACCTATACCACTTGGTCCAAGGTTTACAAAGTTAACCACTCTATAATTTCACCAACCCTGTAGCAAAGTTTATTTATAGATAAAATGTGTTTATGGTATAGAAGTTACTTTGAAATATTTTTTTTGATGCTTACTAAGTTCTTTTTACCAATAATTGTTAAAAGGAATAGTATATACTTGCTTTTTATCTTATAAATAAAATAACACAAAAACCCAATTAATGTCGCACTGTTGGGCAAGGGTCTCCTCCCGTAATGAAGGAGGGATTAGGCCTTGAGTCCACCACGCTGGCCAAATGCGGGTTGGGGACTTTGCATGCCCTCAATAAATGTATTAAAAAAATTTTAGGCATGCAAGGTTTTAAGGTTTTTTCGTGCTTTTTATCTTACACGAGAACATTAATGTACGACAAAATTATTATTATCATCAATACACACCACACAGGAAAACAACCCCACACGTAAGTACATACAAACCTGCGTCATAAGTGTGCGACAAGGTGAATGCATACACACGCAAACATATATGCAAACTAGGGGAAGTAACATTACCTCTTCGCGTGTCTGCTAGCCTAGTGATACAACTTCGTGAAACACGTGAGATGGCGTCGTTCACGAAATGGACTCCGTGATCCCCATGTTACATGAAAACAGGCCATCTAGGTGATAGGGAAAACACTACAGTAAGCACTAGTGACATCTAGTGACAATCGTTGTAATAAATGCTCCCCAGCAAAAAGTACGTCACGGTTTTTAACTATCGCTCAAACCTGTATTCATAAAGTCAATTCGGAATATATTTCTGAAATAAATTCCTATGTCTTAAAAGTGAGAAAATAGAAAAAGCTGATGGTAAGGCGAGCGTTATTATTGTACACAAACGTTTTCGCGCATAAGCTTCCAAGTCACAGGTTGTGTTTTGTGCGACCGGACCGACCGGCCCGATATGCTTGCTCACCAAAGAACTAGAAAATATTTTATCCCACTTTAAACTAAGAGATTTTGAACGATATGTGTGTGTATATTATGCATTAATGTCAAACTTTCTATTCCCTTGATATGGTTTAATAATAACAAAACACTTTCAGCAATAACTTCTGGCAGCAAAATACAGCAGTCATCAATCAATATATCCTTCTGTTTAAATTACCGCCGTTAAGAGCGCCATCGTATTTTTCGCCGGTTTCATACTAGGAGCACATAGCAGCAATGTAGTGGGCCGATGAACCGAACTTTGGATTTTAAAGAGGGGTGCATCGTACAACCCCTTTCATTGATCGCTATTCACACACATGCATTTGAGATACACACATTCAATATTCGATTCATTCATACCATCAAGTGGTTTGCCAACCCCTAGAATCAACTATGTACTGGGTAAAATAATCCAAATTGCAACGAAATAAAGTTGCATTTTCCCAAACTCGTTGTTCAACTTGCTCATCTTTGGTATGTGTTGCACTTCTTCGCTCCACTGGAAGCCTGGTAGCTCGTCGTGCTGAAACACGTGAGGTGACGTGTTGCGACGTGTCGTCCCACACACATGGGGACTTTAACAATGGCCCACATGCTTAGCAGGCGTGAATATGAGGGGCTTGGTAAGCGTGTGTGGTAAGTCTTTGTTAAGCTAATAAGGAACTTAAAGGACTTTATGTTTACGTAGTAACTATTTATTAATCTGTCATTCGTGCAATACAAAGTCACTTTTGAAGAACGTTGAGAATTTTTCCTGTAATTTACGTTTATTTAATTAAGTAACAAATATATTTTTCTAGACGACAAAGCGTGATACAGTGTATATGTACTTAATATTATTTAATAACTTTTTTTCATAGTAACGACAATAGTTAACTAACTACATAGTACAGAAATTTCAAAAATCATGCAAGTAGTTTCTACAAAGCTGGATCGCAATCTTTTCTTACCTTATGTTTCCCTTGCACTTCGTATAACACTTCGCGTTGCTGGCGCCCTGGTACCGATGTTTATGAGATCGTTCGGCCATTTTCTGCTACGGCTTTTACAAGTCTGAACATTAATTTATGTGAATGTGGATGCGGTAAATTGTTCATACATTTGTTTGCACTTCTATCACTTAGGAGAAATATAGGTCGGTTTTTTTGAAGCGGTTGCTTGAGCTCATCAAAACGCTTAGTAAACGGTTTAATCGGGACCGGCTTATTAAGCAGCAATTTCATGGCAGTTGCCAAGTTGCTTTCAAATTATTACGTTACTTACCATAACGTAGCAGTTCGAAAAAACATTGAGCACTTGCATGGTATTACATTGTGTTATTAGTTAATAAAAAAAACACTGAAATAAAGAAGTCATGTCTTGACACATGAATAACAACAAATATATAATATATGTAAACAAAAATGTTCTTCAAAAACAATGAAAGACTAAAATAAAACTATCTTATCCAAAAAGTGTCGCATTCTACATTACTCCCTCCCGCATATAGGGGAGGATCATTAATCAAATGACATCACATGCCATCTCGCTCTAATTCAAAGACACTATATCATTTGTCTCATTCACTCAACGACACTCTCGGGGGTATGCAATTACAGAACTCAAAAGCAAAAAGTTCTAACTCCTTTATTAAGATGAAACTGTTATGAAACCTTTTGCTTAACAAATAAGGTCGATTTTTTCTTGCAATAGTTGAACTACGCGACAGTGGGGTTGAATGAAACAGAGTACGCAAGCATTAAGCGAAACTTTGCTTTACCCCGTTTATTATAAAGTTGCTTTCAGCATGACACTATGCCTTCCTTGATGTTTGGGTAGCAACAGACCGAAAATAGACTTTCTAATTTTAGAACAAGGGTAGTTATTGGTTTGATGTACGACGTACAGGAGCTCCTAGAAGCTTCTGTGGTCCTAGTACGTTTTGCCCTTTAACACGTGACGTCATCGAGGTCTTTGCCAAGGCTAAGTTCATAACAGTTTTAATAACATGTTACCAACTTATATATTGAAATATATACATATTTTGTATAATAATATGGAAATATATGATTATTGTAATTGAATTTTAAGTTTCTAAATAATGTATAAATGTTTTAACTTTGTTATTTCATTAAAGATGTTAAGAATTGTGTATTCAAGATAATGAAAAGAAATATCTGCTACAATTTATCGGTATTTTACCACATACTAACTCATCATAACTAACTTACTTAACAAAATAAACATGATTATCACAAATTATTATTCGAAAAAGTTAATACTTTTGTTGATCAAGCAATTATTCAATTCAATAAACTTGAAAAGCTACATACTTAATAAGAAAAATCACCGATTCATAACTTTCGCTTTACAAAATCATCAATCACACACAAATATTCCCACACACCGGAATTACATCCGGATATCCCAACATCATAAAAAAAGTCTACCGATGCATTCCAACAACACACCTCTTTGTACGATCTGGGTCCCTGGTACCCAATATTTCATAACACGTGACGATTTCGCCGTGTTCCCACGGGCCAGGGCCGGCATTTCAAAATGGGTGGGTTTTTTATATCAATTTAATTGTAGTAACGGTTTTGTTACCCAGGTTCAAAATAAAAAAGGGGTATTGTGTTTGCAGTCAGCTGTTGCGTAGTCAATTTGGGTAGACACGTGCTTTCATTGATGGTGTATGACAATTGAAAAAAAATGGTCGCTGCAATAGGTGCGTTGTCGAAACTTTCATTCATAAAACTCTGAGAATTCGTATGCGTTTAGCTATAGGAAATTTTAATTTATTGTAAACTTGATCATTAATAATCATTATCTATATTATAAGGTGATGTACAATAATAACTCTGAAGTTTTTTTTATTGCGTTAGCTTTAGTTTCAATTTAAAATATTTACAGCCACTTCTTAATTACTTCCAAAATCGAGGTAAACTTTTTTTAACACCACAGATTTTTCGCCTCAGACTTTTGTTATTATAATCACAGTAGCAACATTTTAAAAATAATAATATTCAATAAACATGAGTTATGAAATTGCGGATGTTGACTTTCTTGTGTTCTTTTATAAACACAATGGTCAAGCCCTTGCATAAAAATGTGAGGAAAATTGAAAATTCCATGGTGTTTGCTAAGATAAGAGACGCTTATTTGTGTAACAAGCATGGTGGTAAATTAAATACAATGCGTTGATGAATTTGTCAAATGAAAGTTAAACAGAGTTTACTGCTGCTTTCGCTAGATGGCATTAGAAGTACTTTAAGACCGCCACCTTTTTACAAATCTTCTGCATTACAGCCTCGCAGTCCGCATGAATTGCGATTTGAACTCCTAATTATTCCTGTTATCCTAGTAAAAATAATTTCTAAAATTATACCGAAAATGTATAAACTGTAGGTACAGCTTGCGTTTCAAAATAACTTTTTTCTAAATATTGAATTCAACAGCTGTTAGCTTCGAAGTTATTTGTGAATTGGGAGCAGGTAGCTCCAAGCAGCTGATGTGAACACCTGATCTATTGAGGAAGGTCTTTGGAAGGTGCCGACCAGCTGAGATTGTAACGGCTAATTTGTACCATCTGCGGCACGGGTTAGAGCTCGGCTCGGAAAATTTTGGACGTAAATAACATTGATTTGTCTGCCTGCCTGTATAAGTTCATGACGGTATAGCAAAGTCCTCTATAACTTTCTTAATCCACACACTTTAATAGTAATGCTGAAAAGTTAAAATTAAAGGCAAGCTTTGTTATGCTGCGATCATTTCGAAATATTTGATTTAAAGAGCCTTTCGCAAACAAACAAAAATAATAAAATAAAATCTTATATCTTATTTCCTTAATGAATTTTAAATGATATTTTATAGAATCTGCTTCAAAAGAGTTTTGTAGCATTCACTACACTAGTAATCTTCAGCCCCGATTACTAGGCAAGTAGGCACACGTACAATACTAATAAGTTGCAAGGTACCCACTACCCCGGAATCCTGCCTACTCTGAGACACTGGAATGTATGTCCCACTCCTTATAGCTCCTGCTATCCTAGTACTACATATTGTGAAGAAACGTGACGCGATCGAAAGTTTCTCACGGGGTGACTGGAAATCTCACTATAATCATTTGACAATATATTTTTTATAGCGATGGTGAACAGCTGAGAGGAAACATCTGATCTATTGTGATGACAGTTCTTGAAAGACAGGCAATGATAGCAGGTAGAAAATAACATCAGCTGTTAGCCAAAATAACACCTGCGGCACGCGTCTAGAGCTTTTATAAAGTAAGTTAAAGTGCTTAGCCTGGTGACTGCATCTAAAATTATCTTTACTTCTTGAAACTACAAGTATATAAAGTAAGATAAGGTGACGTATTTTACCTAAATATTTAATAAGTCAACATTTTATGAAATGGTTAAAAGGAAATACAAAAAGGTGTATTATAATTAACCGTAATGAAAGGTTACGATAAATAAATAAAATTAATAATATAAACAGTTTTCAAATAGGTATAAGTAAGATAAATAGATCTTAACTGGATTTCTAAGTCGTAACCTTCCTACAGTTCCTACATTTCGGTTCCGGAATTCAACTATGCTTTGGAATGTGTATCACACTCCTACTATCTCCAGCTACCCTAGTACTGTACGTTGTAGAGAAACGTGACGCAACCATAAGTTTCTCACGGGCCGTGATTAGGAATGTGGACCATTTTTAACAATACATTTTTTATGGTAGTGAACAGCTGAGAGAAACACTTGATCTTTTGTGATGAGATGACAGTTCATGGAAGATAGTAAAGCCAGGTAGACGATCAGCTGTGCGGGGCGGCGCGAGTTTGTTTTGTATTCGCCTCAATTTGATGACTTCCAAGGAAGCTCTCTTTAACTATGCTTTGGAATGTGTATCGCACTCCTAATATCTTCTGTTGCCCTAGTACTGTACGTTGTTGAGAAACGTGACGCAACCATAAGATTCCCACGGACCCTACGTGACTGAGAATGTGGAAATCACTGGTACATTTTTGACAATAATACGTTTTTATAGCATAGAACAGCTGACAGAAACACCTGATCTTTTGTGACGAGATGACAAGTTCTTGGAAGATAGGAGCTGACGCCAGGTAGACGATCAGCTGTGAGGCAGGGCGCGGCAGAATGCATTAGATCGAACACCTGCGGCGGCACGAGTTTGATGTGTTTTCGCTTTAAGTTGGTGATTTCGAAGGACGCTATTCAACTATGCTTTGGAATGTGTGTCGCACTCCTGCTATCTCCTGCTACCCTAGTAATGTACGTGGCAGATAAACGTGACGCAATCGTAAGTTTCCCACGAACCCTACGTGGAGGAATCACTGGTCGGTGCAGCGGTGGTCCATTTTTTGACAATACATTTTTAATAGTAGTGAACATCTGAGAGAACACCTGATTCACAAGTTCTTGGAAGATGCTTTGCCAGGTAGACGATCAAATGTAAGGTAGGAATCAGGATGCATTTGGTCTTAACATCTGCGGAGGCACGACTTTCTTACGATTTTATCTGAACTTTCTGATTTGAAAAGACAACTTTTTTTATTATTTTGTGTTATCAATTTACTTTCTGCAATCTCCGCGAAAAATAAAAACTTGATAAGATTTATTTCTAAATTCCTTGTTTTGAATTATAATGAACCATTAAAGAATTTAACAGACAAAAAATGACAAACAATGCTTGCATTGACGTAAATTACAATGTGGAGGACACCTTTCCATGCACACTGTAAATATGGTGTATGTTTTACAATCCTGGCTGTAATTAGTTCGCCGACCTCCTGATATGTTCTATGGTCCTAGTACTGAGGGTTCCGAGAAAACGTGACGCAATCACAGACTTCCCACGGGTTAACTTAACTAGTTGAAGTTCAAGTAAGAATATTATGTGAATGTTCATTATGACAGAAATTTAATTAATGAAGAATTTGAAGCGAGTAAATTAGTGAACTTACTTTAAGCATAACATACAAAAAGTACGTTCACCGAATTGTTTAAGTTTTAGTGCCTGGTTGTGCTTATAATATTAATTGGTTGTTTTTGATAATATAATTTGATTACTTTAGATTAAACTAATATAAAAAAATCACGTCCACAAAATTGCGGACGGCCCAACTCGTATACACTCAACTTTCAGCTTGAACCTATACAGATTTCGAGCTACCTCTTCAAAACTTATGGTACCCTAGTACCGAACGCTTTAAAACACGTGTCATAGTTGGCCGTGTTCCCACGATTCGACGGACCTTTCCAAATGTGTTCCTTTTTTATGAGTAACGAACTTTTTTCTAAAACAGCTGTAAGTTTGTATACCATATGATCGCACAGCTGATTTTGGAGGCCACCTGAGTTATTGTGACGTCAGGTAGATAGGCAACGCCAGGTGCAAAACAGCTGGTAGATTAAGGAGGTTCCCCGATTAGGCAACGACACAGCTGCGGCACGCGTTTGAAGCTTTATTTACTAAAAAAGTACAAATAACACAAGCCAGACTTCAGACATTAAATTTGCTTAAAATAAAATGTTATTTGATACTATAATAGTAATCTCTAAAAAATAAATGAATAAAAATTAACTACTAACCTATTTATTCATAATTATACTTTTTCTTGATAAACTTTCCTATTGGACCCTGTAAGAAAAGTTGTTTCATCAGGAATGTGTTAAAAGTACAAACTCTTGATAATTTCTGATACCCTAGTACCGAATGTCTGGCAGAAACGTGACTCAGCGCTTCTTTTCCCACGGTTGCCTGGGAACTCCCATCGCGCGTTTCCGCTGTGTCCGCGCTCCCTGTATTCGTATTCTCTGGGGTCCGGGCGTTGCTGTCTCGTTCCTTCAACTGCGTTACTGGATTTTATCAACCTCTTGGTAGCTTCTTGTATCCTAGTAAGAAAGGCAGTGAAACAAGTGACGTAATCGCTCCTTTTCCCACGGGTCTGCGGCCTTCACCCTGCTTGTTACTTATTTAAAGAATAATCTTTTAATTATCTTGCTTGAATAATGATTTTAATTTTTAAAGTTTTTTTTGCCGAATTTAATATTTCATTTGTTAAAAATGTGCTAGAAAAATTTGATTGTTGGAGGTACGTAAGTGGTTCTTTATCGATACGATTGCACTGTAAATTGTGATTGTGATATTCAGTTGTTAAAAGTTATTTATAGTTAAGTTTTATTCTAATAAATTTCTGTACATTATAAAATTTTATCGAAATCGAAAAAAAAAATTCTAAAATATACATATCTATACTAATATTATAAAGCTGAAGAGTTTGTTTGTTTGTTTGAACGTGCTAATCTCAGGACCTACTGGTCCGATTTGAAAAATCTTTCAATGTTAGACAGTCCATTTATCGAGGAAGGCTATAGGCTATATAACATTACGCTAGGGCTATAAGGAGCGGAGTAGCAACGATAAATGTTACAAAAACGGGGAAAATTATGATCCATTCTCTCTTAGGTGACGCAAGCGAAGTTGCGCGGGTCAGCTAGTGTTACATACGAGGGCTTTTTATTTTAAAATTTTAATTCCATGCTTTTAAATAAACAAAATAAAAAAATAAATTTCACGATAGCGTTTTTTCATAAGTGAAAAGTATCATGGCGGACACTGCCGCCCCTTAGTTATTTATGGGCGGGGCCCCAAAATATGCACACCTTGAAAGTGCATCCCTCTTGCGCTTCCGTTACTTCTGCTAACTCGTAGTACCCTGGTACAAACGGCCGCCGTACACGTGACGTAATCGCTTTTCTCCCCGTTTTCCAATTTCATATATTTATTATTTTAGTTTTGATTCAAAAAAAAAATATTGATGGTAGCTGAATCATTTTGGTTTTCTATTATTGATAATTGTAATATTAAAGCTATTGATAGTGTTTATAAACTTATTCATCCAAGTTCTACAAGTTATTCTAAGTTTGCAAGAATTAAATAAAGCATTTTCACTAACCAAATTTTTTTTGTCTAAGAATATCTTAGAAAAAAAATAAAAACGCGTGCTATTATGTATGTATGTATTCATGTAACTTTAATTCTCATGGCATATTTAAATTAATCAAAACCACTTTTGGGGTTAGTACCCGCGGGCACCACGTATTATCGTCGTCTACAATTCTACATACTACTAATATCTGGGAATTCTAAATAAATCTCTTAGTGCTCTCTGATCTCTTAGTATAAATGTTTGGGAAACACGTGACGAACTCCGTGATTCCCACGATCGAGTTGAGATCAAGAGACATTCCGCTTTGTACAGGAAGGATATGCAACGATTATATTGATGTTTGTGTGTTGATTTTTTCCGCTGTACTTTTTTTAGTATGTTGCATCATTGCGGATTAAAAAAAAAAATCTTGTTTATTACTAAGTTTTAGAAGCTGTGCGTATTGGTATTAACAGACAAAATTCGAAATTAGGAATATAAAACATCCAAAAAATTTACCTCACTGAAATGTGTGATGATATCAATGAAAACTTATTTTCAAAGTGCAACACATATCCTACAAACACATACACATATTAACTGATGGGCGGGGCCCCACAGTTGCACACATTGAATGCAACCCAATTCAGAGATGTTTTGAACTCTGCCTAATTCCTGATATCCTAGTATCGAATGTTTTGGAAAACGTGATGTTGCGTCACGGGTTCCCACGCTCTTAACTGACTTTACTTACCTGGGAACCGTTGTGACAAAAAAATGCTTCATTTATTGCTTGATTTTACACTTCCACGTACGGATTAAAATCGGTCCTTTGAGCTACTTTTGCTACCTGCGGGATGAAGAAGACTCGTGGTTAAAATATAATTACAATTAATTAGCGCCATTTCTGTTAGCTTATTGCAACAATGAAATGGCAATTTTTCAATTTTGTAAGGATTGTACTAAGTGGCCTTCTTTGCCTACCCCTACGGGGAAACCTTGTGATTTTATGTACGTATGTATAATTATATGTATTTTAATATGTTAGCATTTTTTTATGTTTTATTATTTTAGGTGTTTTTTTTGGTTTAATGTAGTGTTGATTGTATGTACAGTACATTTACGGACACATAACTCGGAACGGAACCCAAATACAACATGCATGTATTAAGTAAATGTAGGCGGGGCCCCACATGTATGCACACATTGAATGCATACCCGGCTCGTCGGAAGGTCATCCATCTCTTCCTAGGTTCTGATGGCCTAATGGCCAATGTTTTGGAAAACGTGACACCATTGCTGTGTGTATTATCGAAAGCAGAACACTAATATAATGACATATTTTTTAACTAGCAAAGCCGAAGAATAAGAAGTAATAAATATTGAATGATAAGTTAGGTTTTGTTTTTTCTTTATTACGATTTACATTTATTTTTCAGTTTGCAGTATGGAGGATTAATGTTATTTGATTAAATAGTAGAATTAAAATGCAAAAAACCCAGCTAGCAAATGTTCTGATGTTGAGTTGTTATTGAGATATTGTATTGTCTAAAAAAACAATCTTGTCAGATAAAGCCCACACAAAATTAAATCAATGTGTTTTTAAATAAGTTTTATTATTATATAATTTTGCTTCATATAATATAGACACGTACTAAAGACTTCGTGGTCGGTAGTCGCATGAAATTTTTTTCGTACCACAGGCGCTTAATGAATATCGCTCAGACCAAAACCCAGACACGACACACACATGCAAATTATAGGCGGGGCCCCACGTGTATGTATGCACACTGCATACTAGTGCACACTCAGGGCCTAGATGGAGTGTATGAAATACTCCTACGAGATTTTGATATCCTAGTTATCAATGTTTTGGAAAACGTGACTATTGCCAAAACGTTACGTATATGTTACGTTAAATGTTATGTACATCGCAACGAAATATACTAGAAACAAACAACAGCACACACATTGCTGTTTAAAGTTAGTAACATTCGCATTTGGTAACGTTTTATAACTTCTTCTTGTCGTATGTTTAGTGGTCAACCCAGTGTAAAAGTTGTTCAAACCGCTTTAAGGCCTTTGACATTAACGGCTTAACGGTTGTTATCTAATAGACATCAACCGGGACCGACTTTTTACGTTGCTTAACCTACATATCGTTTACCGATCGGTGAGCCCAATGAATATGGGCCTCTTTGCTATTGGTTACATAAAAAAAGGATAATTATTAAGATAAAGAAAAAATTTAAAAAAGATATAACCAAAGTTTAACTGCGTCATGTATTATGTCTAGTATAATATCAAGAACAACAAGTAAATTTCACCATGAACTTAGTTTTATTGAACAGCTTAGCTTTAAATTTCTGCTTGCAAGAAGTGTGATTGCGTCATTTTATAGCTCACTATACTAGAGCATCAAAAACGAATAAGAGTATAAGAATTCAGTGATCATACATCTGTATATACCTGCATGGGCCCCCCACCATCTACAACTGTTGGGCTTGTTGTTGGTCCAGCCAATAAATTTTCGCTATATGCACACAGTAACAGTGCTTTATGATGATTGACACGTGTTGGGGCCCCACTTATAAATTTATTTTAAAGCTCTAGGCAGCTTTTGATATCCTAGTACTCAATGTTGTGGAAAACGTGCTATTTTCTATGTCCCAACTCACAAAGGAGCTTTTTGAATCTGTGGAAAACAGTTGACATAAATTGTTAGAATAAAAGTTTCTATAAATGTTACGTACAATTTTGTTTCGTTTTTAATTCCGCCGGTTTTCTGAGATTAATTTGATTTATACTAACAGTTGACCTTAACACGAATATATTTTTAACACTTGAATTGTAATTAATAACGATTTTCTCACCTGTACTTTATCGTTACATTCACACGTTTGTTTCCTAGGGTATAACTTAATATAAAAAAATAACGAGATACAAAAAATAGCATAATTTAATTCAGAGTCGGCTATTGCGTCATTTAATACCAATCGGAGGCATCTTTTTTAACTAAAAACATTTTGTCCAATGATAAAAATGCTACACACAGCTACCCAAGGGGTATGAAAGATATGCACACCACAAGCGCTGCATATCCGGCTGTTAATAAAATGTACTCTTAGCAATGTCTAAAGTCCTAGTAGTCAATATTTTGGGAAAACGTGACGTTATGGGCGGGGCCTCACCGATGCACACACTTGTTCCTCTATGTTGCAAATATACAGCCGCTTCTAGAACAAAATATCTCCTGGTGATTTCTGATGCACTAGTATCCAAAGAAGTACGAAAACGTGACGTTATGGGCGGGGCCCCATGGATGCACACACTCATTTATCTGATACAAACTCCGAAACCGCTTCCAGAACAGAATATCTCCTAGTGGTTTCTGATGCACTAGTATCCAGAAAGTTTCAAAACGTGACGTTTCAGTCGAGTTACCAAGACGAAAGCAAGATGTACAAATAAAAACTTGCTTTCATTATGTTCACTGCTGCTGGCTATTAGAGCTTTTTGAGCTATTTCAAAATTTTAGATTTCGATAAAAAGTAAAGTTAAAACAAATCATTGGGAAGAAAGTGTGCACAATATGATACATATTACATTTTTAGTGCTGCAGTCTACTAATTTAAAATTATTTTTCACTTAATACTATAACTATAGTTTCATATAACAATAATTTCGTTTAATTTAATATTTAACATTCAGATATTTTTTAAATGTGTCTTATGGTGTTATCCCATCTCTACTACTTTGTTGTTCGTTACGTTAATTCATAGTACGCCAAATTGAAAGTAAATATTAGGAAGTAAAGAAAAAGAATTATCAAATACTTATGTAACACCCAACAATAAATAGTTCTGTTCAAATAACTTCCCCTTTTTTAACCTTTTTGGAATAAAAAGCAACCACGCAAATAACGATTTAAACACTATACACACTGTTACAGAAGGGCTCTCACCAATACACACCACCATTGCATATCCATAATCTGACCATCAACAAAGTGGACTCTTCGTAGTGTCTTATATCCTGGTAGTCAATATTTTGGGAAAACGTGACGTTATGGGCGGGGCCCCACGGTTGCACACACTCAATGCCTGTTACATACATACAAGCAGTCTAACAAACTTACAGACGCTTCTAGAAATAAATATCTCCTACTGGTTTTTGATGCACTAGTATCCAATGAAGTACGAAAACGTGACGTTTCTGACGAGTTCCCACGGCACAGACAAGATGTAAAAATAAGTGAAAACACATGAGTGAATGGCATTTTGCGCTATTGTTTTTTTGGGATATTTCTAAAATCTGATATTACGATTGAGTTTTATAATTGTTGCTTTCAAATGTGTTGATTGACTCATGATTGTTATTTTTATGTTAAATTCACTATAATAAAATTGTGAGAAATATATTGGTAGAAAAAAATTATTAAGTGATTTGATGGGTGTATGTTTGATTTTAAAGCTAAACCAACTATGAAATTACTGTATCTGTTCGTAAAAATATAAAAAAAATTAATCATAGTCCGTCCCTGTGCCAAATATACAACTATTACTAAGACAACAGGAACTAGCAAGAGATTTATTGCATAGTGTAGTTCAATTTTATACTCTTACTCTTAAAAATACTCTTGGTCATATCTGATGTCTTAGTATTAAATATTCGGATGAAACGTGACGTTATGGGCAGGGCCCCACTACATCACACACGCTCATGTCCCTGTTGCATATCCAGATTCCATTATAAAATATATCCTGGTGATTTCTGAGGCACTAGTAGCCAATGGGTATGAAAACGTGACACGTTGATAAATATCCACGATGCAGAATATTGTGAACATAAACACAACGTGAATATGAATTTTAATATTTATTTACATTAACTTATTGTTTTTTTATAATTACATCGAATTAACATAAAATCTTATTAAATAAGTACAAACGATACATATTTCAATATAAACAGTAATAAACACAATTAAAATAAGGCATCTTAAAATATCTCCACATCGCATCGCCGTCCTCGGGTAACGTGGCCAGAAAACTCAGCGTTACCACGTTGAAAGTTATAAAAAACTTAAATATTATTGTCATTTCCATGAGTGAAGAGTAGCATGGCAGACTACCCCGCTCTACTATTTATTGTGTGCCACAACCCTACAGTTATTTATGGGCGGAGTCTTGAATTTCCGCACACATCGAAATTGCATCCCCCGTTGCGCTTATACCTCTTGCTAACTCCTAGTACCCTGGTAGAAACGGCCGTGGAACACGTGACGTAATCGCCGTTGCCCCTTCGTTTGCAACATAACAGTAGCTCTACCATGAGTTGGCAACTATAGTCTCCCGCAGACACTGTAGTTGAAAAAATGTATGCAAACTCGAACAGCGCCTCTAGCGGATAGTTAAGGTACCAACATTGCTACCATGAGTCGCCATAGTTAGTAACGTGTAGTAAAATTAAACAACAGTGAATGTAGATTGGCTTTGTCGTTCATTCTTTCCGTACGATAATGGTACCATGAGTTACCAATTTGACAGATACTGTAGTAACGAACTATTACTATAGTAGTTGCGGCACTCACCGACGTTTAGCTTCGTGAGAGCGTATTGTTTTACAAATAATTAAAGTTATTTTCCATTAAAAAATATTCGGTAAAACAAATATTGGTTGCGATATGTTTGAAACTGCGGCATTCAAAGATAAACGATGTGGACAAAGACATTTAAAAGTGACTTAAGTGGAAATCCCCTCATTAATTGTAAAACAAAGTTTACAAAACTATTTCGACTAACAAAGAAGTGTTTATAGAATCATGTATTTTATTATGTCTCCACACGGGTTTAAAATCATCTCAAAGAGTTTCATTAGAATCAAAGGTAAGCTTAACATGCATCTTAGATATTTTGTTTTGTTCCGATTACCTCCCAAGAACAAATAAGTTTCTTATACGTTTTCACAGGTATTAAGTGCTATACTTTTTCACGCTCACGATGACTATCAGCGTGTTGTTGGGGAGGCGAACCATTTTTTCCCAAGAGGCCACAAGCGTGATCATTGTAAAAGTTACTTCAGCTTTAAACCATGCAGTTTTTGCAAACATGTTCATAAAGTTTCCTAGGACGCACCAGGAAAGAGAATTATTTAAACAAAGATGAAAATAAAATTAGTTTTTAATTAGAATTCTTGCACTAGCACTAAAACGTAACTGAGGTGTTTTGTTTTGTCCCCGGCTGACACAATAAACAAAAAGCAATAACACAAAATAAAAAATATACGAAAACGTACCAAATTATATGTAAGCGACGACTTCTTATTTTTGTTGGTTAATACTACCATATCAATTTGAAACGTGTGTCGTATTTTCTCTCTGTCTGTCTTATGTGAATAGAAGGAGATAGAACTACAACACTCGAGCTTAGTCAAGTTACAGATTGAATGTTGACATTATGTCGCAAAACCACAGACTAAAAATCTTACTACGAATGATATAGTTTTAACTATAACGAGAGTAGTTAACGTCAACACAACTCATGGTACGAACATTTAAGCTCACTGTTGTAGTTGCGTTCTCACGTTAACTACTCTAGTTAAGTAAGATGATTTAACTACGCCAACTCATGGTAGAGCTACAGATGTTCTTTTCCAGGCTCTATCATTCCACTTTGTATTGTACTAATAGCGTTGGCTAAAGTTTATTTATTTATTTTACAGACAACTCCGGACACTAAGAATTGCTCTTGTGTTGTGGGGACTTCTACAAACATAAAACAACGGACACCAAGTACAACCAGACCCGAAAAAATTGCACAATTGTTTGTTCCGTGTGGGGCGAACTCACGACCTCCCGACGCCTTGTTATTTGCTTGGCAACCACCTTGACCACTACGGCACGGAGGCCGTGAACATTAGTGAGATATATACCTTAAAAAGCTTTAATCAATAAAGCCATTAGGCTAATGATATCTTGGTGTTGATACTTGTTCAGTACGCCGAGATACCTTCCTTTAGTAACGGCGTGCAATAATGTTTTAATTTTAACGTATTTCGTTCATTATATAAAAAAATCTTACTTATCTGCTGTTCTTATTTTGTAACTAAATATCGAAGTTTTATGACAACGGTAGTTCAAAATTGTTCAGCGAAACGCGAATGAATAACTAACGCTGTTTATTGCAAATACTGTTATAGTTAAGCAATACCTCCCGTTCTAATACTCGTAAACAAGAAGTATAGGATATGAATGAAACTAAAGAAGTTGTTAGGGTTTGTACCCAGCGGTGTTCTGCGTGTTTGTGTTATTTTTACTTTATATTCATAAGAAAAGGCGCAATCTTATATGTATGTCTATATAGTTCTGTTTCCATCCTAATAGCTAAAGCATTGTCATAGCCACATATACACATTTCGACTAGGTGCGGGGCCCCATCACCACTGCACACATAGAATGCAGAAAGATTCAGACGTAAAGAGGGCTCTTGGTAGCTCCTGATATCCTGGTGTCGAATGTTTTGGAACACGTGACATTGTGCCACCGGTTCCCACGCTCCCAAAACCGATTCTAGAGTACATTTTACCTGCACTTTGTACAGGTAGACGAATAATTTAATGCCTAATAGCTCTTTTTTTTAAATCAGTTCCTTGTATCAAAACTACTTGAGAAAAAGACTAGTGAGTATTTTTTATTAATTGACCTAAGCTTGAACCTAAGCTCATAATGCTGCAAGACCATCTGTTAATTTCAAATAATACATTTTTATGGTCTGGTTAATGTTTTCTTTATTGTTTTCACTTTTTAATTGTTTTATATAATATGGCGATCGAATAGCTTTTATTATTTGAACAAGAATATTAACAAATATATTTAAACTAAATTATATTATCTACTATACATAAAATCTAAATTAAAAAGATGGAAAAAACAAAATATAACTAGTAAAACATAATATTATGGTTAGGTATTATTGTTCAAATTTTTTTATTTTTGTTGTTCGTCCCGGATATATCATATTTTTGGTTAACTATTCCAAGCCGAACTCAGACACAACACATATAAACAGATAGTTGTAGGCGGGGCCCCACACGTATACATCATGCACACTACACACTAGTACATGCTAGTGCACACTCACAGCCTAGCCGTGTTGTATGAAAAGCTCTTACAGACTTTTGGTATCCTAGTTACCAATGTTTTGGAAAACGTGACTATTGCCAAAATGTATAATTTGTATATAGCGGCAACACAAACTATAAACGACGTAAACACTATTTTACAAGAAAGGGTCTAGCGAACTCTAAATATTTTTCTACTTACTATACAATACTATTATTAATAGTGATCAAATCAAAATTATTAATAATTTTGACAGTAAAATTAAATCTTTAAAATAATAGTATTTCAAAATAAAATCACAACTGCATGTTTTTCTTAATAGCCGAGATCAAGAGCTAAGATTAAAAACTTTACTTTTAATAGTAAGGGCTTTACAATTATCTCTTGCTGATTTCTGATTTTAGTAGCCAATAGTGCGGAAAACGTGACGTTAGAGGCGGGGCCCCATCTATACACATGTGTACATGTGTGTGTCTGTGTTTGTTTATTATTCCCGAATATTGATCAAAATATCTCTTTGCAGCTCGTGATGTCCTAGTAGCCAATATTTTGGAAAACGTGACAAACGAGCCATGAGAAAATCAACCTAAGGTGAAACTGTCTTTATTTTGTTCTATGTTATTGCTTTAAAAACTGCCACGGAATGCTCCTGAATTCTTTGTAAATAAACAAATAAATTAAATTATAATTATTTTTGTGACTTTTAAACAACTTTTGTTATGATTAAAGAAGCAGTAAATTAATGAAAATACATCCAAATAACACCTATACCAAGGTGGTAAAAAAGATGACGCAAAGACGACAAAGTCTTTATAAAGCCTAGCATACCTATAACTCAACAATATCGTACAGGAAAAATCCTGCGAGTGATGTGGGAAGTGGTTGTTACAGATGTATTTTGATAGAAACGACACATAAGCGGATAAAAGTTTTAGTGACCTTGAGTGTGTGAAGTGAAACCATACAATACGCTAACTTATATGGGGCCCCCACCACTTTTGGGCGTGCTGCATTCTGTGACAAGCTCAGCCACTGACACCGCATCACATGCACACACAAGTAAATATTAATCATGATGGACAGGGGCTGGGGCCCCGCCCATTAATTCATTTGACAGCTGCATCTCTTAGTGATCTTTGCTATCCTAGTTCTCAATGTTTTGTAAAACGTGATATTTTCTATGTCCCGACGACAGTAAAGGACATTGTGAAACTGCAGAGAAAAAGTTAGAGATTATTGTTACTGGATGTAGACTATGTGGAATGATAACGATATATTTAGTAATGATACTATAACATTTATATAATTATTTTTGGTGACATTCCAATTTTTATATATGAGTTTAAAAAGCTTTCTAAGCCAGCGTTACAATTTTATTAATAATGATCTGTTTGATTTCCCGCTAAGGTTTTTTATTATTAGTCTAAATTGGCAATGGCGAGATGACTTGGACGGCTGGCCAGACGCAGCAAGCAATTGAAAGGACTGGGAATCTAGGGGAAAGTCCATTGTCCAGCAGTGGTACACAGAAAGAGACTAGATAAAAAAGGCTAAATTCAAAGATAAAAATAATGTAATTAAACAGTAGGTAGTATTAAAAGGAAACCAAAATGCAAAGTTCCGCCAACAAATATTAAAAAAGTGGTCGGTTATCCATTTGAGAGACGGCGATTGCGTCATTTCATAACAACTGATACTAGAGCATGAGAACTAGACAAGAGTAATCAAGTGCATATACATATTTCAATTTGTGGGCCGAAGTGTATGCATGTGTGGGGCCCCACACTTATCTCTGGCACGTCTGTGATTGGTTCAGTCTTGTAGCAGTGGACACCTGTTCAAGTCCCACTCCACAACTTTTATCAATGTGGTGTCTGCACCTCTTGATGCGTTGTGGGGCCCTAGTATTCAATGTTTTCGAAAACGTGAGTTGCACTGTTTCTTATCAGAATAGAGGCGCTTTTCGATAGTGTGTAGGCAAGAAATAAAGCAACAGTTTTTCATAATGCAATTGTAATTTTCACAAATTCTATCTAATAAATAATGATAATATTTTTCTATGAAAAGGTGGTTTTAGCTTTCGTCTTAGGTAAATTTGTTAGTTACGGAGATTGCTATAGTAATTAGCACAGTAAGGAAGTTAATTTGCTGAAGGATACCAAGTTATACATATGGAGAATTTTAAAGTTAGTTTTTATATTGACAAATCCAGTATTTGTTTAAAGTTCTCGTCCTATAGCCGCTTTACGTGAAACTTTTAACACTTTTTATCACGTCCATATAAGTAACTACGTAGAATTTGATATAAATAGCATGAAACAATACATACGCAGTCATAGGCGGGGCCCCACTAATGCACACATTCAAAACATATTGGGCTTTCGGTAAGAATTACTCTTGGTAGTGTCTGATGCCCTAGTAGTCAATATTTTGGAAAAACGTGACCTACGTTACACACACATGTACATACATCCCCGTTTTCATTATGACGTATGACGTATAATTATCATCTCTTCGCCATTTCTGATGCTTTAGTAGTCTGTAGATACAAAAACGTGACGGTGTTACTGAACTCCCATGATGCAGAGATGTCATGAGAAAAAAATAACACGTTTAACACATAAAAGGATAGATTTTAGTTTCCAGAAATTAATTTTTGGGCGTTGTTTCTTAAAGGAGAAAGTTTGGTGCGACATAAAAAAATAATAGTTTAGTTGAGGAGATCATTATTAATATTAAAGATTTACAAAAAATATAATTCAAAAAGTATATGTTTAGTTGATATTTTAATAGCAGTCATTTAGAGTTGCTAGTAAAATTACTTATAACCAAAACTTGTATGCGTTCCTTAGTTTATTAACAACCAATGATTTATGTATATCAAACATTTCTGTGACGTATTACGGTCCAACTAAAAAAGGCTTCAAAATAAATAGTCCGTCCCTGGGGTAAACCAGTCGCGTCATTCGTGACCACCGCTACTAGGACATCAGAAGCAAGCAAGAGAGTTTTGTTTACCCCATAGTATGTGCCTTTTCAAGAGTGTTGCACACTTGCACAGGTCTATAGTGTATAGGTGTGTATGTGTGTAGCCACTTAGTACGTATGCAATTTTAATTATCTGCAACCCTCGATAACTTTTGATACCCTGGTGTACAATATTTTGGAAGACTGTTTGCCGACAGCATAGAGCCTTTCGGAGAAGAAAAATAAGATAAAGGATCGCCATACATTGACAAAAGAGAAATTTCAGTTATAACACAACACACACACATTTATAAGAGGGGCCCCACCAATACACACATCAGTGCATATCCAGCTATCAATAAAAATGACTCTTGGTGGTGCATGATGCCCTAGTAGTGAATATTTTGGGAAAACGTGACGTTATGGGCGGGGCCCCACAGTTGCACACACACATCTAATATTCTTATTGCATACACTTTCACCAGTTTTTGATATGAAATATCTCCTAGTTGTTCCTGGTGCACTTGTAGCCATTTGCTAAGAAAACGTGACATTGCTGCTGATATTCTGCGATGCAAAAATAAATAATCGACACGAAGGAACCTTTGTACTTAATTCCATCGAAAGGTATTTTTTATATACCAGATATATATTTATAAAATATGCCGGAAAGAAAATTACGTAGGACTAATTAAAGTGTTGTTTTAAGTTGAAATAAATAAAATCTAAATTTCGTTTCGGACCATAATTTCGTAGACCATAATTGTTCATTCCTAAATGAAAAATTATTCTTTGTGCGTGCACTGAAGGGGTTTTTTATGATTGATAGAATCAATGGCATCAGATGCATTCATTTTGTCCATTTAAGAGTAGCTATCTTATTTTTTTTATTAAAATTAAGATATGAATATATTCAAATGCATATTGTTTAAAAGGCATTCCTAGTAAACATTATAATATTTGTTTGACACAATGAGGACTTTTCAAAATTTGGTTGTAAAATAATAATAGTCCGTCCCTGGGGGGACGAATCATTTCATAACATCCGGGACTAGGATATCAGGAGAGAGCAAGAGTAAATATCTCGTGGACACTTGCAACTTGCATAGGTGTGGGGCCCCCACCCCGATTGGAAATTGTAGGGCGTATGAATTTGTTTCTCGTCTAGCCTCATAGGACATCCACTACGCCTCTTTGAATGATTGGCGGGCATCGGGGCCCCGCCTAATAATATTGCACTTTCAAGCCTCTACGGATTTTTGATATCCTGGTGTCCAATGTTTTGGAAATTGTGAGTTGGACTGTTTGTCGACAACATAGCGGCGTTTTTCGAGGGACAGAAATATTGTAACATTCTTTTTTTTATGTGCAGTTTTGTGAAGCTTTCTGAATTGATATTTGCTAGCATCTAGTTATTCAGGCCTGATGTTAAGAATTTCACATTTGGCCAGGTTCAAGCCTTAATTTTATGATATACCCGACCAGCAACCTGTCACCCAAAACTAGCATGATGATTCTTAACATACTCATAAAATTAGTAGCAGATGGTGGATAGTGCCAAAAGTATGTTTGAATAACAGGTCATGTCGCTTATTTTATAATTATTTTCATCAACTGTCTAAAGTCAAGATCATAGTAATACAGTACGTTTATTGGTAATCAATAAATGCATAAAAATATAGTAAAATCAGGCTGTATATTAATGGGCGGGGCCCCAAATATGCACACCTTCGTCGCTACAGGCGAGTTCTGGATGATGCAATCTCTTGCTAGCTTCTGATATCCCAGTGTCGGATGTTTTCAAACACGAGACGTTATTTCACCACAGTTTCAGAACTGGTTTAATAAAATACATTTTACCTAAGTTGTTCTGAAGAGTATTATTACCATGAAAAAAACCACTAACATAACTATATGAGATGTCATTTTATGGCATTTTATATTATGGAATTTGGTCTATTTTGTACTTAGAGATAGATGATTATCTTGAAGTAATTGTCTTGAACATAGAACTCAAGATATTGAGAGGATATGCCGCTGTATGTTCTTCAAAAAGTTCAGAAGAAGAACATTGTCTTTATCTGAACTCTTTACAACATTTGCTTTTGGTCACGTAAAAGAACAACACTCAACATTATGCGTATAATTTGGACAACTCAACACATACACAGTTATGGGCGGGGCCCCGCGGATGCACACATTTGTATACTGCATTTCGGGAGTACCTCTTCGTACCTTATGATGCTCTAGTATTCAATGTTTTGGAAAACGTGACGCGCTTGCCGACGGAAAACCGACGAATATTAAAAAGTTTTGTTAGAATTATCGGATCATTAAAGTATTAGAAAAACATGCAAAAAAGACGCCAGCGATTGCCGATCTAGGATTGAATCTAGGGCAAATTACTTTTTTATTTCCTGTTCCAAAATTATTAGAAATCGTTTTTAAGACCATAAACAGAAACGACTCGTCGTACGAGGGACTATTAATGTCATCAGCATCTATCACTTGTATCTATAGGTTATTGCAGGTGATTCAAATTGGACACCTTCAATTTTGCCGTTATGTGATAGAAATATTAAACCAACAATAATTTCGGGTTCAGGTGGATGCGTCACGTGTTTCATAACAACGGACACTAGAGCATCAGAAGATTACAGGAGTAGCCGTAGCTATTCACTGCATTTGGGGCTCCTCCCACCTATGCGGAGCCCCAACCCATTCGCAATATGTGTATGTAGCGTATGAATGAACGTAGTATTTCATCTCTTGGTACCTTCTGGTATCCTAATGTGCAATGTTTTTGAAAACGTGACACCGTTGCTGTGTTGGTGGTACAATCGCGCAATGATACATAGTTGCAAAAAGTAGTTAGTGGTTTGTTTTGATAAAAACGTTACTATTGTAGTTTTACTACTTATTCTTCATTGCGAATGTTTGTTGTTATAATTTTTCAAGAATGTTTTAAAGTTAATTTTATTAAGTGACGGAATTATTCATTTTATGAAGTTGTTAAAACCGCTTAAATCCTGTTTTTGAAATATTTGTTCATCTTAGTAAACGAAAATAAAAAAAACAAAAGAGTATAATTCAACTACAAACCTATAAAATTAAATAAAAATTTCACATCTTATGGAGAAACCATTTCCATCGAATTGTTTGTATGGCATTCAAGGTGGTCTCCATCTCCACCTTTTCCATACTCATGTGTTCCCAGTAACCAATGTTTTGGAAAACTGATACCAGGCTACCGGGTCAATCAGCAAGAAAGTGGTCAACGGCTATATTTTATTTGAGCAAGCATTGCGTGTGTGCGCCCGGGGCCCCGCCTATTCGCAACACAGACGTGCATACACGTGCATGTGTGGGAGCTCTACTCGGCTTCCCGTGACGTGTATGGTTTAACTCTTAGTACTTTCTGGTAGCCTAGTGTTCAATGTTTTGGAAAACGTGACTACTGCCAAACGCGAGTTAAGAGATAAATTGTTCATGAACAGAAAAGGTAATTTGCATTATAAAATAAAATGTATCTTTTGATTGCAGATACAAAATGGTTTTCTTTAATTTTAGTAAAGTTGTAGTTCTAGATTATGATTGCTATTTAACATTATCATTGTTCATTTTATATACCTGGCGATCCTCTTTGACGAAATACACATGGATGTGAATAAATTAATAAGTGTTTGAAGGGATCGTGCCAAGTGACGTTCTTTGATCTCTGCCTACCCCAGCGGGAGACAAGCATGAATTAATATGTACATATGTATACAAATTTATTTTCTCACTCAAATCAGGCTGTCGTTTTACTCCATTATCCGCTTGTATATGTATTTATAGTTTATGCAAAATATTAGGTTTTTATTTATCTTGATATATTTAAGAATTTGGGATTACTTATTGTTTCCGACATGTTCAGAGAAACGTAGTAATTAACAAAAGTGAATACAATATTTATAGTAAAAGCAGGCTTGTTTTAACTTACTGTCCAATCTGTTACTGAATCACGTTTTTCATAACAATCGTTACTAGGGTATCAAAACGTTACAGGAGTTGTACTGGTCAACAGGTACATATGTGTGCATCAGTGGGGCTCCGGGCCCCGCCTACCTTGGACAGGGGTTGGTTGTAAAACTTGTCAATGAAAATTCGCCCTCTGCATACTGCAATAAAGCACTATCTACGTCGAATGATTTAAATGTATTTTCAATATTTATTTCGTACCTGTACTTCCTAGCATCTCCTGGTACCTTAGTACTCAATGTTTGGGAAAACGTGACAGAGACTATGTCCTTAAAGACTGAGGTAATAAAATATTTAAATAAAAGAAAGTATAAAAAAAACTATCTAACGAATAAATATGATTTCCACCTGTTAAGTACTGAAATAGAAGAAGGTAAAAATATATTCATAAATAAATACTAGTTTAAATAAAAAATAATGCATCATCATCATCATTGGCCTGTGCCCATCTATTGCAGATGATTCAGGTGGCGTCAGATAGAGGAATATTTGTAATGAGGGAACATCTCCGTTCGTGACTCAAAAGGTCTATGCGGGAGTGACAACCGCGACCGCATTTTTGGCAGATGAAAGAGCCCGGGGTCGATGGTGGATTGGAGGCAAATAAAAAATAATACAGATGTAGTAAATTATTTTAAAGCGACTGGTCCCGCCGATACAGAGGAGCCATTTTTTTATAATATCATTGAAAACATAATTTCAAATGCATAAATAACATTACGTATTCGAAAACGGCATTAAAGTTACTAACTAATATGTATTAGAAAAATTGTTTCGCACCCGTATATTAATATTAATATCTATGTAGTCACGTTTTCCATAACAACCGATACCAGGATATCAAAAGTTTGCAAGAGTTATCAATACTCCCAGCATTATTTATAACCGGTGTGTGCATCGGTGGGGCCCCGCCCAATCAAAATTGAAAGGTGCTTCAAACATGGCGGCGTGATAATTCACTACCAATACACACTGTATATGGAAACTCTCTCCACAGATGCAATTTTGCTCTTCCTTCCTCTCCGTACCTCTTGGTAGCTCCTGATATCCTAGTGTTGAATGTTTTGGAAAACGTGACTCTGTATTGTTGACTTCGACATAGGGTTGATTTTAAAAAATATGGGAACGGTTTTTTTGTCACCACGAATAAAGAAAATAAAAAATATGTTTTGTCTTTATTATCATATCTGGTAATTAATTGACTAACTGATGGTTTAACTGATACCAAGGGTCTTTGTATGAGAGGGCGTTAAGTAAAATAGCCTTTTTTTCTTTTAAAAAGTTCTTCGACAAAGAAATGTATAGCTCAGAAATTTTCTGGTTTCGTAAAGCGTTGAATATATTCATAAAGTGGTTAGTCTCGTGCTTAATATAAATTACCGATGAAAGTATTCCTTAAATCTTGTGCAAAGAACAAAGAAATATTACTTGTGAAAACGCGTCCAATAAAGACATAGCCTGTATCACGTTTTTCACAACAACCGATACCAGGACATTAGAATATGTCAAGAGTATTCAAATTGCCGGATGTGTGCATGTGCAAAGGTGGGGCCCCGCCCAATCATAATTGAAAGGTGCTTCAAATAATTCACTACCAATACATACCGAATATGGACACTTTCCACAGATACAATTTTGGTCGTCCTTACTCCCCGTACCTCTTGGTAGCTCCTGATATCCTAGTGTTGAATGTTTTGGAAAACGTGACTGGTTACTACGACACAGGGTTGATTTAAAAAAATATGGGAACGGTATTTGTCATCATGAATAAAGAAAATAAAAAATATGTTTTCTCTTTATAATCATTTTTGTTAATGAATTGACTAGCTGATTGTTTAACTGATACCAAGGGTTTTCGTATGAGAAAAGGTGAAGTGAAGTAAAAAAGCCTTTGTTTCTTTATTAAAAAGTTCTTCGACAAAGAAATTTATAGCTCAGTAATTTTCTGGTTCCGTAAAGCGTTGAAGATATTCATTAAGTGGTTATTTTAGTGCTTAATATAAACTACCGATGAAAGTATTCCTAAAATCTTGTAAAAAGAACAGAGAAATACTACTTGTTGAAACGCGTCCAATTAAGACATAGCCTGTATCACGTTTTTCACAACAATCGACACCAGGACATCAGAACATAGCAAGAGTAGAGATTTAAATTCCCGGATATGTGTGTGCATGTGCAAAGGTGGGGCCCCGCCCAATCGAGTTATTCCGTTCGGATCCCCAATACTGATACCCTAGTATTTTAAAATTGTTTTCTATTCCGGTCTGATCCCCCGTATATAAACATTATAATAAATTTAAATATTTCATTCCGATCGGATACCCTGACTGTTTATATACGGGGGATCAGACCGGAATAGAAAATAATTTTAAAATACTAGGGTATCAGTATTGGGGATCCGAACGGAATAACTCGCCCAATCATAACTGAAAGTGTATCAAATATGGCGGCAGCTTCATTACTCACGTGTATGCAATACACACGCATTGCACACAGCTACAATACTACATGTTATTGGATGAACATGATTGTATAAGGGGGCCCACATGTTATACCCACATGCCGTCTAACAGTAACTCTTGGTTACTCCTGATATCTTAGTAGTTCATAGCTTGGAAAACGGGACTGCTGCCGAGCGAGAGCGTTAGGTCTTTATGTGTCACACAGCTGTGTAAATGTCTTAATGTACAATACCAGACATTATTTTAATGTGTTATTATCATTGTAAAACTTTTTTAACTTTTTTATATTATTCGGTTTTAGGCATTGCGTTGCGTCTTACCCGTGTTGAAATATGTTTGCGATAAATGTAACTAATACTAACGTTAATATAGGCTTAATGTGAATAATAATGTATTTTCTTGGACAAAAATAACATGATAAATAACAAAAGTAATTCGTTTTCATAAAAAATACCGAAACAAGTGTTAATATGCTAACTGACTGTATTATACATATGTGGTGAGAAACTATCTCATATAGACATACCCCGTGTCACGTTTTTCACAACAATCGATACCAGGATATCAAAACTTAGCAAGAGCAGTAGTCAAAGTTCCGGTTCACACGGGGGCATCGGCGGGGCCCCGCCCTATTCTATATAAAAGCTGTATCAAACATGGCCGTTTCTGAATTCACGTGCATTCACACATGCATACTGAGTATAGCTACGTTCGTGTTATTTCATGTACGATATCGTAGAATATAAGTTTATCAGTGGGGCCCCCACTGATAAACTTATATTCCATCTCTTTGCAGCTCCTAATATCCTAGTATTTGGTGCTTTGGAAAACGTGACGGCTGCCAAGCAAGAAAAGGATTCTCCAGGTTGCTAATTTTTTTAAATAAACGTGAATTTTATTAAACCATGACCCACTCGTGTAATATTTTTTATTCAGTTTAAGTAGGGATATTAATGTGTTAAAATGAGTACCGATTGAATGCAAAAAAGAAGAAATGCGGCTATTGCTTTAAACGAAATTAGTGGAAAAACTTTACGTGGAAACGAAAATAAAAATAATACGTTTGCTACCATGTACTGATAAAGGCCTATTATTTATCTGTATCCTACGTAGATAAATATATCTTATGTGGATTACTATACATAGTAATCCACGTCACGTTTTTCATAACAAACGCCACTAGGAGATCAGAAGATCGCAGTAGTAATTTATATTGATATAATCAATGTTTGCATGCATCAAGTGTATCAGTGGGGCCCCGCCCAGCTATAAGCATGGCCGCTTTCACCCAAAATTCTTTATACACACACAGTGTCAGCTTATTTCTGTCGCGATTGATACGTTTTGGGGCTCTGACTATATCTCTTGGTTGCTCCTGATGCCTTAGTGCTTCGTGCCTTGGAAAACGTGACTGAGTCTAGTCTACTAGGACATAGAGACGATTGTTGAACACTAGAAAAAAGGTCAATTTAAATACAAATCTTAATTTTTTGAGACCACAATTATAATATTTTTTTCAAATAACTTCATTGAAGTAAATAATGAACTTAGTCAGTCAGGGCTTTTTCTCATAATTGGCGAAAACTTTAGAAAACCATATATTTTTTAATGTTTTTTAAACACAACGTTCTTCTTCTAGCTTACCTTAAACTTATAATTATAGGTTAAAAGTACTTTCAAGATTTCAAATATTTGTACAACGTTTTTGAAGTAATATTTCACTTCGACTATAGACGATCTACGTACAAAAGTTTTCTTAAAATTTTCCAAAAAATGCATTTCTTGTACAGCAATTAATTTAACATAGTCTCTGTCACGTTTTTCATAACAACCGACATTGGGAGATCAGAAGTGGGCAAGAGTTCTTCGATACAGGAAACATTACAAAAGTGTGTGTACGTGTGTGTTGTGTGTGTATGTACTTAGTTTATAGTGGGGCCCCACGCACGGTGCACAGGTATTGGTTATATTGAAGTAACTGGTCCACGCCCAGATTGCACCCTGCAAATAGAGATACACCTATCCCAGACCCGACCTTGACAATGTTTTTCATACAAAATAATATATGTTTGTACCTCCTTGCAGTTCCTTATTTCCTAGTAATCAATGTTTTGGAAAACGTGACTACGCCGTAGTGCTTGAGTATACATACGGGCGCGTTTTTAAATGCATTTAAAGAAGATTCGCATTTTTACATAGAGGATTAAAGAAATATGATTATGTATTTTTAGAAAGGGCTTGTTAGACAGTCGATAGCTGTCTTTATTTTAATAGTAATTAACTATTTATTATTTGATTTATAAATCTTGGGGCTTGTGTCGTCTTAGTCAAAGAGAGGTTTTCTTTTAATTTTTTACATTAATATGTATTATGCAGAGTATTGCAGAGGTGTTAGGTTTATAGCATTAAATTTAAACATTATACTCATATTATTTAATAACAACGCTTCTAATTTCGTCCAAAAGTTAACCCGAGGAAAACATTTTTAGCTCAAAACTAATTCATTTTTGGAGAACCATTGCTTTTAAAAATTAAAGACATAGTCTGTGTCACGTTTTTCATAACAACCGGCACTGGGACATCAGAAATAGCCAAGAGTAGCGACCAAGTATTGTACGTGTGGGGGACAGGGGGGCCCCAACCCTTTCATAAATATCAGGTGTATTGCAATATGGCCGCTGCAAAATACATTCGCTACATGTACACTGCATATTATAGTTAGAAGTACAGTGGGAGCCCCGCAACCGTAGATTATACCTCCCCGTATCTCCTCATGTCCTAGTACTCAATGTTTTGGAAAACGTGAATCGCTCTATCTGTTGTCTAGACTGTAGGGTGAATTGACTAGAGTTACAAAAAGAAAGAAGTAGCCTTCTCTGGTCTCTGCTTACCTCTATGTGAATAAAAATGATTTCATATAGGTATGGATGGATGTACAAAAAAAACAGTTCTTTAAAGGTTTAAAACTAACGTTTTAACTACAGCTGATATAAGTGATGCATTGTTTTTAATGTTTATTTTCTTAATATGATTTATTTTTCTTTTACAGAAAATTTTACTTTTATACTTGAACCTCAGTTTACTTCAAGAGTAAGGACGTTCGAACACAAGGCTACGCAAATCTCTGATACTTAACAAATTAGTCTTAAAGCAACTACAAATCTAATCACGGGAGGAATGTACGAATCCCTAATGGATTCTAAAATCTCTGAGTGTCGGAGATATGAGTCTTGAGAAGCCTCGCGTAGGAACTTTAGCCTTTGGTAACTACTGGTTTAGTTAATATAAATAGTTAAAATACAAAGACCTTTAAATAAAGGTTTCGGTGAAAGGTGACCAAGTCACGTTTTTCATAACAAACTGTACTAGGAAATCAGGAGAGAGCAGGAATAATGACAACAACGTATGCTATTAATATGTGCAATGAGAGAGCGGGGCCCCACACACGTTTAATGTGTTGATGTAGTTCTGAAATACATACACACAAAATATTCAATACGCACACTGAAAGCCCCATTTGTGTTCGTTTGTTTATACCTATTAATTTATATTCCAGAATTCATGTTAATTACTCTTAGCAACTCCTGATTTTCTGGTGTTCAATGTTTTGGAAAACGTGACTCACACTATCGTATGCTTTTACATAGAGGTATATGTCTATCTGCATTTGTAACCACGACAACTAGCCAATGCTTCGGCTTAGGACCAAACTATTTATTGTGTCTTCTCCTGGGTATTTAACTATTCATTTTCTTTACTAGAAAGTTTTTTGTTAATTGAAGATATTTAAGATTAATTAAAGTTTTTCGTGGAACTACCAAAATACTAGAAAGTATTCGTTACATAGATACCAATAAAAAGTCAAAATATATTAGTTCATCTTACAATCACGTGTTGGACTATAAGAAAATTCAATAAAATTTAAAAAATGTATACCCTTTTTTATTTTCTGACGGGTAGTGCCCGAGTCACGTTTTTCATAACAACCGATACTAGGACATAAGCAATGGGTAGGAGTTGTTTGTAAACATTTCAATGGCGGAAGGTGGGGCCCCACACCGCTCGACATCGTTATAAATACATGTGTAGGAAGTCCGCACTTTAATTACATATGCACTGCACGCACACTGCTGATGCAATTTATTTACTTGGTTCAACACACACAGGGGCCCCGGGTCCCCGGCTATAAAAGTACTCCTCTTGTAACATTCTGTTGTCCTAGTGTTCAATGTTTTGGAAAACGTGACATTGCCGTCTGCCATTGGGATAGAGGCGCTTTTTGAAATCAGTAATTTAAAAGAATTGAGTGTAGAATATAAGATATTTTATCGCATGTGTAGAACGTCTTATTTGCAAAAACAAATTCATAATCGGATTTTAAGTATTGTTAAGTTTTCAACAATGATTACTTTGTACTTCATTCGAGTATTCAAATAAATTATATCATTTAAAAAAAATACACAAGAATATTTATAATTATGTTTAAAAAGAAAATTGACATAAGACATTGGAAATTATTTATATTTTTTTTTTCTACAAAAGATTAGGTTGGGGAAAAAGTCTTTTCGCATTAAAGTATGTATGAACTTAAGTAACTTACGTAAGAGATACCAATAAATAAATAATTTAATGACATGACAAGACGATCTGAATTCGAACTGCCGACTGACTGTGCTTCAGTCTGTCCCCTCTGTTCTATACAATAACGGCTTTCAATCCCAACGCACACATCAAAGCTACACACAAAATCAAAGTGAAGTACCTGCTAGTGTGTGTAAGTGGGGGTCCCACAGGCACACGTTTATAGTTTATGAATGAAGTAGTGTGACAACTCTCACTCATTTCTGTTATCCTGGTACAAATAGTTGTACAAAACGTGACGATTTTGCCCCATTTCCCACGGCCCGAAAGTCCGCACGTAAGAAAGAATATTTTTTCCAAAGCAATGCAATGCAATAATGCAAGGGTCTTTTTTCCAAGAAAGATTTTCTGATTAATTATTCTTTAATCTGAGTATGTTGTGCAAAACGACTCATTGACATTTTCTTAAAACCAATGACAAAGATATATTTTTTTGCCACCGGCATGCTACGAAGCCATATTCAGATGTCCCAAAACTGACTGCACGGGGTATAAAATAACTCTTCCTAAATTCTGGTTCCCTAGTATCAAATCTTGCAAGGATCGTGGCGCCCTTGTTGTTTTCTCACGGGCTCGGAATTTCTCAAAACCATCCATCCTGTTATGAGGTTTTTTGATGTCGCAATGATACCGGTTTTCAATAAAATCATGTTTTTTTTATACATGAGTATTTTTGTTATCAGGTACACGAATTCTTGGAAATCGGTTGTGCAAAACGTCTTAAATTCATTATTCTTTTCCAAGAATTATCCTATAACTTTTTTGCTACCCAGAATCCTACGTCCCGAATTCAATGCACGGGGAAGAAAATACCTCTTGTAGACTTCTGCTATCCTAGTACTAAATCTTGCAAGGAACGTGGCGCCCTCGTCGTTTTCTCACGGGCTTGGAATTTATCTCAAACCGTCTTTCATTCATGATATTTTTTTATGTTGCAACTGTCGCAAAGGCATTGTTAATTGTTAGCCGAGGATGGAAAAAAGAGTGTCTTTCAGATGGTCGCTATTTAGTAGTCAGGTGATAAGTTTGTGAATGAAAAGGTGTCTTTGAGGTCGCCGACTGATGCCGTTTTCTTGGAAATAAATAAAGATAATTCCTTGATTTCGGTTTCACTAAACTTTGGAGTACATATGTTGGACAAATCTGGTATTCATTACTATAATCCCAAAACGCGGTTACCAGTAAATTTATAGCAATTAAGCATGTAGCAGTTGACTACTGGATAAATTTTATGGGAGACAGTGACGCAGTTTGGTGCAGTGATTGCTTTAGAACAAGCGCAGTTAGGACACATTAGGTACTGCCTAAATTGTCTGACTGGTATAAACCGCCTACAATCTACAAAGCTTTACAAATTGTATCATAGTCAGATAGATACCCGACGATATCACGTTTCTACATACAAAAGGACAACTCGTGTTAAGCAGGTGACAAAAGATTGCCATTGAACGAGAACAGCTGATCGTCTACCTCGCGTCACCATCTATCTACCAGGAATATTTGGCAATGCTCAGGTGTTTCTCTCAGCTGTTTTGACCGTTAACAGCTACCTGCATCATGGCTTTTACATAAAAAAACGATGTATAGTCAAAATACGTCCGTTGGCATGTTACCCGTGGGAACACTGTGGTTGCGTCACGTTGTAACGTAGCTCTCGGTACTAGGGTACCAGGAGATATCAGGAGGTACTCGTTCCAGACGTGTTTATTTGCATTTCAGTAGGAGTTGCAGTGACTGGCGGCTTGTCTTATTAGTAAATTACTACACAATCAATGTAGCTCTCAATATAACAAATCTTATGAGAATATGACTGTTAACTGCCGTTAAGAGATATCTTGCATAATAACTAAGTAATGAAACACATGTATGTAAGTCATAATAATTAACATGACAGTCACTACTACTACCTAACTATAAGCAATATAAAAATGCAACAAACTTTTTAATTTAGTATTTATATTTTACGTATTTACAAATTGCGACATTGTCGTGACAAGATCAGGCTAAGCAGACATACACACTAAACTCGTGCCGAGCAGGTGACAAAAGATTGCCAATAGGTGCCTTTACACACACACTCCTTCGCTAAAGGGACCTTATTGAGATGAGAGCAGCTGATCGTCTACCTGGCGTCACCATCTATATTCTAAGAACAGTCTTTTGACAATAGTTCAGGTGTTTCTCTCAGCTGTTTTGACCGTTAACAGCTACCTGCATTATGGCTTTTATAAAAAAACTAGCTTTATTATCAAAATACGTCCGTTGGCATGTTGCCCATGGGAAGGAACACTGTGGTTGCGTCACGTTGTTACGTAGCTCTCGGTACTAGGGTAGCAGGTGATATCAGGAGGTACACGTTCCAGATGTGTAATTTCTCTTTCACTTTAGCATTGAAGGGTGTTTGTGTGTTACGGTGACTGGTGGCTTGTCTTATTGGTAAATTACTACACAATATGGCTCCCGATACAACAAATCTTATGAGAATATGACCGTAAATTGCCGTTAACACGTATCTTGCAAAATAAATACACATGAATGTCAAAATAATTATTAACATGAAAGACACTACATACTGCTGCTGCCTTACTCAGAGCAATATAAAAATGCGACAAACTTTTTGAAACAGTATTCATATCTTTCGTAGTTACAAATTGCGATCAGGCTAGGCAGACATACACACCAAACCCGTGCCAAGAAGGTGACAAATGCCATTGAACGAGAACAGCTGATCATCTACCTGGCGTCACTATATATCTTCCAGGAACAGTCTTTTGACAATAGTTCAGGTGTTTCTCTCAGCTGTTTTGAGCGTTAACGGCTACCTGCATGTATTTTATTAATATTGTCAAGAATCGTCGGTTGGAGAGCAATAACCCGTGGGAACACTGTGGTTGCGTCACGTTGTTACGTAGCTCTCTGTACTAGGGTAGCAGGAGATATCAGGAGGTAACTTTAACAAGACTTTTCCACTTTAGTGTAAAGGGTGTTGCAGTGATTGGACTTTGTAGTGAATCACTTCAAAATGTAGCAGCCGATAAATGTAACAAATCTTATGAGAATATGACCGTTAACTGCTATTAACAGAGATATTTTGCAAAATAAGTAATTAATGAAGAACACATAGAGTCAAAATAATTATTAACAGAACATTTACTACCTACTTCGAGCAATATAAAAAATGCGGCAAACTTTTTACACCAGTAGGTACCTAATCATATTTTTCGTATTTACAAATTGCGTCATTGTTGTGAAAAGATCAGGCTAAGCAGACATACACACCAAACTCGTGCTAAGCAGATGACAAAAGACTGCCATTGAACGAGAACAGCTGATCGTCTACCTGGCGTCACCATCTTTCTTCCAAGAACAGTCTTTTGACAATGGTTCAGGTGTTTCTCTCAGCTGTTTTGACCGTTAACGGCCACCTGCATCATGGCTTTTATAAAAAAGGATTTTATATTGTCGAAAAATATCCGTTGGAATGTTACCCGTGGGAACACTGTGGTTGCGTCACGTTGTTACGTAGCTCTCGGTACTAGGGTAGCAGGAGATATCAGGAGCTAACTATTCCAGACGAGTATTTCTCTTCCTCTTTAGGGTATTTGTGTGTTGCAGTGAATGATTTTACAATGTAGCACCCGATAAATGTAACAAATCTTATGAGACTATGGCCGTTAACAGATATCTTCCTAAATAACTAGTGACAGAAAGAAACATGCTAGGCAAAATAATTATTAACAGCTTCTACTTAACTTTGAGTAATATAATAAATACAATGAATCTTTTTACATCACTATTCAAATCTTTCATATTTACAAATTGCGATACTGTCGCGACAACATCAAGCTAAGCAGACATACACACGAAACTCGTGCTAAGCAGGTAGGTGATAAAAGATTGCCATTGAACGAGAACAGCTGATCGTCTACCTGGCGTCACCATCTATCTTCAGTCTTTAGACAATGGTTCAGGTGTTTCTCTCAGCTGTTTTGACCGTTAACAGCTACCTGCATCGAGGATTTTATAAAGAAAACGATGTATTGTCCAAAAAATATCCGTTGGCATGTTACCCGTGGGAACACTGTGGTTGCGTCACGTTGTTACGTAGCTCTTGGTACTAGGGTAGCAGGAGATATCAAGAGCTACACGCTCCAGACGTGCAATTTCTCTTTCACTTTAGTATTGAAGGGTGGCTGTGTGTTGCAGCGAACGGTGGTTTATCTTATTAGTAAATCATTTCACAATGTAGCTCTGCCGAAAAATCTTATGAGAATATGGCCTTTAATTGCCGTTAACAGATATCTTGCAAAAATAAGTAAGGACATAATTAAATGTAAAAAATAGTCATTTAAAGAACAGTAACGTACTACCTAACTTTGAGCAATACAATAAAAACGACAAACTTTTTAATTCAGCATTCATCTCTTTGGTGTCAAACGCGTGTCGCAGGTGGTATAAAAACACCAACATTGCATCAACATCGAGCATGTGATTTTACACCTGGGACCTCCAAGAATCATCATTTGACAATAGATCAGGTGTTGCCTCAGCTGTCTTTTACCTGAGATCATGATTTACACACATTTCAGATGAAATTATAAAAAAATTTGGTTCGGCGGAATCCATAAAAATCGTGGGAATACGGCGACAACGAACCGAGTTCCAAAACATTTGGTACCAGGATAATATGAGTGATGAGGAAGTGCTAGTAAGCTCCCGAATCTCTATTGGCAGGCTCTATGTATTGTCCTTGCATAAAATATTGCAAGTTACACATGCATGAAAGAACTGCGTCGACAGGGTTGCTCGCTTTTGAAGTGTGTGCGTGTGTTGCCATGGTTACCGTTTGGTCTACTAAAAATGTTTAACTTTACAGTATGTATGTATGTATGTGTGTATATAAACTGAGGAAGTTTTATATTCGATAGCAGATTACTAAAGCGCAAGACACAGAAATCGTAATTCTATTAAAAACCAATAGGATACTGGTATTCTTTGCTGACAGAACGTTTTATAATTTCACAAAATGCATTGACAAATTACAATAGTTCAACTTAAATAAAAAAAAATTGCATTAAAAAAGTTTCATTATAGAAAAAAAAAACAGTTTACGACTGACGGATACTGCAAAGGAACCCATCTTCAAACCGTGGGATACGGTGATTACGTCACGTGTTTCGATACCACAAATACTAGGGTATAAGGAGACAGCAAGGGTAGGTACCATTCGATAGTACTCTCTCTCTCATATAAGGCCCAGCGCAGACAGACCGGAATAATCCTCGCGCGGTCTCGAGCATTTTCTTTACGGCTCGCGGATGCTCGAGCATGCTCGCGACTGCTCGAGCCTGCGCGAGGAAAACTTTCTAGGTTACCATTCTTCATTAAACAGGCCAGTTTTCGTGAAAACTCGTCAACGATGGTAGACTGGGCCATGATTATAATTGCTCTTTTGACTGAAGAAGAATAAAAATGACGTTCTCTCTCTTTAAACTCAGTAACAACATTGAAATTTTTCGTACGATACCCGCGCATCCTCGAGGACGCGCGAGCATTTTTTGTCAGGTTCAAGCAATTATGCACTTTATTATAATTAATTTAAAGTTGATTTTCAAGTGCGTTAAAAAAATCTTCTCCGCTGCGCTCCTCTTGGTCTGCGCTGACCCTAGAGGTGGGCTGAGTGTTCAAATCAAAATTACAGTAGTAGTGCAACGTAGTGATTTATTTATGTGTGCGAAATTGCATACACAAACGGTCTATGTGTGTTTACTCATCTACGTAGGAAGTCCCGAATCTGTGTACGTGTGGGTAACGCAGGGATGAATGCCAGTGTCTGGTGAGATAGCTCTAGGTACTTTCTGCTATCCTAGTGATTTTGGTTGCAGAAAACGTGACTCACTCGCCGGTTTACGCGGTTGGATTTTGCACTGTTTATTTTTGGTTTCATTATTGCGTTTTTACTTTTTACATAAAAATCACGCCTCCTTTCCATAGAGGGAGTTCGAGACCAGATTTTTTAATTTTAAACTCTTAGATAATTTGAATTTCCTTTAAATTGTATTATGGTAAATATGGCGTAGGGGCTAGAAGAGAGTACGAATGAATACTTTTTTTAAACAGTTTATTGGGCAGTTCAAAAAGTTTGCCTAATAGAGAATTTTAGCAGTAAGCTTAGCTCTATGATAAAGCTAAAAGCTGATTAAATAGTAATCGTGTCCTGTCTGGTTCCAAATATCTACGAAATGTGCCACAGAAGGGGTTGATCTCGTTGAACTGTGTACCAATCCAGCATCTAAAGTACAATATAGCTAGTTCCAGGTATGTTTCACACACTCACACTACTAACAGTTTATCAATGAAATATCACACACAGGGATGGTCTCACCCCGAGGATAGAGTGCACGCTACGTATGCAAAACAAAATGTTTGATTGAACTCTTGGTAACTTCTGGTGCCTTAGTACTTTATGTTCTGAAAAAACGTGACTCTCTTGCTGGTTTCCCACGGTAACAAAGGACTGCGTCAAAAAAGTATATTATTTCGCCATTTCTGGTGACAAATAATTTGTAATCGATAAAGGTGCACAAAAAAATTTTGTTAATCGTGCGATACCTAAGTTATATAGGCTATTTATTCCTAATTAGAAAAGTTTTTAAATTATTTTACTCCACACAATTTTTTTTTTGCCAATATCTAACTAAGCAATCTCCTCTTTAATATTGTTCAAAACAGACAGAAATAGTTAATTTTGCGATTGTTCGATATTAATATATGATACTTTGTAATCCATTACATTATTTTGTAATTAGTACATCCAACTTTCTCAAAGGAATGTTGGATGAGCCAACTCATAAATTATATTAATTAGGCTTAAACAAATACAATTTTTCGGAGTTTTTGTTATTTGCTTTGCATTTAAACTTCAATATTAAATTGAAGTTTAAATGCTGAAATAGCATAATTAAGGTTACAGTGGCTTACCTATCTTATGTAAACACATGACGCAACAAACACAAAACAAATTGCCGTTCTCAAGCTTCTAAACATTCTCTCTTTAGAGCAATTAATTAGAATTAACTCGTAGCGTGTTACTCTAAGAGAAACGACGCCTATACAAGTATACGAAAACATACATGAAACCTATTCTACAAGCAAATTAATCAGTACAAGCACCTACAAAAGATCATTAATTTGTTTACAAATGTAAAGTTGGAAAATTACTTTTAAGCTGAACTTACTTACTACTAAGTATAGGTCTCCTCCCAATTCTAGAGTGTTTAGTTCCTTTCTCAATAGTACCAACGTACTTATTAAATATGTAGGACTTTTTGAAATTATTTCAGCCAGCTTCTGATTTGATAGTTAATTGACAAACCTACAATCCATAAGAATCTCTCATCATCAACCTCATGAGAAATTGTTGCACAGTTATGGAATTACAAAATTATTAATTAAAGCAAGCTAAATAAAATCTAAATCTTCATTTGAATTCATTAATATTGATACATAAAGAAAGTAGGGTGAGTTGCCTAGACAGACAGCCTTTTGTGTAGCCATACCTACCCTACCTCTTTTGTAGAAGCTATGATTGTTCAAGGTCACTGCAACGGAACAGTGTAAGAACTCCTAGTACCTCCTGATATCCTGGTACCGTACGGTTGGAAACAACGTGACACTCTCGCTGCTTTCCCACGATTTGGGATTAAAAACGGTTCTTCTGTTTTTTGTTGACGCTTCGCAAAAAAGAGGTATTATGTAGAATCCGTAGTCAGCCGATCCTTCGAAATCAGATGTTTTTGCTAGTTACCTGCTCTTATGAATTACCAGGTGTATGCTTACAAACTGTGTGGTAGTTTTTTTATGGAGCCACTTGCGTTGATGATGGTAAGGTGTTTTTAGTTTCAAAGCACGTGCTTTTAAAACTGTTCAAATGTAAAAAAACTGTAGAAATGGATTCATCTGACGCTTTAATAATAATAAAGAGTTTCTAGAATAAGAAGACTTGTTATTGTTGATAATATATTTGTCCGGGCTGGGAATATGTAACCGTTTGATACATACATTAATTGAATGACACGACGCATTCAATGAGAAGATTACTACTACATTGATGTCTGGGTAATGCACATACTGCACACATCCCTACAGGAACAGGGATCACACATCTCTTTGCTTATCGTGATGACCTAGTATCCAATGTTTTGGGAAAACGTGACGGTGACGTCTCGCCTCAACTTTTTGCTGCTCTGCTGATAGTTTCAAGCCACGTTGGTAGATGGAGCTTTACTACAAGAGCGCTACAGTTTTTTTCGCCAAAGTATTTTTACAACATATTATAAAATTGGTATTTAACACACAATATTAGTAGTTAAATAGATATTTTCTTTATTTATTGTTAATTCGTTTATGTATTTTGTAGCTGTTGGTATATTATTATGTAAAGTTCTCTTCATGAAACTAGAGACGAATATGGTACTATTATTACTACTCTTATGAAAAGAAAGTAACGAAAAATAAATATTATGACTTGCTTAGATTTTAATTAGTAAACTTTACTTTTTATTAAATAATAAATAGTAAAATTTTACAAATAATAATTATGAAACATAAAACTTTTCCTCTAAGTAGAGTCCTCTCGTTATCGAAGAGTTTACTTCTGGAATACAAATAGAACTACTCTTAACTACCTCTGCTATCCTAGTAACAATCGTAGTGGAAAGCATGACGCCCTGATAGTATTCCCACGGGACCATTCATTGATCCAGGGAGCGGATTTGGAGATCACAACCATCATAACAATGGCTTTTTTAAATAAGGCTTTAAATTTTTCAGGTGGCCGTTCTCAGGTGAAAATAATTAGCTGTGATTTCTACCTGGAAGGTGCATTGTTCGAAATAGCACGTGTAACGGATGTCATGTGTAAAAAGACTGATGTAAGCACGTGTAGCTTCAACAGAAGTTCTTCACAATTGGAACAGCTGTTTAACCTGTCAAACACAATAGTAGGATTGTACAATAAAATGTTAACAACAATGATGAATGAAGGATCTTTTGATGGTTTTCCTGGAAACCATGACTGAACCTGTGGGAATGCCGTGGGAAACGAACGCTCATCATCGCGTTGGCTACTAGGATAGGTGAAGTAAGTAAGAGTAGTATCGCTTATAATATCCATGATCTTCTTCGATAAAGCTTTGGTTTCTAATAAGAATTAATTTGTATCATTTTTGTACTACTCTGAGTAAGGAAACTTAAGCCCGGTTTCTGAAGCACATTTAGTTTATCTTTTCAAACTGTCAAGTTTATATCAGGTAAAACGCTATTGAATAGATACCGCTAAATGTACCTTAGAAACCGGGCTTTAGGATCAGTTCGACTATTTATAAAAAAGTGCCAGATAACCTATCTGCTAAATAAAATAGCAATAAAAGTATAAAAACAATTGTCAAAATTTAATCTGATAAACTTTATGATAAATATTTAGAAATGGTGAGAGCGGGCCTTGAATGTAATGAATTCGGCGAGAATACGAAATTAATTAATTTGTCATTTTTATTTCGTGTTAAGTTCTATAATAGCTAAATCCGCCCCTGTAACTGTTCTCTGTGTGTTGTTACTGCAATTACATATACACACACAAACAAAGTTTCATTGATAACTGTAACCCCGCCTATTACAGGCTGGACGTTCGAATTTCCCGGTCGAACACACAGCACTTGAAAATGGAACCTAGGTTTACTCTTCACACATTCGCTCCCCTACCCCTATCGAGCTGTGGTGACCTCTTGATAGCTCATATTGTCCTGGTATCGAATGTTTTGGAAAACGTGACGCGCTCACTGAGGTCCAACGAACCTGAAAACCGCATGTATACCCTAGACTAGCTATTTCTGTGTAAAACAATTATGAAACCTAGTAACTTATTTTTGTATAAAGTATACAAAAATAAGTTACTAGGTTTCATAATTACTAAGTTGTTCATGTTTTATATGGGTAATACAGTTGTAAATAGATTTAAATAAAAAGCCCAGGACTCTAAGAACAATAAAAAAAGAAAAAAATATATAACCATCTTCTAGCATTTTCAGATAATCATAATCTTTGCACGCAATTAGATTATTACTGAAAACAAGTGTTACTTATTAAAAATTGTGTATGTTTTGCTCCACCCCGTCTGAATGAAATTAGTCAAAAAGAAAACCTTATGTGCATTCAACATTATCAGTAAAACAAACGAGGAAACTGTTTTAAACAAAATTTTTCAAAAACGGGAAAAGTTCTACAGTGTACCAGCTCGATATGCTCTTCATTCATAACGTAAACTCCGCCCCTATACCCGCAATTCCCGATCGAACACTCAAACACGAAAACAGTGCCTAGACACACAATGACACTATTCACCCGAATGGAATGTATCCAACTCTTCACACCTCCTGCTATCCTAGTACCAAAAGATTTAAACCACGTGCCGCCCCTGCAACTTTCTCACGCCCCTAATAAACTGGGGGTTGGTTTTAAAACCGTTTTAACGGTACCATTGTTCGGTTTCGTTCGACAAAAAACGGCTAATAACTGACAATTTGTGCGGTTTTGTGCAGTGAATGGGACCTTTTTGAACAAAGTTTTTAATAGAATAAGTTGGAGATGGATTGGGGTCAATGCCTTAAGAAGTAAGGGGCCCACGGGCACGACTATGTATGATTGATTTTTTACATTAGGAAAGAAAATCCAAGGTACTCGAGCCTCTGTTATTATAAGCTGTGTTGCAGAAAAGTAATAATTAAACAAAACTTCCTTTAAAATAAATAATGTTTCGATCGACACTGAAAAAGTCTAATTGCCAAAAGTAATTAAGAAGATTAATTAGCAGCCATATAAAAAAAAAACCTTTCAAACGCTTGCAACTTCAACACTATTACACACACTCTTGTAGAGACATTGGAAAACTTTATTACTGTGTGGGAAACCCCAACCCCTATGTCTGGTATTTTCTATCTCTTTTCATCACGCAGTGTGCAGTAAGAATTTACTCGTGCAAGAGTAGCACAGCTATTCGCTTGGAAATTTTCAAAAACCCCATGTGGTTACACAGTTGTATGTACGTGTGCGTGGTGCATACAATGATACCTGCGTGCATCTCAGTTGTACGAGAGCTCCTGGTCGCTCGTGGTATCCTAGTAACATTTGCCCTTTACCACGTGACGTCACCGGTTCATTTCACATGGTGCATAAACTCAGATTTTTGAAACAAGTAATTTTTCAACATCATAAAATAAAATGGTTAAATAATATTAAGTCATATTAATATCAAAATGGGGTTTCGCTTGTTGCGAAGATAAATAAACAACTGTTAAAGAAATCGTAGTATTTTTTTGCTCTGATTGAAGACAAAATATGTGTAGTCCAAAATCTTAGAAAAACCTACAAAATATTCAACTCTTGACAAATCAAGGATTGCGAGCTATGGAAAAATACCTTTGACCGTTGCGCCACGCATTAACTATGTCACTATTTAAAAAATACCTATAAAAATAACCAAAAGGAATTTTATCTAACGTCCCATTGTTAATTCTATGTAATATTCTCCAGACAGAGTGAGTCGTATATCATATGAGGGAGACAGCTATAATTCTTTCTTTTTAATCTATGCGTCATATGAATTGGGTAAGAGGTGAGATGACAATAATAATAGAGAAGAAGCAAGAATGACAGAGAATATTATTGCAGATATCAATAAAAAAAAACTAAAATAAGTTTAAATTTCACCACACCGCTATTTTGTTTATTCATTAATATCAAATAGTGAATAAATAAAAAAATACTACTACCTCGATATGTCGAGTGACTAGTGCAACTGAAGGACAATTTTTTACGAGTTTAGTTTAGATTTTAGACATCGGTACATAATATCACACCTGTTATATTCGAAGAAGTAGGCATAAGTGTATAAAACACATTCGAGTTTCGCTATTGGCAATGATAATCATGTAATTGGGGGCGCGCCTTTTGCTATACTAGATTTTCATAAAATCACGCCTCGTTCCCATAGGGGTGTACAGAGACCAAAATATTTATTCATTACAACAATTATAACGCTATTTATATACATCTAGAAGATATACATACACAAACAAAAGTATCATAAAGTTTAAATTATTAAAATTTTACAAAATCAGCTTAAGTCTCGTATAGTTAGTTCTACTTTAAAAGTACGTTGTTACGTGGCAGGTTACATAATATTTAATATGCAATAAGCCTAGTTCCGTGACGAGTATAATTCTATTAGCAATACTAGTGACGACTGAAATAGTTCAATACACGCACACGACTTCCCCTACATATTATTATCTATAACTGTGTAAAGAGGCAACTGCTAGCCCCCGGTTTCTGAGTCCACTTAACGTTAGTTTATCTATTATTCAATAGAGTTTTCTCTATATGAGTTTTAACGCTATTGAATAGATAAACTACCGCTAAGTGTACCTCAGAAACCGTGGGTAAGTCTTTTCTATTTGAAAAGACAACTAACATTTACATAAGGTTGGGCAGTGAAGTTTATTTTCTAAGTTTCATTAACCGTTATCTCTCATTTGTGTTTGGTATTACCAATTGTATATTATTTTGTGGAGGAGCGGCCTAATAATAATTTAATTATTGCCATTTTTTTTTTCAAATAAAGATTCTTTTTATACATAGTTATTTATCAAATTATTTAAAATTTTCATCCAAATCTTGTTGATTAGTTGTTCCCCAAGCGGATTTTAAAGCGGAGTAAACCCTTTTTTTGCTATTTTATTTGCTTTTAACTCATAATGTACGTCTATACTAATTTTAAAAGTATGCAATAACAAACCCTGTTTTTTTTTGATAAACAAATTGTGTATTATTATTATTTGCTGATTATTCATGTACCACGTATTATCTAAACCTGTTTTATTTATTTATTCATGAACATTGAACAATAACGCACATTCAAAAAAGCACATGTATTGTATTCAGACAAAACAACAGCATTTTATAAAAACAATGTGCTTAGTTTATTAAATAAATATTATACGATATACCATTGTTCCGTACAGTCTATTCATTTCAATAGAAGTACATAAAAAAGTTGAAAAGTGGGAATAAATAATAATGTATGTGAATTTTGCTTTTTGGCAAACCTGAAGTTATGTGAAACAGTAACTGTACCTGTATAAATTAAATGTACTTTACAATAAAACTGCCCTGAAACGTTTGTGGTAAATTTCACATGGTGAACAATTTATGAAAATTAAAATTGTTGAGTAAGTATTTTTATAAAAAAATACACTATATGCTAGTGAACCATGTTTAGGTCCACTTTAGAAGAAATTGTATTAACAAGACAACTTCTACACTAAGAATTGTTCTTGTGTTGCGCTTGTATCTTGTAAATAATGTTGAAACTGTAACTATCTCAAACTGAAACATTTTATCAGGCATCCATTTGATTCGAACGACAATACGGTATCATGACGTCACTATCCTGTATTTCTATACTTCAAATTACAATATATTTTTGACATTCCATAAAGAGTAGCTGATTTAACTGTTGTCAAGTACCCAAAAGATTTAAGCACAGACACAAATTACAAACAGTCTAAATCAATTCATACACCATAGCGTAATTTTGACGTCATCATACTCAAGTTTTAGAACGTTTTTTTCATTTCCCGTGGCTCTACACAAGCGTGTACACAGTCACACACGATTTGATCAATATTGCACCCGAATATGACATCGGGCATTGGCACAAAATATTGCAATTTTGTGTGACGTTGCCTTAGGGCGGATACAGATTGGGCGCATTTTCGGATTACGCAAATATCTTTTGGCATTTTAGAAAATACATTTACGAAGATTGGTAGAATAATACACGTGCATATGAGTGCTTATTTTCAGCTATAAACTTGCGTAAATACAATTTGATAACTACGCCGTGAGCAAGGCCTTTAGAATTTTAATTATTTGCTTGAACCACCAGAGTTACAAACGACATCTATTATCCATGTTTTATTAAGCGAGACAAGAAAAAGTTAACTTATTAATTCATCTGAAAAACCATTCTAAACTGCGTTATTTACATATTTTTACAACAAAACACATAGTAACTAATATTATACCCACATAGCAAAGATATGAAAGCACAGCATAACATAGCAACAAAATATTATAACTCATGCAAGACTAAGAGTAAAATATGCACAATGTGTAAAGGTATATAGAACGCGTTAGTACGCACGCGAGCGGCGAGTAGCGGCCAAATTTTATTTATTTATTGCTTTACAATAGCCATTATTGAACTTCAAAGGGTAACTACGTTAGCAGTTGGAAAAACTATTGAAAATGGACGATAGTTTTGTATTAGAATGACAGAGATGGGAATATAGAACAAACTTAATAATATATTTTGCTTCCATTACTAATTTAAGATGTTGCTTTTAATAGTCCATGTGATTTGGTAAATACCGTAGTACTATGTGAATAATTTGTTAAGTTCACCTTTTTCTTCATGCTTTCTTTGCAAAATTAAGATAAATAAATCGCAAATATCTGGGGTATACTAAGCTAATTCAATGTCTAAAACTATAAATAATGTTTGTTCAATAAAATCGAAAACAGCCTATCTGAATCTCAAAAAACATTATAAAATTAATTTATGTTTCATCACGCCAACCTCAGTTCTTTTCCATCACGTTCTGGCTCTAAAACGTACAAAGTACAGTTGCGTGCAAAAATATGTACACACACACACTATTCTTTGCCGCAATTTGACCCGCATCTATATTCAATGTTCTGTGCTTTCATCAATTAAGTAACCGACTAGCGTAAAGCTGTAAGCATTAAATAAATAAAAATATTTTTGTTCATGCTGTTCTTAGTTTGATCTCGCTTCTGCCACTTTCTCCATGGACAATTTCATCGTAAAGGCTTAAAAGGCAGAATTTTTACATTTATAATATTAAAATGGATATCAGAATTTTTATGCTCTTGTGTATTTAATAAAAATAATTGCATCCACCATTTTATATAACAATCGCTTCGTCTTCGTTATCTAAAGAGATTTTTATTGACCTGTTTTTTTCACATAAAGCTGCACCAAATCTATTGGTTCCGGTCTATATTGATTTCAGTCAAAAAGCTACATTTACAAACTATAACTTAGTATAGCTGCATATAACGTCGGTGACTATACAAGCTAGCAAGCTTATCTCCACTGTAGATATCGCGAGTGTATTAGCATAACAGATACAGGCTCCTCGCGTCTGTTTTACGATGCGCCTACAATGAAATATTTGCACAAACTATCACTGAGATTGTGGCACGGAGAATTTATTGCTAGGGCTGGAATTGGCCACTTGGCTTGGCTTACGAAAAATGAAAATTCGTATTCATATTAAAAATGCTAATGTTTGTCTGTTATGCTTTAAATTGATGAACCGATTTAGATGATGTTTAACATGGGGATAGAAATAAGGGGGAAGTTGTAGACCCGAGATTACTGGTTGTTTTTTGGTCAAATATCAACCGTTGTTGAAGATTTTTAAGTGTGCAATTCACCTAGTTTTAGATAATTAAATACACGTCCATCAATCACTAATTTAGTACCAGCTGTTATTGGTTCGTGGCGTCATATTGCAGTAGTTAAATATAAACTGTTGCAGGATTTACACCAGGCATTATAGAGTATGAAGTTTGACATTTCATATCGAAGAAGAAAATTAGTTCTTACAAAACGCACTAGAGGCGCTTGTTACATTTTCATACCAATTTTCTCTATAGCTCGGTATACTCGGTTATTGATTATTATCTGTAGTAAATATTTTTTTTGTATCGACTCTCTACCGTCAGCACTAACGAGTATTGAGTATTTGACATTTAAAATGTACTAAACAATTAGTTCTTACGGCACCCGCTAGAGGCGCTGATAAGATTTTCATACTAATAAAATTTGTCGGTTGCCATTTCAAGTAGTGAAAGGGAACCACCCTCAGAACTTATGTATTTTCTTTCTAACCCCTTGAGTCTCATAGTACAATATTTTCCAATAACAGATTGTTACACAATTTCCTATAACACTAACAAACAAACAAATACGTAATAACAAATAAAGTAATATTCAAGACGCCATTACATTATCATACACATGATCACATGCTGACATATTCCATAGAGTTATAGCATCGTTAGGGACATTGTCTATGATCGTTGTTATATGATCGTATTTAATAACTTGTCGCAAATTACGGAACAAATTGTTTCTATGCGGAAAACTGCAATAATTTGTAAAGGAATAAGATCCTATCCTACTAATATTATAAATGTGAAAGTTTGTGAGTATGTATGTATGAATGTTTGTAACTCTTTCACGCAAATACTACTGAATCGATTACGATGAAATTTGGCATACAGGTAGCTGAAGACCCAGAATAACACATACTTTTTATCCCGGAGTTCCCGAGGGATCGGGATTTACACGGGAAAGGTTACCACGCGGACGAACTCGCGGGCGGCCTCTAGTAATATATGTTTAAGCAGAGGTAGTTTAAAATATGTTAATGCCCGAACATATTTTAGTTATTGATGGTATTACAGAAACACGTATCAGTATTTATTTCTCCCGATGTGAATTTCAAACTTCTAGAGGTATACACTATTAAATTTACATTTACCAGACACATTTCATTTCTTAAAATATGTTTATATATATAAGTTATTTAAAGACAAGCAACTTTTACATTACGGATTACGAATTAATTGTTTTTCTTTTCCCTTACCAAATATTAAGATTATTTTATCGTAAAACATTTCGCCCGAATATAGTCTGTTTTTTACACTGCCGTATTATCTATTATTATTTGTTTAATTGACAACAAAATCTACGAGTTGATTACTACATAGCACAGAAGAATACATACTACATAGAAAAGGGCGACACCCAGTGTCGTCTATATAAGAAATACTTCAGTAGGTTTGAGTACGTGGAAAATATCAAAAATACTAAAAGACTCCAATTCTAGGTTGCTGACCAGCTATCCTGTGTGACCTTCAGCAGTCCCAATTGAAAAACGTAGTTAAGCCTTGTTTGTTTTGACTCATCAGTACACAGCGAAAATGGCTCAACTCAAATTTTACGGCTTGTCCCTTACCCAGCCGCCCTGTAAGCCCACGTACGGCTTAGATATTGACAATGTAGTGTTTTTTGTGAACGTTGAATTTAGAAATGTGTCTAGTTGTCAAAGTTGGAAAAACTAATTTTGTTTTCTGAAAACGGAACTAAACGATGCTCGATATGATTGTGTTAGTTAGTAATTTCTTTAAAACAAGTTCAAAATTCCGGATGTACTCAATTTAAAACTAAAATCCATTTCCTAGGATACTTCTTTAGAGTGTGTATTTTAGACTTTTAAAAAGCACTTCTATCAAACATTTCAAAACAAGAGTACATAAACTGAGAGCGAAAAATAGAAAACCAATCATTGTGGAACAAAAGACGCACGCAAAGATAAACAATTTTACAAAACTGCTCTCGTCTCCGACACCGATTGTCTGCCGCGAGGAAATTCACACTACATCAGCATACTTTTAGGGTCAATTATAAATAGCGCGGAGATGTCCACCGCTCATGATATGACACGATTGAGAACAAATGTATAGAATAGAAAAATACGCGACCGCAGAGAGCGTGTTCCAGTCCACTGTACAACATTTCGCGGGCTAGTCAACACCTACGCGCGCCGCCCCACGGCCGAGCCACGCGCCACCACCACGTACTTACGTACATTTAACGTTAAAAGTGATATTCTCGTCCCGCGAGTGCTCCCACTGCTCAGTGCTCGTCACACAACAATGATACGGATTTGTAAATGGCTCCGATGAATGGCGCGCGTTTTGCCGCCAAACGACAAGCCAACTTGACGAATGAGCTTCCCGCGCTTTCACTTCAGGTGCGTTCACGTCACACAGATAACATAATTAATGTTCAAACATTATCGATTTTATTGTCACTAAAAACTTTTTGCTGAGCAAATAAGGGCGCAGTATTGTCGTAAATCAAACGCTAAATGCCATGCTGTACAGTGAATAGTGTCATTTACGAAATAAACTGCTTTAACCTAGTTTTAAAGACTTATTTGAATTAAAACGAGCGACGAAACATGGAACATCAAAGGTGAACGTATTCATTGATTTTGTATTAATTTATGTGAAATAGTGTTATTAGGGAGTGTGTTTGTATGTTTGCATGTGATTTTTGTATGAGTTTTGTCGGTTTTTCGTGTTATAAGGTAAGTTGTGCGTCAGATATGATCGGTGAGCGGGCTGGGACGCACGTGGCTTGTGTTTGGACACAAACAAGTGAATTCTATTTTAGTTTTGACGTGTCGTAACGAATGTCCCCGGTCTCGTTATGATAAATTGAGCGATTCTGATAAATCTGTATCCGCCATGGGCTGGGGAGACGCTCCTGTGTGTTGTTTTGTGTCGGTGTACTTTGTGTGTGACAAGTTGTCTTGGTTCCCGTCGCTCTCGTCCTTCCCGTGTTCGCAACATGTAAGTTTTACTATAATACGTCTTGTAAATGTTTGTTCCGATAACTTTCTTAGACGATGTTCGCTAAATAATAGTCCTTTCATGGTAATGTGCGAGATAATGTATAGATAAGATATGTTTTTGTTGTCGTTTGATTAAATTAGGTTTTCAATGGAAATCTTGACGATAATTTACAAAATCGATGTCATTGAAAAAATAAAATTAAGTTTATTACTAGATTTTCTTATAAAAATTAAACATTGGCCTTTTGAATAGTTAATTGGTTAAATTATTTTTTTTTTCGTAGTGCGCATTGTTACAATTGTAAATAATTAGACAAACATTTGGACACACTCTCCTGATATAATGAAAATAATTATTAATCTCTAGAAAATCGCCGAAAGAAAATCTATCAATACATTTTATTATTGTGTAGAATATAACCCCTATTTTGAGGTCTTACTTTTGTAAGTAGTATTTAATAGTAACAAATGTTTTTGTAGTTAAACATGTTTTTGTGTTCTCAGGTTATGAACCTAGAATTTGAGATAAAACTAAACAAAGTGTAAAATTTTTATCTATCGAATTTAAATACATCTTATCCGATATCTCTGTAAATACTGAATTTGTCGAATAAATAACCAAGTAGACGTGTTATTTTTTTAATTTTGGGGTGGATTTTTATACACTCAAACATATTTCTATAATATTAATATCTGAGTATTTGGCAATAGGAGAAAACACCGCGCTAAACATAATGCCTATTTAGCAAACGCCGGTATATGTAATCATGGTCATAACATTTTTTCACACGTTCACAGCAACCCTGATCTACAACTATTCTTAACAAAAAAATCTGCAGCTATTTTCAAACTCAAGTCTTAACAAACCATTATCAAACACTTTGAACTATTTAATCATCCAATAAATCTCGCATCATCCCCAAACAAAACGATTGCACACATCAAATCGTACACAACCAAAGCGGCCACATAATTGATAGCCGGACATTTCCGGGACTGTCGTAAAGCGATGTACATACATAGTGTAACTGCAAGTTTTTACAACACTTGCTGGTTTTAGGGCGAAGCCTCCGGGCGGCTTGAGAGGCTAATGTGCGCGGGGAGAGCTCATTACAACGTTCGTTAGGTTTATCAGCGGCACTCGCAGCCCATCACCTTTTTATTGGTGTTAGAATTTGTTTTAATTAATCGAATCGTTTCGGCTCAGGTAGGCTTTTTGTTTGTAGTTGCGGTTTTGTTTGTGTGTTGTGTGGGATGGTGGAAGAATCGTGGGTCAAAATGTTTTAAGTAAAATAGAATTATTGTTAAAAAAAAATCTTTAAGTGATGAGTGCGAATTTTGATCACATCTTTGATTCAGTTTATTTTTTTATATCTTATGTATACATATTTTATATATCTCATGTCATAATTCTATCGTCATTCTAACTCTCTGAAATGTAATACTACTTATTTATATACAAATATATAAATTATGTATATATATACAAATATAATGTCACGAATTTTGCATGGGGATTGACAGAGACCAAAGAACGCCACTTGATACGATCCTTACAGCGTTTCTTGCCTCGTTCATATCCATACATCTTGTCATACAGGATTATAATGTACTTAATTAATTATCTCAATGACCGCAAAATTAACATACTCTACAGAACCAACAACCTCTATCTAACTAACTTCTTAAAAAATAAACAAAAGAGTAATAAACACATTTCTCTACAGACAGTAAAAAGCAGAACGACAAGATTCCACTACTACCGTTACTAGTTCAACTGAAATAATTTAATTAGTAACATAACAGGATTAACGACTGATCCTAATTTTTGTCACCGGCAGTACACTCGCGGCTGAGGTGTCGTATCTACAGTATCTTTCTCATTTATCTGATGTATTGCGATAGATAACTCAGTTCATTAGTGATGTCGTTATAACCGTTTCGTTTTATGATTCCCTGGTACTGATTTTCTATTAAGGTTTGCGAGACTAGGTAATGTCTAGGAATTTTGTTGATGTAAGGTTTCTTAGCCAATTTTTATTAGATTAGAGGAGAATTTGGATACACAATTTGACAGAGTTTTAGTTATGACATGAGTATGTCTGATATTATAGTGATTCTGGATTGTAGTTGAGGATAACATTGTCATTTGGAAAACTCTAAAACACTTTTCTCGACCTGAGAAATCAATTGAATCTTGTAACCTGCAGTGACGAACAATTACACAACTATTTCTTAGTAAATGAAAAAAAAAACCGAATTCCTTCTAACATTGTTAATGTAAAAGTACCTTTGTCTGTCTGTCACACTTCATGCTTTATGATGAAATTTTGTGTAAAAATAGTCTCACTTTCAAATTGTCCTAGAAATATCCCAAAAATCCCATGGAAACGGGAACTATGCGGGAACTGGGAAATAAGCCATAACATGTAACTAATCCACGCGAACAGAGTCACGGGCAAAAGCTGGTAGAGCATAATTTAATAAAATCTATTGCAGCAATATATTAAATCGAAAATTTCACTTAACTTCCACATACTTGAACCAACATAGTTGTGTTAATATTAACTGGATTATTTCAGATATTTTCAGGTATTTTCAGTTAGTGTAAAACGTTGAGCTGACAATGTTCGGGCTTGTTCTGATTATGATCCGAATACGTGCCCCGAATTACATTTAATAACGCTTGCTCTTATATATTGTTATATATTCTATTAATATATTGTTATTATCTTTTGCTTTTTTAATGTGAAGTATTTTATTTTTATATAAATAAAATTCTCATAGGTGTTGTTAATTAATAAATTAAGATGTGATTCTTAGAAGCCTGGGTACTGTAGACGACAGCTGACTGCAATCGACAACTGCAAACTGCAGTTTTGCAAACGACCTGTAGTATGATAGTTGCAGTTGATGTCAGATTCGGTTACTTTACAATATAATGATGACACTAGCACATGTCTGTATGCCGCTGCTGTTTGCAGTTTGCAGTCGAACGTTAACCTCACGTGTTTGAGACGTGTTGAAAATATGTTTTTGTGGGTAAAGTTGCGAACAAAAGCAAAATAGCATATAATTTTGACATCCTTAAAAATATAAAATAATAATGCAACGGGTCCTATACGCGATTGAAAATTTAAAGGTTAGGATACCTTATTTGCTGCCCGAAACGTCTGGCAGCAAATAAGGTATCCTAACCTTTAAATTTTTATTCGCGTATAAGACCCGTTGCATTATGATATTATGTGTCCTAGTCGCGAGAGTAAAAAAGATTCCTTAAAAATATATTTTGCATCAAATAATTCCATGTTCAGCCAAACTGTGTACAAATACATAACAATGCGTTAAGGGTCATCTAGATAACAGCGGCAAAGGCATTTGACATACAGCCTGTTTCCTTACCGTAGCACCTCTGACCCGGAACTTATCATAGAGGTCATGGTTCTTCGTAGAGCCTCGTAGCGCCGTAGCGTGGCGTAGCAAGTAGAAGGTTCTACGGGAATAGCATAAATATGTATATTCCTGCTAGACGACAAATATGCAGTATGATCCCAATTTTATCTACGATTTTGTAATTTTCGTAACAGTTTTCGGTGAGTGATTCAACATTATTAAGCATAATAATAATTTAAGGGCGTTTTTCGTTTGTCAAAATTGTAAAAGCTAATACTTAACTGATTTATAACCAGAACTTATTCTCTAAATATTAAGTATTTACAAAACTCTTTAGCATTAAATACATTATAAGAAATATTACGGACAAAAGTATTTCTTCCACTAGCATTTTCGTAAAAATAATCATAATTACAACTAAAATCAGGACATAATATCCAATCTGTAATATCCAATATCCACAATACATTGTAAGATATTAGGCGTGTCGCAAACGAGGCGGCGGTCGGAGCGCTCCCTCATCGTTTCATTACTCGCCGCAGTCCGCAGCCGGTCTAATTAACTTATGTCGAGCCACCGATGTAAGATTCAAGGTTTTCAGTAAAAATAAGAAAAGAGAGAATCTTTCGAAATGTAAGGCTTTAACTTCGTTTGGGTTCTGTTAATTTTATTTCAGTTGAAACTGTTGGGATGTTGTGTCTCCGCTAATTATGTTAAGTTTTAACTTGCTAGTATTTAGTTTGCTGAACTTTTTTGCGCTATGCTACTATTTTGTTACTGAAAAATACGTCAGCTGTTGTGCAATATAGACAATGTAATTGTTTTTCTTTCTTCTATAGAAAAATGAATCAACAGATCTTTTGCTAAGCGCAAAACTCAAGAACGGCTCAACCAAGTGACTTTTTGTTTTTTGTAAAATTGTCTTTAAGGCACGGAGACGTATTTACGGGAAGACAAAAAAATGCAAAAAAAATTGTAGGCAAAATATAAAAATAAATTTCCTAAACCCAGCTTCAATATTAAAGAATTTCAATTATTGATCTAATAACTTAACTTTTACATAACACAGGCTTTAATTTTGTGCACACAGGCCTTAAAATATTGTAAATATGTACTTTAATAAACTGAAAAAAGCCAACTTATATTTGAGAATTAATGGACCTACATTCCATACAAAGGCCCATGAGATTTTTCCAGCCCGTATACTAGACAAACTACAACAAAATAACAAGAACTATTTCAATTCATCTACTTTTATTACTCTCTACGTCAATTCTACTGTAAATTTGCTACAACGAACCACTGCTCATTTAAATACCCTCTAGTTTTATTTAAACTCGCTGTAAACAATTCAGTGCAAGACTAAGGAAAGCTTAACTTAACAAATTAGCTGCACTGACGCTCAAAATACTATAGTCCTACAATTTTCTACAGAACCTTGGCATGCACAATTTATCTAGATTTTAAAGGACTAGCTTCTGCAATTTCTAAAATACACGTATCACCATTATCAATGTTAGTTCTACTTACTTACTTACTTGTTAGTTTTACTTCTTGATAAATATCCATACTAATATTATAAATGCGAAAGTAACTCTGTCTGTCTGTCTGTTACTCAATCACGCCTAAACTACTGAACCAATTTGCATGAAATTTGGTATGGAGATATTTTGATATCCGAGAAAGGACATAGGCTACATTTTACCTCGGGAATATAACGCATTTCCATGGGAAAATTCAGGTGGCGGACGAAGTCGCGGGTAAAAGCTAGATGTAATATAAATCAGAAAAGACCAATAATACTTTGCCCAACCCGGTAATTGAACTCGAGACCTTAACCGTTGGTTGCACTACCGACCACAATGAAGAGACAATTTATCTAGATAATGAATTAAGATGTATCTTACAAAATAAAATAGCAACACCAAACAGGCCACCATCAGCTGCGTGGACATTTGGGTCACTGATATTCTTATTTCTGAATGTTGTATACCTCTGTCAGCCGCGAACCTTGCACACCAGGCTCTCTACTAAGATGTTGGACTATAAAGTTTAACTCGATATAAATAACTTGGAAACTTTGCCTCGGTGACGATTAAATCTTCTTTACGATAAGACGACTATGAGACTGTTATTTGCGAGGATAAAACAGAGTTGCATTAATTATTTTTACTACTATTGATAAAATTCAAAGATTTTCAAAAGTTACAACCGGGACCCACAATTTAACGTACCTTCCGAAACACGGAGGATTTCGGTATGTATAATATGGTCACCCATTCACAGAACAACCTCGGCAAGTGTTGCTTAACCTCAGAGATCGATCCATGCTGTTTTACTAAGTCACGAGCTCTTCTAAAGTAGTTTTTTTTACTCTCTTGTTAAATAAACTGAATACAAAATTAAACAAGTCGAGCGTATGCCAAAAAAATAAACTCAGTAAGGACTTGATAGTTTTGTATCAGAAGTTACGAAGTTTGTTCGTAAATGGAAATAGAGAGATTGTTCAGTGTGGCGACCTCGTGGAGAACGAGACGAACCTGTAGTATGTATGTATGTAAGTTATGTCTGCGTATCCCGTTGGGACAGAAGCTAAATATTATTGAAACACGTATGTAGATCATAAACTATTTAATGTATAATAGAATACGGGAATTAACGCGAACACGCATTTTACCTTAAAATGCCTACCGTTTTGGCGCAGGTTGCACTCGCCGTGGTCGCAGGCTGACTTATACTTTAAACATGCAACGCGAGAGTTTAAAAGTTATGATCATAAACTATGTTTTTAAGTATTGATACCGTTTACTTTTTCTCTACTAATTTACGATTGACAATATAAGTTTATCCGTGATCCATATTATTATATGTAACTATTCATAGTCTGTTGTATAAATTCTAAATCACTCATAAAACAATATTTGTGCCGTATATGTCTATGTAATTCCCCGCAACCCATCTATAATAAAAAAAAAACCCTAAATTGCAAAGCGCAAATCTCGAGAGCAGCTGAACCGATTTAGCTAATTCTATTTTTATAATATTAATTGAAGTACGAAGATGGAGAGAAAAAATAGATTAAAAATATTCAAAAAAAAAAATAGAATCGACTGTTAGGCGGTATGAAGTTTGCCGGGTCAGCTAGTAGTTCGTAAATATGAATATGTTTATAAAACAAAGTAAGTTATTTAGTTCCACAAATCAAATAACTAATAATAATTAACCTAAATTACAAATTATGAAGTAAACTAATAATTCACATGATAATTAGCAATCGTACAAACTTAGCATCAAATATTCAAGTGGGGAATTGTAGAAATAATGGCTGGTGGTACAAATGCGATAAATCAGAATGCACACTCGTATATCGCGATAGTGTATGACTAATTTAGACAAATGTTAGCGTCACGACTATGTGATGTATTACATACGCTTAGAATAGTAAAGTGTAAATCAAAAAAAAAAATCAAAAATCAAATCATTTATTCATTTAGGTCAAATATTGACACTTATGATAGTCGTTACAATTACTGAATCTACCACTAGCTCGGAAAGGGGGTAGAGCCTTATGAGAAGAGCTAGCGAGAAACTCACGGCCACTCTTTTCAATCGCCAAAAAGTTATACAATGTGGTTGATACAATAATTGATCATGCGAGGAGCTGCCAACAATCAGCGATATAGACTAAACGTCAATTAAGTTAAATGAACATAGCTAGGTTATTTATTAGTCTCTGATCATACCGTATGTTGGGAGCACCTACTAGCATGTGATAATAAGAATATGGGCAGCAAGTGAGCACTCTGGTTGTGAACATTATAAAAGAAAAAAGTGACAGTTTTATGAATAACATCAAATTGTACGTAACATCACCTATTTGCATCATTAATTGCCCATATTTTACAATATTTAGACCTACTGCTACTGAGTTTATACAATTTATAGCAAAGTTAGGGAACTTTGCTATAAATTGTTATAAATATATATGGCGCATCTTCGACCGGAGGCACCGGTTGACTTGAAATGATCCTGTGACCGCGCGCTCTAAGCCCTCTATCTCGAAAACGGTTCACCGTAAAAAAAAAAATTCAAACAAAATTGGTAGAGAATTTTATACTGTACAATATTGGTAATGAATACGAATGCAAAAATTCCATAGGAAATGAGATATTTACAAAAAAAGCTCAAAAAACCGGTTTTTGGGACTTTGGACCTTGAAATTTTATAGTTGCGTACACCCTACCATATGTAGGTTTTGAGACAACTTTTAGGGTGTCAATATACAAGTATTTACAGACTTACAGCTGGGTATCTCGAATTCCGAGGTGAACTTACTATAATGACTGGACTAGTGCCCCATTGGAGCTTGCTATCCAGACTGATACCTAAAAAAGTTGCCGAATCTACCAAATCGATAGTTTGCCCATTTACGACTATGTTAGTACCTAAATTCCTCGCGTTAGGCATAGTGAACCTAATGCACTTAGTTTTGTCAGAATTTAATAACAGATTATTACAAGTGAACCAGTTGTGGACCTGTTCAAGAATACTATTGATATCAATAAAACAAGACTTCGAACGATCTACTTTAAAAATGAGTGAAGTGTCATCTGCAAATAATATAATATCACATAAGTCCTGCACCTGAAAGGGGAGATCGTTTATATATACGAGAAAAAGAAACGGACCGAGTATCGAACCCTGAGGCACGCCGAGAGAAACAGCTGAACCTGAAGACCTTACACCATTGATATCTACTCGTTGAATCCTATTACTCAAATATGACGCAAGTAAATCGAGCGCTGTATCCCTAATTCCATAGTGGTTTAGTTTCCTAAGGAGCGTATTATGTTGGACACAGTCAAATGCTTTGGAGAGATCGCAGAACACCCCAATGGCGTCCTGGGATGTCTCCCAAGCATCATAGATATGCTTGACGAGCGAAATACCTGCATCGATCGTTGACCTACCCTTTGTGAAACCATACTGTTTACCATGAAATAGCTGATTCGAGTTAAAGTGACTTTCGAGCTGCTCTAATATGACCTTTTCGAAGATTTTGCTAACCGCAGGCAAGATGGAAATGGGCCTGAAATTGCTGGGCTCACTCTTAGATCCCTTCTTAAAGAGTGGTACTACTTTACTGTGTTTCATTAAGTCCGGAAACATACCAGCATCTACGCACCTATTAAATATTAAAGCCAAATGGGAGGCTATTTCCAGGATGATACTTTCTACTAATTTAACAGAGATGCCCCAGAGGTCAGGTGTTTTTTTGGAGTTGAGCGACCTAAAAGCCTTAACTACATCATTAGAGTTGATATGTTTGAAGAAAAAAACACTACCACACTCTTCTACACTATTTCGAAGTAAACATTCTGCCTTGGCAGGACAGGAATTCAAGGAGCTAGTTGTAGCTGTGGGAATATCATCGAAGAAAGTATTGAACGTCTGAGCAACCTCTAAGTTGTTGGTGATAATCGTGTCATTTACTTTCAGTTCAAAATTATTTTCGCGCTGGATAGCACGACCTGTTTCGTTGTTAATGATATTCCATGTGGTTTTGATCGTATTGTCTGAGCTTTTAATTTTGTTGCTTAAGTGTAAGGATTTAGCAGCAACACAAGTTCTCTTAAAAATTTTTGAATAGTTCCTAACGTATTCAAGAAATTTAGGATTAAAATTGAACTGTTTCATGGAATAAAGCTCATACAACCTAGCTCTACTTTTATAAATACCTGCTGTCGCCCAATCGCAAAATTTGAGTTTCCTATTGTTATCTAGTATGGTTTTCTCTTTGAAGATAGTTTTGAACTTGGATTCAATAATGTTGAATAACGATGTGTAAAGGTTATCCGGGTGTTCTTCGGTGTCGTCTAACTTCGTCATAGCACTAGCTATCTCACTATTAAATAATACTAAACGATCCCTAGTAATAGGCCTACAAGTAATTTTCTTTAACCTATTATCTACCCTAACAGGAAATATAGCCTTCTGTCCACAATGGTCCGATGTTAATTCACTTAAGATTTCCCTACCTAAGCATTCGCAGTTGCAGAATATATTGTCCAAGCATGTAGCAGAATGTGCAGTGATTCTAGTGGGCTCATTAAATAAAAAAACTAAATTAAATGATTTAAATAATGACTTAAGTCTCGTACTAGTCGAAGATTGCTCAAGTAAATTTCCATTAAAATCACCACACACTACTACATACTTGTTGCTTATACTTAAACGCTTTAATATGTCCTCCATTATCGACTCAAATAAAGTAAACTCACTATTTGGTGGTCTATATATACAAACTACTATGTGTCGCTCTAACTCGACACAGGAAACCTCAGCCGTGCGTTCTATTGACAAATTAACTATGTCCCTACGTTCTTTACATTTAATACTGTTAGCTACCATAATCAGTGAACCACCATGTCTAGCTTTGTTCCTAATATACGCACTAATAATTGTATAAAACTCATTGTTTATTGCTATTTGTTCCGTGTGTAGCCAATGCTCAGTCACACAGAAAATACCTACATTATGTTTTTGTAAAAACAATTCTACTTCTAATTCCTTGCTGGATAAACCTTGTATGTTTTGATGTACTAAATTTAATGAGCCTAGCTGTTTATCCATTGTCCTACCTGTCAGTTTAAAGAATCGGATACATTATTCGTAACCTTGTCGCTAACTACACTATCTATACATTTAATCACAGTATTGTTAGAATAACTACACAATACTGGGTCGTCCCTTAACCTAAACTGCGTTATAGCACCTGTAACTGTGTTAATATTATAAGCTAACAATGTAGCAATTTGTCGTTTGTCCGTTGTAGCTAATTACATCATTAGAAGTGTAGTAGGCATTGACTATTTAACGTGGCAAAGCTGCCAGTCTTCTGGGCACGTTACGCGAGGACGGCAATGCGGAAATATTTTATGATGCTTTATTTTAATTATATTTATTTTTAATGTTTTTTGTACGTACATTTATAACAAGTATTTCATTAATTTTAAATGTAGAATTTATAAGTCAATGTAATTATTTAAATAATATGTATTAGAAGTGTTCTATGCATATTTTTTTTATTAAAATAGCTTCTGGGGAAGTTAAAATACAGTCTCACGTCATAATGCCAGATAATATTTTGTGTAATTTAAGTAAATGTAACTTATCACGGCCTATTGTACTGTTTCGAATGAAAGGGCTGCTGGTCTACGCGGATTGAGGTTTTTACTCGCCCTTTCTAACGGTTTTAAAGAACCATGAGGCAAATGAGATTTCCTTGCGCCTGTGTCTCTTAAATAAAGCAAGTAGTCTTGCGTATATACTCCTGTGTAAGTATTTCTTAATGCTGAATGTGTTAGCACAAAATTTATGTGAACTTACCTATTGCTTAGAACTCGGGACTTCATAGTCAGCAATCGCATACTTGCCGCTTGTATCATGAATATTGAAACGGTATAGCTGGATTTGTAACCTATTTTATTGAAATTCAACAATTTAAATCGAGCATTAGGTTGCAACGCTATCACAATATAAGCACAATTCATTTCATAATCATTTCTTTGCAAGCGAAAAGACCCAATTATTTTTTAACCCATATTTATCCCACTGCTGGGCAAGGGTCTCCTCGCAAACGAGAGAGGAGTTAGGCCTCGAGTCCACCACGCCAGCCAAGTGCAGGTTGGAAACTTGCATGCCCTCAATAAATGTATTAAACAAATTTTAGGCATGCAAGGTTTTCTCACGATGTTGTCGTTCACCGTTAGAGCAAAATCTATTCTATCAAAATACAAGGCCTACCGATAACTATACAGTATACAAGAGACAACACGCCAACGGCAGTGTATTATCATAAACATATTTACTACAAGTCGTAAACACACACACACACACACACACACACACACACACACACACACACACACACACACACACACACACACACACACACAACTATCTCGATAGATCTGCTGACTATCAAGCTGTTATCTCAACTATCTTTATATGTCCTGAGAGAAACTTGGAAGTAGGCTAGATAGTTTTTGTGAGATACTAGTATTGGGTGGACCTATTTTTTCAACAAGAATGGAGTAGTGTAGAAATTTATTTACTCTTAGACTTTGTGTGTTGAAAGCAGAACAATTCATGATTTGATAGAGGAGATTACTTCTTTGGTTTATCAGATACATATATATCTTAATTTTCTTTAACCCGTTACTGTCCCACTGCTGGACAACCTTCTCTTTCCGAATCGAAGAAGGGGTTAGGCCTTGAGTCTACCACGCTGGGCAAGTACGGGTTAGAGATTTTGCAACCTTAACCTCTAAATGTTTCATCTCGATAAGTTCCTCCTCCGTTAGAGCAAGTTATAATTATAAATTAATTATTTCTAATACACATTTCACCTACATAAACAAAAAATACGGCGATATACTTAGATGTCATAGCGTGTCGTGGCACACATTGCAAGTAAGTTACACTTCTGTGCTTGTAAGCTATGATGTATTTAATAGGCTTCTTAGGTACCTTGTCAAAGTCCCTATTGCAACGACAACACTTTCAATCGTGACCCTTTATTTACAAAAATCTACACCAAATGAATATGACAAGGTTCCAAAAGGCGCGATTCGATCGCTGAAATTGAAAATGCTGATTAGTAAAGCCTTCTGACGAGTTCGTTAGCGGCAATCAATATGAAACTTGGTGTTAAAAATGTGGTTCTTTTTGCGATCTATTCATTAAACGGTGATCAGTAGACTTGAAATATGAACTGTGTTTTGATTCAAATAGATTTTAATGAAAAGTGCATATTAATTTACGGAACAGTATAATATATCTATGCTAAAATGTCATGTGTCCTCCGTAATATACTCAAATTTTATCTCGCCTGGACAATTTTTATCCAAATTGTTTCCACCGTTTTCAAGTGAAACAAGGACAATCTGACAAGCTTCCACATTCATAACTTGCTTAATTCACAGGTAAGTTATTAAAAATATGGAAATATAACTTATATGGTTACAATTTAAATTTAATGGGTATTACAAAATTGCAATTTCAATTTATTGAGTAAAGCAAAATTGTAGATAGGTTACTATGTTTATTTTATAGGATCCATACTAATATTATAAAGCTGAAGAGTTTGTTTGTTTGTTTGAACGCGCTAATCTCAGGAACTACTAGTCCGATTTGAAAAACTCTTTCAGTGTTAGATAGCCCATTTATCGAGGAAGATTATAGGTTATATATCATCACGCTACGACCAATAGGAGCAGAGTACCGGTAAAAAATGTTACAAAAACGGGGAAAATTTTGACTCATTCTCTCTTAAGTGACGCAAACGAAGTTGCGCGGGTCAGCTAGTAACTAATAAAATCATTCTTTTAGTTAATAATGCTTTAAGCTAAGCAAAAATGTATGTTTACTACAGAATAGGATAACGGGTAGTATCACGACCGAACCGCACCTTTTTTACTTTTCGGGGTAACAGTTTCTAAACCCCATAGTATCTTTTGATTTTCATGGTTTGTTGTTTTTAGCTTATGGTATAAAAAGGCTATCTCCGTTATATCGACGATTGATGAAAGTAAATTTGATTACGAAACAAGGAAGAGAAGATTTTCCTACCTAAAAATATTTTAATGGTTTGGTGTTAGTGCTGATTGTATGTTTGGTAATCTGACCGTTACAATAGATATGTGAGTTATTCATAATATCGTTGTTTTTTCGTGTTGAATATTTTAAAACAAAACTATTTCCATTGGTGTAATTGACGCTATAATTAAACAGAGAAGTAAGAAAAAGTTAAAAAACACAGTCATTTATAATAAAAAAGTATGAAAAGTCGGATTCTCTATTTACCTTCAGTCAATTTTCGATTGGTACATCAATTTAAAATGAACAAAGGACACGTTGCCATGGCAACGATCGCGTGATCACCTGCATGCAGTAGTTTGAAACTAGGCAATCTTTTGGCAACAGATTATCCTGTCCGTTACCAAGGCGGCAGAGGTAGGAGGAGGTATCAGAGTGGAGGTAACTGAGGTCATGATTTACGAAGCTCGCTCACAATTGCTACATAAATTACTGGACCCCTGGTGCGCTGGACTCGCATTACAGGTGGGGTGCCACCTCCTACTGACATGAGATGAGAAAAACAGCTTAGTTTTATTTTACAGTGATTATAGTTTTGTGAAAATTATATGGTTTACACATAAAAAAGAAGTAATTTTAATACACTGAATACAATTATTTTTCAGGCTAAGTGTAATAAATGATCCACTACGTTAGGCCATATTATAATTAATCGATTTTACGGAGAGAATCAGTTCATAACTACAGGATGCTGCAGAATTTAACTCTTATTGACTGCTACATAAATGCAACATATAAAAAAAATACTTATTAATATCCTATTAGGTAATAAAGCCCAAAATCACTAAAATTAGTGTCTAAATATGACTTCATTGCCTTTTTGAATAAAACTTTAAAGCACTTGTAAATTAACTTTCACTTCTACCAGAACTTCATAACATTACCAAAACGTTATTCTTTCTTAGTTCCGACTATTCCTCACTCAGTTATCATTGAAACCCCACCCTTACCTCAGATTACATTCCACGGGCGGTCTCGGCTTAATATTAGCCGCGTTTTAAGCCAAAATAATTGTTTGTTAAACACCATAATTAACGAGAATTTAAGTATCTCTGTTTGTAAAGATTACACACAATTCATTTGAGGTTTTTTCTTTCCTTAATTTACCTTTGAGTGGGGTGTTCTTTCGTGATTTTTATGATGACAGATGATGTAGATATTGTTTCCTTCTTTCATTAATGAAGTTCTTCGTGATAGAGCTTATGCTTGTTGTGTTTATCGAAAACCTAAGCCTTTTACTTACGTTCATACGTATATCCACTACATAAATAAACCCACACGCTTAGATGCGTGACAGGATTGGTATTATTTGTGTGCAATTAAAAATATAAATTTCATATGCTAGTGCTAGAAAGTAAAAAGTTGTCATTGCTTAGATTTTCTAATAAAACAGACTTTGAGGGATTTACAAAAAAAAAAAACATTTTGAATTATACGCCATTTTTATCTGTCACTTTGTGCCACTTGTAAGCTTGTTAAGTTCCACCCAACACAAAAATATTTCTTAAAGCAACAATTATCTTCAAAATATATTCTCAATTTTGTGTTTTCTCTTTTATTTTCTACTAAATCACTATTTTCTAGGTTACGTGTCCGCAGTAAATAAAAATATATCAGCCTAATGATATCGAAACAGATAAAATATAATAAATATGTAACATTCAACAAATTGAAAGAGATTGATAATATTTCAGTGTTAAATAGAATGAACTAATTAATTACACGTCTGGGACTCGAACTGTGGACTATTTATTGAGCAGAAAATCAAAGTGAAGTGTTAAATAAGTGGAGCAAATCTCGAAAATGTTGCGTGTCTCTGCTGATAGTGTGTTATTTAAACAACGTGGTGTATTTTCCAAAATTATTTGAAGAGATAGGGAAATATTAATTAGTATGTTTTAGGGTAGTGAAAAATGTGCATTTAGGTTTACTGGGTTAGTAAGTTTTGTGTTCATTGGTTATTTTTGGAAAGCTTACGGTCTAATTATATGCTGTGGGTTATTGGGTTAATTAAAGTAAAAAAGTGATTGTCGTGTGCTCGAAATTCGGCCGTGTGTTTAAGCTTCAAGCCATCAAGCAATAAAAAGTACTCTCTGCTCCGAAAGCAAAGTTTTCAGGAACGAATCTCGTCTATATTACTTGTTCAACTTTTATTATTCATTGCATTAAGACACAAAAAAGCGGCTAAGATTCATAACAATATAAAAGTATACCAAACTCCGGATTTTTCCAACAGGAATTATAACGACTGAACAATATGTTGTCTTACCAGAGGAGCTATCACATATCTCAGTTGACAACTATTTGAAAGCCACTACATACACGCATTACATTGTTTTTTTCTTCAAATTATAGTGATTAACACGTTACGTCAAAGCAGCAATGTACTAAAAAGTGATGATCAATTTGACGTTCACTAGTTGTCATCTGAGTTATGTGCCCTCCTGGTATACAACGGCGCTCATAGCCAGTTGTGCTCACCGGTCCGTAAACGATCTATGGGTTAAGCAACCGTTGGCGCCGTCATTCTAGAGATGGGTGACCGGACCCGGTTGTTGTCAATTAGGATAACAGTCGTTAAGCCGTGTCAAAGGCCTTTTGGGTAGCTTGAACAATTTTGACACTAGGTTGACCACTAACCATACGATAGATAAATAGAAATAGATAGATAGTCGCATTTAGCATGTTATATGAAGACGACACTGATAAAATATTTCTTAAACCTTTGAAAAAACCTCAGTCTTAATGAGCAACCTCAATAATATACAGTACAAGCCTGTAAAATAAGTTTTCAGGCTGAAATATTCTGTTCGCTCAAAAACTGGCGCCTCGATGCGCCATCACGATGTATTGATAAAACTTTGTTATATACATCATATTAATTGGCAGACATTTTGAATTTATTTATTTATTTGCGATTGGTTTGTACGGCTCGTTAAGAAACAATAAAATGTTGGTTTACATAGAACTGCAATGATTTAAGAATGAAACGGTGATCTGAAGCATTTGTTTTAGGTAAAATAAAAATAATAGCTAGTCTAGTGAGGCTACTTTTATGAACAAACGAACTGACCCAAAACTGTTTGAAGATTAAAAACCATGTGGGACACGAACCCACGACAGCAGTAGAATGACCGTAGCGATGTGGGCTATTGATAGTTACTTATTTCTTGGTTACTTTTTTCTTGTCACGTTACGTGGGGTCGATACCTACTACATACTTTGTCTCAAAAACATGTTGGCTAATGAACATATTTACAACCGTCCGCTTGCCTGACTCCAATACTTTTTGAGAAAATAGTAAATCAGAATTACATACGTTCATCGTTTAATTAAGTGTTTAAATTTATACTTATAATAAAATATATAGCATTCCTTAGCTTATAATTATAAAGACAAGCAAAGACACGAACGTTCTCTGTATATTCCATAACTACGTACCACAATTGACGACATTCAAAGTTAGTTGCGTATTGTTGATGAACAACTGGCTTTCCTTATTGATCAGTTGTAAACACATGGCACGGGTTGAACAGTACTTGTCGATAACTTTGTGATTACAATACTTACATTTGTCTCCGTGACGAACTGTTGCTAGGGACAGTAAAGGAAATACAAGACTTGAGAATATCTGTAGTATAGTGTTATAATCAAACTATGTTAGGCTATGAAACTATTAAAGTTTTAAACCATTCTAAAGATAACTGTTTGAAGATCATGATGATGATGATATTATCAACTGATTTCGGCCATGGCGACCTCATGGGCATTCGTAAAACAAGCCTAGACCATCAGAAATCTTCTTCACTAGAAATCTTTTTATAAAACATTTTTTTTTAATGAGAGATGTATGTATATGATCGCCGTATATTTACCATTTGCCACTGCTGACTTTCTTAAATAATCTAAGGTGCAGCGCAGACGGCACACTTTTTGTGCGCTCGAGTCTGTGTACTAATGTGGTAAAGTCTATTAAAAACTTAAACTTACCGTATTTTGTTTTTTCTTTAGACTCATACATGTCCAAACAGGAGCGGAATAAACAATACAGCACACTTCATCCCACATTTTTCTTTTTAAATGTCTATCATGATATTCTGCAGACTCGATCGCACACAAAAGGGTGCCGTCTGCGCTGCACCTTAAGATGTTATCCTTAACCGCAATTATTAAAGCCTAGGGTTTGATTCAAAAGTAGAAACCAACGGCACATAATCCCAAAAAAATGCTATTATTGTTCGCTATCTAGATGACTTTCCATGATAGTTATGGAAATAAAAAGGGTAAAAAAAATACCAATAAGTACCAGGGCCACAGAAATCACGCGAAGCTATTTCAAAACCGCGTCACTAAATTGAAAGCTAGCGAAATAAATACAGTACAGTATGTTAGGGCGTGCAACAACACGTATCAATTTTATGTCGCCGCCTTGCCCCGCGGAAATAAATAGGAAATTGTTTATTGTGCACAGAAATAACATTTCTTACCCACTTTATGAAGTTTCTGCCACTTTTTATGTTCGGTGGAGGAATCGATTTCAAAACGAAATGATTTTTCAGAGGAAAATGGGTTTTGTAAAACTGATAGGGTTATATGTTTTATAGGGTCATTTGTTTACGTTATCTGCGAAATCTAAAATAGCATGTTAAGTAAGTTGTGGTTAATATTACAGTAACAAACAAATTCAAACTGATACACAAGACCTATGTACTATCGAACCAACTGAATCATGACCCATTTTGCCGATAATTCGCATGACACCGTCAAAGCAGTAAGAATTTCATATCTATTGTCAAAGTTGCACTTAGGACATTTTAAACATGAATACGACGGTGTTATGACGTATCTACGACTACAGACAACTTTGACCTTTGTTATTACAGGACGTAGATACGTTTTCGATAAATCACTCTTAATTTGAATCTAGAATGTTAATAGTCTAAACTCTTTTCACTACGAAAAAATCGATTTGTGTCAAATGTCAAATAGCACGTCATTTAGAAATCTGTGAAACGATTAGGGTAACCACTATAGTCATTGCCCAGCAAACAGTATTTGCCAACGTTAAGCAATAATACGTTTATTTTAATTTCTAAAGTAACCAGTTCAAATTAATTGCGATATATGTCACTTTTAGAATATTGGTAACATTTTTAATATATAGAACTCATGTCCAACGTTTGAGCGCCAGGTGTGTAGTTCGAAAAGAAAAAGTAAGTTTGTTGTAATTGTTGTTTAGAATAACACATTTGAATTTATTGTAGTGCCTATATAACATACCGTTTTAACTGTTACTTCATTCGTTGAGTTTTGAAATGGGGTGGGCAATTACTGTGATTTTAGAAGTCGTTTTTTTTTATAGTAATTAATTTCTATGTTACCAAATTTATTGAAACAAACGACTGACGTTCCTTTAGAAAGAGTATTAAAGTTGCGTTTATAATAGAGTTTAAGTCAATGTCTCACTAAATAAAGATACTATTGACCAAAATTATGTATCAATTCCTTAACCGGGTAATAACTATGCTGGTTACCCTATATTATTTTAATTTGTATAATTACATTATTTCCTGTAATGGCCGATTTAGCCATGTCCTGAGTGGGTATCGAACCCACCCCTGACGCGTTGCAGTCGTAACATCAACCCACTACGCCACGGAGCCTGTTAAAAACGATAACAAAGCTTTATTATATTGGCGCATAAAGATTTGTCGGAATAATGACAGATAACAAATTCATTACCAAGGAAACGTAGGTTCAAGCGAATTTCGACCTACGTGTATACAGGGTGTCCCAAAACTCAACGATAATCCGTGACAGGATGAAAGGCCAAGTCATACCGGTTCTAGGAAAAATAAAAAAAAATTCCATATCACTTAGTTCAGCAATAATAGACACTTTTCAAAAAAGTTGAAATTTCACACCCTTGGTCGCATTTTCAAGTCCTGTGATCACCAATGTCACAATTTCGCTGTGTTTTTTTAAATTTCGTGATCTTCATTAAATATGCTATTAATCGTAAAACAAATTAATGCACAAAACATTGTTAATTTAATTAAAAAAGTTAAGTTTTAGTTAGTCATCGTTCACAAAAATATCGTTAGTTAACTTTGACGCTTCATATTGAAAAAAAAATGTACTACACTACCCTTGGCAAGTTATTTCAAAAGTTGGCGCATTTCATCAAGATTTCAAAATGGTGCAACACTTGTCACTTTTCTTGCCATTAAAAATGTTATTTTTATTTGAACGACGAGTATACTCGAAAATGGACGAACGCAGTGGTACAATTGTATGGCGTCCTCGTTCCCGCGATCTAAATCCAGTAGATATTTTTTACTGGGAATGCGTAAAAGAAAAACTCTATTCGAAATCAATACAAAATCTATCAGAACTTGGCCAGAAAATTGACACAGCGTCAGAGGTAATAAATGCAAGGAATTTTGCTTGACTGGTGCAAAGGTCTTTTGTAAGGCGTTGCAGAGCCTGTATTCGTGCCAGAGGAAAACAATTCGGAATTACTTTAGTTTAAGGAGAATAATTTAATAAGAACGATGGTTCGTTCATTCTTTATTTTTTATTATCATTACCTATTATGTTTATTACATTAAATATTGGTTATGGACTGACTCAATTACATCTTTACTAAAAATAATTGCTTTCCTCTGGCACGAATACAGGCTCTGCAACGGCGTACAAAAGATCTTTGCACCAGTCAAGCAAAATTCCTTGCATTTATTTCTTCTGACGCTGTGTCAATTTTCTGGCGAAGTTCTGATAGATTTTGTATTGATTTTGAATAGACTTTTTATTTTATACATTCCCAGTAAAAAATATCTACTGGATTAAGATCGGGGGAACGAGGAGGCCATACAATTGTACGACTGCGTTCGATCCATTTTCGAGGATACTCGTCGTTCAAATAAAAATAACATTTTTAATGGCAAGAAAAGTGACAAGTGTTGCACCATTTTGAAATCTTGATGAAATGCGCCAACTTTTGAAATAACTTGCCAAGGGTAGTGTAGTACATTTTTTTTTCAATATGAAGCGTCAAAGTTAACTAACGATATTTTTGTGAACGATGACTAACTAAAACTTAACTTTTTTAATTAAATTAACAATGTTTTGTGCATTAATTTGTTTTACGATTAATAGCATATTTAATGAAGATCACGAAATTCAAAAAAACACAGCGAAATTGTGACATTGGTGATCACAGGACTTGAAAATGCGACCAAGGGTGTGAAATTTCAACTTTTTTGAAAAGTGTCTATTATTGCTGAACTAAGTGATATGGAATTTTTTTTTAATTTTTCCTAGAACCGGTATGACTTGGCCTTTCATCCTGTCTCGGATTATCGTTGAGTTATGGGACACCCTGTATAGACGTGTTTTAGAAAATGAGCACATGGTGGGTCATGATTCAGTTTGTTCGATAGTACATTAATAGTCTCTAAAGTCGTCACCTCTTTCCTATTGTTTGCTTTATATAAGCAGATTTTAAACTGCAGTAACTATAATGACCGCTAGACATAGATTTATGATGAACACAGTTAAATTAATTTGTTGAATATTCGGTATACTCCGTGCAAGAAACCGCAGGTATAATTTCGGTATAACAAGTACCAGGGCGCCATACATCGCGAGAATTCGTCATCGCGTGCAGTGGCGCTATCTACAGGAAGCGGCTGACAGTTTCAAAACTCCAAACTTGCACACACACAAAGGCTTGTGTGGGCGATACCACGTGACGAAGTTTTCAACTACGTTTGTCACAGTTGTAAACTAGTTTGCAGGAAAGAATGTTTTATGTAACTATTGTATATGTTAAGTTTAAGGGTATTTTCTGCGCAGGTAAATTTTGTTGAGTTTTCTTCGTTTTGTGCGCTAAGAAGTCAACTTTGCAAAAGTTGTCCAAGTTCAGCTATTCTTTATAGGCTATAGCAAGGACAGAAGCTTAGCGTGCTGTCCGGAATTCAAAGATGAGACTGCAAAATTTTGTAGTGTCGCACTTATTACCAATTTATTGTAAAATAGTGGATATATTACTAAAGGTTGGTTATCTCACAAATACAACTAACTGTGAGCGCTGCATCATAAGCTTATAGTGATAGCTATTTGACATATACTCAATACGCCGCTGTCAAAACTTTTACACTCAATTCAACTATTTCAGCGTACAAATAAATCAGTATAAAAAAAAATCTTTCGTTTGTTCTAAAAAGCAAGAGTATAAAAACAAAAGTGGAAAAAATTCATACCTCATTCTTTGTATTCTTTTATAAAAGACAACTCCCGCACTAACAAAAGCTCTTGTGTCGCGGGACTTTTACAAACATACAAACAACAGACACAAAGTACAAGCAGACCCGAAACAATTATTGGATCACACAAATAATTGTCCCGTGTGGGAATCAAACTCACGACTTCCCGACGCAATGGTAGACGACGCGACCTAAACCACTGCGCCATGGAGGCACGAAACAAATTCTTTTGTCGCTAACAGCAACATGATTATTCTGTTCTACAGGATTCCATTTTTTACAAATATTCTTACAGCACAAAATACTTGTAAGCCAGATAGCAAATAAAACAAAAAAATGTCTGTAACTAAAAGATCCGATATTTTGCGATGGCCTGAATTTGTTTCCGCTCTCATTAATATTTGAGGTGCAATTCTTGGAAGAAATTGCCTATCTGATTTTCCGATACGTCTTATTATTTCTGTAAAAAATGTGAATTATTATTTGATTGTAAAAATAAATGTCACCAGACATAGTTTTTACATCCACAGACTGATTTTTAACGGTATAAAGTGTCATACCTAAATAATTTTAAAAACTGTTTTGCATTTTTTGTAGATACTAGAAACTATACATAAAGATGTTATCGTAAACAAAGACCAGAAATTCCACACACCCGCTATTAAAACCCAACTAAAACTAAAGTAAAATTTCAACCGTAAGTGCGCTTAATTAAGAAACTGTATTATTTTTTATAACACGCGTGCTTTTGTTAATTAGTTCCAAAAGCTTAACACAAAGTATTTACGATATTTTTAATTATGTTATATACTTATATTTCTACTACTATTATAATATATATTACCATTACAAATGCGTTAAATTTACACATGTAAGTGAAGCGAATATCAACCCTCGAATCTAGACCATCAAATCCTGCAGTTCCTTCCATAACACATTAAACGCTAAGGCTGGACAAATAACTATCACTATATCATAGCGGAGTTGTCTCGCAGTGCACTTGTATCGGATAAATGAAGATAGGGCGCCCCCTAGCGGCAACACTTGCCAACACTCGAGAGTTACGGCCCGGAGTTAGTATTTATCTTTATTTCATTTTGTAAAGCCATTACGAGTGGTTTTGCCAAATTATTTGCTAATATTTTAGGCATATTTTTTAATGTTGTGTAATTACATAATGGTAAACATGTCGGATATTAATTTATTTGCGTATTTTAGGAAATATATTTGTATCTATTAGACATCATTTATTAGAATAAAATAGTAAAAATAGAATTAACTCTTTAATGTCCCAATGCTGGACAAGGACGGGTTGGCGACGTTGCATATCTTTATAACTGTTATAAAGAATTCTCAGGCATGCAAGTTTGGTAGGTAAACTGCATTAAAATTTTCGTAGGTTTTTATTAAAAAGAAACGGAACTTGTGACAGTTTTGGATAAAAAGAAAATCTTCTCTAAAGTTTCCCTACATTAATGACAGTCTATCAAACAAACTTGAATATTTCCATAAATAGTAACTCATTGAACTACCACACAAAATCAAAGGCATGAACACACGAGACAGCGTCAATCATCGTGACAAATTCAGGCCACTTCGTTAGCCGAAGTAGAAATAAAGCCAGTAGCACAACGTACAAACTGACCAGAGCTCATCTGCAATTTAACCAGGGAATTAATCGGACAAGAGAATGAAGTGCCCTCTATAAAATTTATTGTTTCTTAGTCTAGTTGTATACAGGGTGTAGAGAACTGTAGGGATGTCCGAATTGCTGTGTTTATTGATTGTGGAAGCCACTGTCGTAGGAATGGAAATGATGTGTGTGTCTTTATGTAGTTCGGTGATTTTCATTTGAGTTAGAGGGTTTAACATAGTTTTGTAACATTGATTGTTAACGACTACTGTTTTGTATAAAAATGTTTCTTATGTGATATTTGGGGTTAGGTTTCAAAGAAATTTGGTTAAACAAATTGTGTATTGCGGCTCATAATGTTGTGTTCATAAAACATTAAAAACATAGTATGCGTTTTTTATTTTATTATCTTAGGTAAGGCATAGGTATTGGGCCTAAAAGTTTGTCTGCAATGAGTTATTCTGTGCATAAAGCATATTCTGCACTGTCTCTTCTGATATTTTTGGGAAAGTGGAAAACCAACCAAGACCAATTGGCTTTACGTGCTAGATATGAAAGTTTATAACCCCAATTTCCACGATCCGAGCAATTACTAAGAAAATTCTAAAACGGAAAAATTCACAAACGACTTTCGAGCTTGACCCGTTATTCGATGGGAATAGTCCGGAATACTTTGGAAATAGTCGTATTTCCTAAAGCTCCCAAAGAGATACTGCTTTTTATATATAGCTATATTATAAAGATAGCTTCTTATCGTATGGTCAGTGGTCAACCTAGCATCAAAGTTGTTCAAGCCTCCCGAAGGCCTCTGACGTGGCTTAACGACTGTTATCTTATTTGACAACAACCGGGACCGACCTTTTACGTACCCTCCGAAGCACGGCGACGCCTAGTTGTAATAACATTATGCGGTTACTCATCTATGGAAGGACTGCGCCAAGGTTTGCTTAACCTACAGATCGTTTACCGACCGGTGAACGCAACTATAGGCACTATAGGCGCCTCCATATACTCGTATGTACATAGTGTGCACGATGGAATCATATTTAGGCATAAAATATTACGTTTAATTCACGCACGTAGAACATTGTAGAAATTAGTAGAAATAAGTTTATTATTATTAGAAAATTCTAGTCGTTAAGAATACGAAACGTACGAAAGAATAATCGCGAACATTGTAAGCGGCGGCGATCCTTCGATCAAGCGCACCGACTGTTCCCGAAAGGTCAAGAACGAGACAGATATATAGGCGAGTCGCGTACGCGCGAGCGAGACGGCGGCGTTCTCGAACCTCGCGCGGTGCGGCACGGAGCGCTTGATCATTCCGTTTGATTCTAGATTAGTGTAGAAACAATGTTCATGAATATAAATAGGGACGCGCGCTGCGTAACATCAGTTTAAGTTACAAACTCATGGTGATCAGATCACTCGGAAGAAAGAACATTGTACGAACATAGTAAATAGTGAACATAGTGTAGAATATTGTTGTAAAGTTTAAGTTGTAAACTCATGGTGATCACTTGGAAGAAAAGAACATAGTATGAACATAGTGAACATAGCGAATATTATTGTAAAGTTTAAGTTTTAAACTCATCAAGTGAAGATCGTGAATAAGTAAAGTAAAGTAAAGTACATAGTGAATAAACCGTACATAGTAAAGTATATGAACAGTGTATAGTAAATAGTTTATACCTAATACAGTCCACTTTGAAGAATTGAAGAAAATAAAATAAATATATTACTTCGCAACCGGTGTTCTTATTGGAAGAATAGTAATCCTCCACATTGCTGGTCACTTCGAGCGCCGGATTGGAACAGTGCAAGAACAAAGGATGCCAGTTACGCGAAGTTATAAAGGAAGAATAATCGAACAGTTGGCGACGTCGGAGACTACTACTGCCCTCACGTCAGCCACAGAGATGTTGAACACCGCGACAATGTTGGAGCCCGCCACTTCGATGGTGTCAACGACCGCGATCGCGCTGGGGTCAGCGACCGCGACTACGACCGCCACTACAGCTGTGCCTGCGATGACAGCGGAAGGTGCGAGGTCACGTAGGACGTCGCGCGTGTCTGGAAAACGAAGACGAGAAATTCTTGCGGCCGAAGAGGAAGTCGCCGCGCTGAAGCTCGCCCTCGCCGAGTTAAAGTTGAAGCGTCTTCGCGCCGAGATCGAGGACGAGGAAGAAAATTGTGATTCATCATCGGATGAAGATGAAGATGATGCACACAGCCGAGTGAAGGAATGGCCGGACATGAACGAGGTCACCAAGGTGAAGGATCCTGTTTGGCGAGGACAGAATACTCCCAAGGAGGAGGGAGTACCTGCGCGTCAGCTGGACGTCACTTTGTTGACGGAAGCGCTCGTGCAAGCTCTGCGGATGTCCAGAGAGGCACCGCGGTATATTCAGGAGCTGCCAATCTTCACCGGCGAATGCAGTAGCTGGTTGGCGTACCGCGCTGCTTATCGAGAAACGTGCGGAATGTTCTCGAAAGTCGAGAACATCGCAAGAATAAGGAGAAGTTTGAAAGGAGCTGCTCGTGATGCCGTCAGCAGTCTCCTCTACAGCCAGCCGGATCCAGAGGCTATCATGGAGGCTTTGGGACGAAGATTTGGAAGACCGGACGCACTGGCTATGTATGAAATAGAGAAATTGAGAAAATTGCAGAGAGTAAATGACGAACCCCGCGAACTTTGTATATTCGCGAACAAAGTATCGAACATCGTGGCTACGATCGAGGCCCTTAAGAAACCCCACTACTTGTATAACCCGGAGCTGGTGAAGATTACATTGGACAAACTCACACCTGTTTTGAAAAGTAAGTGGTACGACTATACTTACAAGTACAAAGAAGATGTACCGGACTTAAAGAGACTTGCCGTATTCCTGAACACCGAAGTTGACAAGTGTAGTGCGTACGCACTACCCGAGAACGTCGCGACGGCCGGCACACATGTAAAGTCGCACAACAATGAAAATGAGCCGCGGTACGAGCGAATTTATACAGTGGTGGATAAGAAACCACAGTGCCACGTATGTATGAATGAACATAGACTAGCCGATTGTAGTAAGTTTCGTAACGCGAGTGTGAATGAACGATGGGACATTGCAAAGAAGTGTAAACTGTGTTTCCGCTGCCTGCTTAGTACGCATAGACGTGATAACTGTCGTGCGAAAGCTTGCGGCGAAGATGGCTGCAACATGTCTCACCATCGGCTGTTGCACCATAGGAAGAACATTGGGAAAGCGCAACTAGCGTTATCGAAGCCTGCCGAGATAACGCAGACTCTGGAAATGGTTAAGCTGTGCTCTTTGCGCGACCGTGAAGCTCCCGCTGAAAAATGGAACATGAAAATGGTCGGAGATCGGACCACACCGAACAAGTGGCTCACTAATCGCGCCACAGGACAATTGCTGCAGTTCAATGACCCGTGTGGGAATAGTAAACACATCGTGGCTGCAGCATGGAAACGTACAAGGGGAAGGTCGCACAGTGACCCTACCTGGAGAAAACGTGAAAAGATTCACGGTGGAGAAAAGCCGGTGTTGAGCGAGCAACGACGGCAGCGTTGGATGGAAAACTATTACCGCCAGCCTACACTCCAACACCGGCGGGAGCAGCGCACATCGGGAACATCTACAGCCGACGAACATGGACATAGACATCGCCACGGACAACGTACATCCAGTGACGACCGAACAGAGGAGCCATCGTGCTGCCAAATTAATCGCGAGTTGCGACGGCGGGAGAAATGTGCACGATGGAATCATATTTAGGCATAAAATATTACGTTTAATTCACGCACGTAGAACATTGTAGAAATTAGTAGAAATAAGTTTATTATTATTAGAAAATTCTAGTCGTTAAGAATACGAAACGTACGAAAGAATAATCGCGAACATTGTAAGCGGCGGCGATCCTTCGATCAAGCGCACCGACTGTTCCCGAAAGGTCAAGAACGAGACAGATATATAGGCGAGTCGCGTACGCGCGAGCGAGACGGCGGCGTTCTCGAACCTCGCGCGGTGCGGCACGGAGCGCTTGATCATTCCGTTTGATTCTAGATTAGTGTAGAAACAATGTTCATGAATATAAATAGGGACGCGCGCTGCGTAACATCAGTTTAAGTTACAAACTCATGGTGATCAGATCACTCGGAAGAAAGAACATTGTACGAACATAGTAAATAGTGAACATAGTGTAGAATATTGTTGTAAAGTTTAAGTTGTAAACTCATGGTGATCACTTGGAAGAAAAGAACATAGTATGAACATAGTGAACATAGCGAATATTATTGTAAAGTTTAAGTTTTAAACTCATCAAGTGAAGATCGTGAATAAGTAAAGTAAAGTAAAGTACATAGTGAATAAACCGTACATAGTAAAGTATATGAACAGTGTATAGTAAATAGTTTATACCTAATACAGTCCACTTTGAAGAATTGAAGAAAATAAAATAAATATATTACTTCGCAACCGGTGTTCTTATTGGAAGAATAGTAATCCTCCACACATAGTTATTTCTATGAAACAGCTTTCAGAAATTTCGACTATTAGCAAGCCATCAAGTCAATACGAATAAAATATGAAAACGATCGGCTATTACTTGAGAATGGCTGGCGGCATATTTGTGTGGCCATCAGCGGGTGATTGGGGTGACTCGGGTGCCAAACATCCCCGATATGGCAGTTTGCACCCCACGGGACGAGCGAAATGGTCCGTGCTACGACGGGCACAGGGTTTGTTAAGTTTTATTGCTAAAATATTTGTATTTTGATACAAAGGTTTCATGATAAAACTAACATAAACAATTTTTTTGCGTATTCTAGGGTTTTGAATTTGGTTATTTATAAAAAAAAATATGGGGTATGAATTTTACACTAAAAGATTGTTAATTCAATATGTTATATAGATGAAATTAAATAAAAACACTTTAATTAAAATAAACAAAATATAAATAAAATCATTATTCATAACTTTTATTTTATTACAACTAATAGGATAATTTTACATAGAATTTCAACTCTATAGAAATATCTCCAGCATTACACATTTATGATGAAGATGAAAGTGAAATTGTGACATAAAATACAATGTACATAAAAGCTATAGTTGCATTCACTTTTACGTCATATGCTTAAAAGTAATATATTTTCAATAACCCCTTACACCCTATAAAAACGCCATGTCAGTGAGAACGCCATCAATACGAAATAATCCCCTACTTTTTAACACTTCGACGCCCTGAGCGTTTAATACCATGATATAACGCCGGGACATTCTCACCCCGAAGTCGTTTTGACCAAATTATATCCTAACGGACACTTTGGCATAAATCTTGAGAGCTTATTTGTACCGAAAAATAGTCGGCTTTGTATCAGGTACAGTCACAAGCAAAAATATGTACTTACCCGCTTTGTGTGTTATATATGCACACACAAAAGTGGGATTGAAAATTCAAAATTTTTGATTCCACTTTTGTGTTCAACAATGTCTATTGATTTATTGCTATGAGTCAATAAAATACAGTATTATGGAATTACGTTGATATAATTTTGTTTGTGTTATTTAGCCCGTTATCGTCTTACTGCTAGGCAAAGGTCTCCTCCCGTAATAAGAGAGGGGTTAGGCCTTGAGTTCACTCCGCTGGTCAAGTGCGAGTTGGAGAATTGCATGCCCTCAAGAAATGTATCAAACAAATTTAAGGCATGCAAGGTTTCATCACGATGTTTTCTTTAACCGTTAGAACAAGTGACTATTGTTTCTAATACACTTTGATGATTTAATTGGCAAAAATGCTGTTGAAAATATGTCGTAAGCAGATATTTTTGCACATAACTGTACTAGTATTTGAGGGTTACAGTAGTAATTGATTTGCTAACGGGACTTATTTAACCCGCCGGGAGTCGTTTTATGTTTCAACTTGTGCTGTCATTCTGGGGTTAGGTTTAGGGTTATTTTACTGTAGTCCCGCGGGTGCAGGGTTAAGGTTTGGGTTATAAAATTGGTGTTTTTGTGTTTACGGCTTGTTGTTAATAAATTTGGTATCTGTTTTATTACTGAAGGTTTTTTAGTATTGCGATTCGACTGTCAGTTTTGAAATATGATTTTATTATTTATTTGAAAAATAAAATCTGTGTGTTTTGGTACTAGGAACAAAAATTGCCTATTACTTATTTTTTATTTCGGAAGCAGATACTGAGTAATGCAACTATGATTTTTTTTTACAGGTCCATTACATACAGGAAAAGACATCAACTATGATTTACAAATTAAGAAATAATGAACACACTAACATATCCGACTATTTTCTATTCCATCTCAAAAACTAGCCACACAAACTAAAATCCCAAGACACAAATAATCGTTTTAATTGAGTGCCAGCATTTGTAGAATATGTAAGTAAAACAGCTGACTTACTATCTACCTAACTACCTACCTACTTTCACGGACAATTGGGTAGTTGACTAGGTTAACAAAAAAATATTCAGCTCGTACCCGTAAAAAGTTCATCTAAAATGCTCAGATTATGTAGTTTGATTCGTAAATAATGTTGAAATTGTAATTATTACAGACTGAAACATTTTATTAGACACTCATTTGATACCAACAAGAATATGACATAGTGACGTCACTACGACGTATTTCTATACATAAATGTGTTTGTGATATTTCATAATGAGTAGCTGATTTGACTGGTAGACTACTACTACTAACTACCCTATTCTGCAAACGCTGCAACTCGATTATAACAATTACGATTTCAAATAGACGGTTTTACCCTATAGACAGAACCAACCTGACTATATACCCATTTTCACTAGAGGCACAGCATTATGCCCTCGCTATCCTCGTCCCATACAACCTTCATTACTCCAACCTGATTAGTCAAACGTAAAAGAACTCGCACATCTGACACCCCGAAGGCATTGACCTCTCAGAAAAGCCTTCATAGGGAAGCTGTGTCACAGCCTCCCTGTTTGAAGGCTTTTCTTGGTGTTCCGTGGTGATTACTGGCCTCATCGCGCGGAATATTATTTAATAGCAATTTGAGGAGCTTGTAACGTGGGCTGATAAGGTGGTGTGTCAGTATGGAGACGTTGATATGGGAAAGTATGGAAAGGGTTGGTTTGATAGAAAATACAGTGAAAGATAATATTTTTGGTACATTTTATTTAGAAACTATAATAGCTATTAATAGGTCGACGTTATTATTTTAATGACTTTGGTTTTCATTAACGTAGATTGGTGATTTAGATCCCACGTTGGGCGCCAGTTGCACTCATATTAACAAAACGTATTTAATTATGATAGCTACCGTAGTCATTTATCCTGATAGATACGCATCATCAAGCATATTTCATTAGTCACCTATATGATGCATCCTGTAAGCATCGAACGTCTCTTCAAACAACAAATAGAAAGCGCAATTAATAAAATAATTACTCCTAAGCTTAGAGTTTCGATTTAGGTAATAGCTCAACATAATTATTACTTGAAAGTATTTAGATCTAAAAGCTTGACACAATTGATAAACAAATAAAGTTTCCTAGTATTTTGTTAAAATAAATTGTAGTCATTTCCAGTATTTTAAGTCCGAGTACACATCAGCTGAGAACGACCGGACGGGCGTGTGATAGAATGTACCATACATATGTATGTATGTATGTATGTATGGCCGACAAACTAGGACGAACCCTTATTTTCATGACAGTGTCCCAGTGTTCAATTTTACTTATTTATCTAGAACATATAGAAAAACTTTCTTAGATACCTAGTGTCTAAATATAAAGATAGTTATTTTTTTATGAAGTTTTTTTTTACCTGGACTATAAAATGAAGCATTATACAAATGACTATTGTATTTGGCTATTTGAAATTCATTATTTGATAAAATCAATATACTTGGCTTGTTAGTACATACAAGTCATTAGTGTCAAAACTTTTTATACCCATTCCGTACCAATTTAGGGCAAAAATAGTAAGCTGAACAAGTTGTCACACCTAAAAAGACAACACTATTATTTCCTACCTTGATGTTTATCATAAATCAGAATTTATATACAAAAAGTAAAAAACTTCATTATTATCTTTTGCAAACATCAAATTGGACTAAAAATAACCCAGCGTAAGTGAAATACAATTTCCATGATCTCTCGATGACCTCTCTATCAACATTGACGATGCACTACAGCGGAAAAATCTTGAAAAAACAAACAAACAAGGGCATGTACACACAGATAAAGGCGTAGGCGTATTTCGTACGAGTTTATGACGGTCCTCATCAGCGGGATCAGCGTTTAAACTCGCCGGTGAGCCCCCACCTTTATGATGATACCACCACAGATTATAAATACGAGAGAGGGGTTTTTTGTTTTTGTAAATGCAGATAAAGATGAAATTTACTTGTGTAGGGATTTTGTAGGGAGCGAATATTTTGAAAGGTCGAGATGTTTGTTTTAATGAGTTGGATCAATTAATAATCTTGGAAACGTCAATTAGGTTGATACTTATAGCCACATACTGCTCTTATAGAAGTAGCGTGAATTTAATTTTTTTTTAAGGTAAAGTAAGATAAAAAATATATATATTTTGCAAATATGGCCACAGTTGCTAAACATAATGTTACAGGTGTTGCTTATATTGTTTTTTGATCGTATTCGCCTGTAAATACAATTATATCGAATTTGATACTAAGTGCTAGAACCAAGATTAATGAGAATATTATCTGCTGCCTTTTCAAAGCGTTTCAAAGAGTATCTTTATTAATAAAGCTCTATTTGAAAAAAAACGGTATCACAATACAAAATTTTTCCGAAATGTCGATTTAGAGGAAACGTCCACTGACGTGTTGTGGTGCTATTTTTATTAAGCACATATTCCGTGTTACAATTTGTCATAAAAATCACAATAAACATAATTCATAATTTTACAACACACGCGATGAATGAACAATCTTTTGATCTCAGTACAAATATAAAAATATAAGTAACTTTGATACACTGGCAGCAAACAATAAAGGCCCATTTACATGATGCCATTTTATTGCACAGAATAGAGTTATAATTGAATGCAATTATTTAAAGGCAATAATTGACCTTCAAGAATTGTAAGCAATTGTTTACACGTTGATAGTCGTAAAAAAATTGAATACAATAATTGAATGCAAATCTAGACAAGAAATAATCGCAAGTGTCTTTTGTTTACATACCATGCGATTATGTTTAGGCGACTATTGCTTTCAAGTCTTGACTTGTCTAAACATTGACTTGTAAGTACGTGTACCACTTACTGGCGACTTGCTTCAATTATTGTACGTATTTGCATTGGCAAATTTTTATTCAATTGTTGAACGTATTAGAGCAAAGGTGTTTCTTCAAAAACATGAGTCAAAAAGTGTTAAAATTCGGTTCTGCTGCTTTAATTAAGTTTATTGAGATTTATCGCAGTCATGATTGTTTATGGGATACTGAAAATCTGAACTATAAGAATCGTGATGCACGTAATGCGGCACTAGCCGCATTTGCGCAGGAATTTGGAGTTGAAGGTTTCGGACCGAAGGAAATTACAAATAAAATCAAAAATTTAAGGACGCAGTATCATGGGGAAAGGAAAAAGATTAAAGATTCTATGGGAACTGGTTCCGGTACTGCTGATGTTTTTATATCTAAACTGTCTTGGTATAACCTAATGGATTCGTTTTTAAAGAAAAGATCTGAACACAGACAAACAACATCAAATATGGTATGTATTTATGTAATTTTGTGAAGTACAGCTAGGTGCAATAATGTACAATAAAGCATTCCTTAATTTTATCGTATAGGTACCTTAAATAATTAAAAAATGGCATTGTCTTGCCATGGTACAGCACCACCATGGTTAAAATAATTACAATAATTATCACGGATTCTTAAAGCTTCTCTTGTACTATGCCTATTATTCTGTGAAGTTATATTTTCAAAAGCCCCGCTTGAAAAATGTTCTCTCCAAGTACCAAGACGACCTCCACTTCTTGGACATTCTTCATCAATAAAACCTGGTGGTGTATAAGACGCTGGTGAGGTTTTCCTTAGCCAGTTGTGTAATGCGCATGATGTTTTCACTATAACGTCTACTTTGTCTATACTTGTAGTAATTGGCTTTTCGAACACTCGAAATCGGGCTGTTAATATTCCAAAAGCATTTTCTACGATTCTCCTACATCTACACAATCTATAATTATAAATTTTTTGTTCTCTTGTTAAGTCGTTACGACGAGGATATGGTTTCATCAAATAAGGTTTTAAGGGAAACGCTTCATCGCCAACAAGTACTGAATTACTTGGCCAATGTATTGTGTTTTCTTCGATGGCCTTCTTTAATGTGCAATTATTAAATATTCTACCCTTTGCACCCACGTCAATATACGTGAAACAATAATCGTGATCTACACAAGCTAGTAATACAATACTAAATGTACTTTTATAATTAAAAAAGTCTGAGCCTGTGCAGGGAGGACATTTTACATTTATATGCTTCCCATCAATGGCGCCATTGCAATTGGGAAAATTCCATCTCAATAAAAAACCTTTTTGAATTTTATTCCAGTCCTCTTCACATCTTGGTACCTGTAAAATAATATATGTTTTCAGGATGAAGCTTTCTTCATATCGCAAGCGAATACATCACAAGATGATATCGTTTTTGAATATATCGATAATACAGAAAATAACCCTAATATTCCGAATTCAGATGTACAAGTCCTCCACGCTCCATCTCCGATGCCCAAAAAAACGACCAAAAAGACTTCTGGTTATATAGAATCGGCTTTAAATAAGTTGGATAATATTGAAAAACGGGCGAGACTAGAGAAAACTGATGATGATTTAGATAAATTCGGCAAATATGTTGCATCTTCATTGCGTATATTAAATACCGAAAATAGTATACATGCTCAAGACGAAATACAAGCAGTATTGTCTAAATTTAAACTACTGGATCACAAAGAAAAGGAACGAAAGAACTCTACTCCTATGCCAGAATCTCCATACTCAAAACAAGGCAGTGAAGATACGTGGTGGAACTCATAATTTTTCTATTTTGTAACTGATCAATTACTTTGTAAAACTAGTAAAATTATTATATTCTAAAGACAGCTACTTTTAGTACATACCTTTATATAATCTTCTAATGCTAAATAAATAGCTTCGAGAACTTCAACCAAGAAAGTACTTATAGTACACTTAGGTACCCTGAATAACTGTGAAAGTGTACCAAGTGAATCTCCTGTTGCCAAATATTTTAATATTATTTCTAATTTTATTCGAGCAGGGATAGCATTACGCATTGTACAATTTTGCCTTTGTATAGAAGAACCAACTTTATCTAACAAATAATAAAACTGGGTTCTGTTCACACGAAACATGTTCTTGAAGTCATCTTCATTTTCTATTTGCAACTCCAAACAAAGGTTGTTAGATACTCCAAGAATATCTCTCCTTGCTATCCATTTTTTGATCCAACACCTTTTTTTACGTTTTTTTCTCAAAATTTCCTGCCTTAGAAGAGCAGCAACGATTAATACACCCTCACTCACTGCACTCATGTTTACAAATGAGAGAATATAATTGAATCCAAAAATTGCTAAGAAATTATTGTATGTATTGTTTATACCAAGAACATTCTGGCAGGGAAATATTGCCCAAAAAGCAATAATGTTGTATGTAGTTTAGACAATGCGAGTCATTTATTGCTTTGATATTATTGTATGCAACAGGCAGGAAACTTGCATCGTGTAAATGGTCCTTTATAGTGTATTAATATATACAAAAATATTTTACAATGTCATACTTTCTTTTCAATGAAAAATAAATATAAAATCCATACAGTTATTGCAAATATGGCAGTTTGTCTGTAACAATTTCACAGCTAAACTGCGAACTGCGGAACTGATTCTGATGCAATCAGGCATTCAGATAGCTGAAGACACGTGTCATACGTAGGCTCTTTTTTAAGAACATAAACCCCAGAGCATTTGATGTAGGGATGTAAACTTTGTACATGAACTGAGCCGCACAATTCAACTAGTCACTACATAGTATAAAACATAGTCGATTTTCACTGTCTGTCTCCAAGTATGCTTTGATTGTTTAAACTACGCAACGGATTTTGATCCAGTTTTTTAATAGATAGAGTGATTAAAGTAGAGGGTTTAGGTGTAAAAATTGTAAATGTATTTTGTCAAGTAAATTTTTAAACCGTTCGAAGCCGGAGTGGAGAGTTATTTATAAGTATATGACACAACAAAAATATATTACACCAAAAATAATAATATAACAATGTCATATTACCTTGTAGAATATAAAAATAAAACAAATTTAAAACAACAGACCATGTTGTCGATAAAAGTAGCCATTTTGACGTCACTGCCCTATATTATATTATCGGCGCGTGCGCAAGCCGAGAACAATTTACGAGCGTCGTTTCTCGCCTGTCGCCTCGCGTTGTTTGTTCTCACATAAAACAGATGATTTTACACATTTTTAAACAAATCACTTCTTATTTTCTTAATATATTGTCGCCTGAATCAGCTGGTTGTTTTGTAATCGTACGATTTGTGGGATTTTAGTGTTGATTTGAAAATTGTTGGTGGTTTGAGTGTGACATATTCTGATTTCTAGAAACAAATATGGTACTTTGTTGGTTTTTATGCCACTGCTTTGTCAAGACGAATTATTGTTAAGTAATCTTAATGCATATTGTATAGGTGCTTACAGTTTACCTCATCTGATTCTCTAGGTTACTTTTCAAACTGTATTGTTCCATTGTTGGGCAAAGATCTTCCCTTCTTTTTCTCTTCTCAGCCATTATTTGTCAATGCCTGGTAATATCAAACTAGAAATCATATTCTTTAACTCGTATTTACCATACATACTTGTACATAGGTAGTATTATGTACGATTCAACTATTGAGGCAAAAGCAAGAAATAAATTTAAAATATCTCATACACAAAATTGTTACTGTTATTTAAATTCCAAATGTTAAATTCAAATAAGCTTGCGTACAAGCATTATACTACATTATAGTAAATACTACGGCAGCACGGGCTTGGCAGGGCACGTTGAACTGTCCAAATAATTAAGCCTTACATGTTAAACTTTATGAAAATTCGTGCACTACGCCAACCACCGCATAAATTGTCTCCAATGTTTGTATTTTATATAGTTTTCGGCTATTACGCTTATTACAAATGGACTTTATGTAGCTATTTTAATGGTAAACTAGAATTGGATATATTCTATAACGCTAGAAAATTACATAGACATGGGGACACTATGGGAAAATATCAAAGTGTACGTTGTTGGAAACCATGTCATTGTGTAATCATATAAAACTAGACCTGTTCTCATTGTTAGCAAGCTGTTATAGTGATAGCATTTTCTTCCATAAGTATCATGTACAGTGTAAACAAAGTGATTATAATGCTGATTGGAAATCGCACAGATAAGAAACGGAACTGATTTTTTTTTTAAGACACCTCTGAGAATTGATCTTGTGTCGCGGGGACTTTAACACTTATACAAACAACGGACACAAAGTACAGACACGATACAACTATTTGGGGTTGCACAAATAATTGTTCCGTGTGGAAGTCGAACCCACGACTCCCCCCACCCAATGCGCGGCGTGGCGACCTTAAGTCAAAATCATACAAGATTTATATCTTACTTATTCGTTTTTGTGTATTTCATCGTGTGATTATAATAATGTTCAGTAGGTACCTACTTTAATAGTGTGCAACTAGACCAAAGTATCTATCGGTTAGTAGTCGAATTATCTTCGACTACACTTCCCTCAATCCCTAGGTTAATGTGATTACCCAATAGTCGATCAATCGCTCCACATTGACCAAGTCTGTACTGTACAATCCGTATTTAGTAGGCCGCCTGCTACAATCACTAGTAGGCCCCATAAATCTGACCGGCCAATAAAAACGCCTGCCCGGTATGTGATACTAGTGTGTAGTATATAAATAGTTCGTCTATATTGATTTGGTAATACAAATACGATGGATTAAGTTACGGAGATTGTTATGAAATATGAGTTTGTTTGTAGTGTGGTGGTTAGTTGATAAAATGTTCGGGAAAAAAGTATTTGCGTTTTTTTGTGATTATATTAAAAGTATAAATCAACCTTATTATTATTAAAGTATTGTAAAAATAGTTGTTTAATAAATAGTATTTCCTGTATTGTTGTGCATCTGTGATGGAGTGAATCTGAAATTGTATCATGCCTGTATCTGTGGAGCAGTAGTTAAGGTCATTTCGCAGCTACTTCTACGCCGCGGAATGAATAGGGTTCGATTTTGCACAGGGATGTTATTTAGAGTCACTTCTTTTTCTTTTTTTTCTTTTTTAAAAGACAACTCCCGCACTAAGAATTGCTCTTGTGTCGCGGGGACTTTTACAAACATACAAACAACGGACACAAAGCACAACCAGACCCGAAGCAATTATTTGCGGATCGCACAAATATTTGCTCCGTGTGGGAATCGAACCCACGACCTCCCGTTGCAGTGGTATCGGCGCGGCGTGGCGACCTAAACCACTGCGCCACGGAGGCAGTCAGTCATGTCTGTAAAATTATTTATAGAAATGTTTTACAGAGTAAATATATTCTTAGGGAAAAATTGAGAACACGTTTAAGAAACGGTAGAATAAAACACATACTAAGATTAAAATTTACCCTTTACTATTAACAATACTAAGCCAAGTCGCGGGGCAGGTGTCCTTAAACGCGGGGCTGGAGTGTGACAGATGTATGTCTAGCAGCTCCGCGATGGGCAGCATGCGGGCCGCCAGGGACTTGAGCATCTCTATCACTTGCGGCCCCACGTGCTGCGGCTTGGTCGATAGTACTTCCAGGGTTCGGGAGCGGATGGCGAAGTTTACTGTGTTGCGGAGGTGGTACTGCAGAAAATAAATTATTGAGAATGTTATAAGAACATTTCTTATTTTCCTGAGCTTTCCTGACATAAGCCACTTATAGGCTTACGTCGGGTACATTTCAAGCTCAAAATTAATTTATAGAAAAACTAAATGTAGGACAGCAAAAGATAGCTATATGTATTCTTATAGCAAGGACTCATAGCGGCTTGATGCTTCAATATTGAGACACATAAAATATGTATGTACATATATCAATCATCTACTACTTTTTTTTATTCTTCAGCTTCATAATTTTGTAACCACCATGTAATCAGCCAAAACAGGAAATCTAAACTTTAACCTAGAACCGTTATAATTATGTTGGCCACTAAGATTAGATGTTTTTTTCGCTGATTACATGGTGTCATGAAAACATGTTCATAACAATTATGTAAGTACTGTAGATCCATGTGAAATTACAACAAAAGACACCTGTATCAGTAGTGCAACGCCCAGGTGTATAGGTTTGATTTCCATGTCTTTCAACTTTTTCACCAGCGTCTTTGGCGTCAAATCATCAGCGTTGCCTAGAGCTGACAATATTCTCGGAGCCTGTAAAATATATAAACATTTAAAAATGCTGTATGTAGTCGTTGGTTCGATTGCCATACGAAATAATTATTTATATTATTTTATAACTCTTTGCCAGAACCTGGATAGAAACCTAAAGAACTGAAGACTAAAAAGTAGTTTTAAAAATCGGACCATCAACTCTCCTTACTGTAGTGGCGAGTGACCAAAACTAAAACTTGAACACCACATCAATTACTTTCATCCACACAAGCACTACAAATAAACCTAACCTAACAAAACGCAGGTAACATCATGTTCTGCAGTACACGACTAAATCAAGTGCTCTCGCTATAACGCTAGCAATCTAGTGCTTCCAGCAAGACCTTACAATAGTGGCGTTGAGAAATTAAACCTAGTTGCATCCAGTCACTTTTTTTGTTCGTTAGTGAAATAAAATGAAATGGGTGGACTTATTTTTCAGGTATTTTTTTGCTAGACAGAAATTAAAATGATGTATGCTGCTGAGTATGAGAATTTTAACTATTTGTAGTGAAATAGTAGAGGATTAGCATGAGATAGCCAATAACAGAATCCGGTGGAAGGTTTTGGGGGAAACCTTTGCCCAACAATGGAAAAGTACAGGTCAATAAAAAAAATTGAAATAGAAATGAGTATAGTGAACAAGGATTGAGTCAATCACGACTGTACAAAAAAGTTTATAAGTATAATTCAGTGAGATAAGATATAAAATACTTTGAGTACATGAACTCTACGTGTTACAAGTGATCTTTACATTTCCTCATAGTGCGTGCTATCATATTTTTGGACAGGATATATTTTTCGGCTAGTCATATTTGGCCCAGGTACCTTATTTTGCAAAGAAACTACAATAACTTTGTATAACAATGCCCAATCCTGCAAAAGCTTTAAAAACAAAAGACTATCACAAAAAATGCATTATCAAATATAATGACTAAAAATCTCTGATAATTTTATTATAAGAAAAGCTTCATGTAAATGCCCATGTATAAAACCTAAATCAGTTCAGCCTCAAGAGACCTCAATACTCTAGGTAATACGGTTAAGACAAAGATTGTATTTATTTATGTATGCAAAGTGATTGCCTGTCGTTCGACGAGTGCGGTCTAGATTTATTTGTATTTATTCATGCACTAACTTACTGGGGTCAAACTTGTATAATGTATGTATGTATGTACTAGTCTGTAGTCTGAGATAAATGACATGTGAGTCAAATGTTATAGCATTGATGTAACTAGTATTTATATGCAACTAATATACATAGATTATATCTTTTAGGATCACAAAATAACGCTATTAGCATAGGCAGAGACTAAAGATCTGATCTACTAGAAAGCATAATAGCAATCGAAATTGTTTATGAAAAAGATTGTGGCAAAACATGTAGTGTTAATTCTTGTTTTAAACAATTGTTATTGAAATTAATAAATGTTGTTATTAATTATTCAAGATGTTTCATGGCTACAAAAATCCATGGTGTAAATTTCGTACGCAAGCAAACATTCTTATAGAAAATAAGTTGTCAATATAAATTCTAAGTCTAGATCTGAAGTGTAAGTCAATTAAAAAAAACAATACTGAAAAAAATCGCTCACAACTTCACAAGACACTTTCCAAACTAAAGTCTATTAAGTTAAAGAAGTGAATTAAACTCGTAATGCAATCTGCGCTAAGCCAGATATCTAGGCATTATCTTTTGTCTGGCGCGAGTAAACGACGGATAGATTTATTGTGCTCCCAACTATTCCAATCCAGTAGATATTAAATTCGTTGCGGATTCTCAGACAGACTGTACCTGAGGATCGTAATGTGACGTGCACATTTCTTGTGGCAATAGACGTGAGAATATATCGTTTTTGGCACAGCAACTTGTAAGGTGAGAGTATTGATTGCAACTGCATGGAAAGGAATGACTAATGAACGATTCAAATGGTGTAAAAAAAATACAGGTGGTATTTTTGTTGTACTAGAAAAACTACTGCAGCTTTTTAGCCACTGCCTGTCTACATTTCCGTCTGTCTATCTATCTATCTATCTATCTGTCTGTCTGTCTATCTATCTATCTATCTATCTATCTATCTGTCTGTCTGTCTGTCTGTCTGTCTATCTGTCTGTCTGTCTGTCTGTCTGTCTGTCTGTCTGTCTGTCTATCTATCTATCTATCTGTCTGTCTGTCTATCTATCTATCTATCTATCTGTCTGTCTGTCTATCTGTCTGTCTGTCTGTCTGTCTGTCTGTCTATCTATCTATCTATCTATCTGTCTGTCTGTCTGTCTGTCTGTCTGTCTGTCTGTCTGTCTGTCTGTCTGTCTGTCTGTCTGTCTGTCTGTCTGTCTGTCTGTCTGTCTGTCTATCTATCTATCTATCTATCTGTCTGTCTGTCTGTCTGTCTGTCTGTCTGTCTGTCTGTCTGTCTGTCTATCTGTCTGTCTGTCTGTCTGTCTGTCTGTCTGTCTGTCTGTCTGTCTGTCTGTCTGTCTATCTATCTATCTATCTATCTATCTATCTGTCTGTCTGTCTGTCTGTCTGTCTATCTGTCTGTCTGTCTGTCTGTCTGTCTGTCTGTCTGTCTGTCTGTCTGTCTGTGCATGCGAGCTCGCGTGTGTGTACGTCTGTCTGTACGTATGTTCGTGTTTGCGCGCGTGTTTGCATGCGTGCGTATTTGCATACATGCATGTGTATACTCACAGTGAACATAATATCGTAGATCCTGGCGGCGGCGTGGAACACCTGCACGTCTGCCATCTGATCGTGCATGTCGCGGCTCTCGACTGACATGTAGTAGCGGTGCGCTGTGTCGATGCGGTTCTGATTTGTTGTGTTACGAGGCAGATCCTATGTACAACCATTAATATTTTATTTACTGATTCATGAGATTCAGGACAGTTTTGTAGAAAAAAAATCATTTGTAATTTTCAAAGCCGGGAATTCGACCCCAGACGTGATTAGTAATGACACAAGGCCATCGTAGGCAAGTATTGACTGTTATAAGGAAACTGATCTATGTGGTTCCCCAACTATGTAGCTAGTCTAAACTTTACGTCTAAAACATATTTTTTATGTAAGGTTTGATTTTATTAAATTATATACATATTATAATTTAATTTGTATTCAGATCTACGTATAAAACCTAATTCCATCAATTAATATTCATACCTTATCTACCTTCAAAACACATACATAAATCATTGCAAATTGGTTCGAGATAGCACACACATCCATCAGCTAATTTATGTGTATAAATAGCTATAAGCATACCTTGGCGATGTCGATCAGCTTCATAATGAGGGACGAGTAGATACGGCGGCTGATCGCATCCGTGCGACGAGAACGGTAGTTGTCTACCTCCCTGGAAATATACTCCTTGTTACGTATGATATCCTAGTACCGGGTGTTAAAAAAATCTGAACTTTATTAATGTTTTTTTTTAGATTTTGGTTTTAAATCCTCTCGCTTCTAATTAATTAATCTTGGAACATGATACAAGTGGAAATCTATTTGTACCGCTAACACGTCTTAACTGCTGAACCGATTTTGATAAGATATATGTACCTAAGCGTGGCGATATTTGAAAACTGGGGACTAAACATAGCTACTTTTCGCGACTCAGCTTATAGCTCACTGTCTATTTTAAACTATAATCAGCTTATAGTTTAAAATAGACAGTCAGGGTTTGTTGATAAAATTATATTATAAAAAAATATACTTTTCCTTACACGAGACATTGTATAACTGCGCGAAAATTTCATAAATGTAATATTTTATAATGTTATAAATAACATTAAATAACATGGCAACGAATTTTTTGTCCAAAATAAATTAACTTCTAAAACATGGGTTTTAACTTAGCCTACACACAATTATCCTGCAAAAAGTAGAAACCTAAATATGCAGTGGAATACGGTAGACATTCTCGTTATTTTTGTTTAAAAACTCTTCACTTGGGAGAGGAACTAATCGAGGAGAGACCAACTTTATCTGTTGTAGTTACGAACCCGTAATCAATACTTGCAACTGAGTTTGAGAAAAGTTTCCAATGATCTTGATATTTGAAAATCCGTTAATTTCGATCCTGTTATGGATAAGTTCATTAACTTTTGCTTAATTAAAATGATTAATTGCCGCTGTGTCGGTTGTGTATCAGGCTGCTAAACTCGAGGTATCGGGTTCAATTTCGGATCGAGCAATGTGTTGTTGGTCTTTTCTAATTTATATATTAGAGTATTTCTCAATAAGCCCGGATACTGGTGCTGTGCCCAGTATACGGTATTTCTTTCACCTCTGCCTAAGCCTTCGGGTACAACAGGCGTGATTAGATATGTTTTAGAAAAATATTTTTCGATCATTTTTTTTATCTAATTTATCTCAAAACGCAAATGTGTTCTTTACGCAAACAATACATATAGTCGTATTGTAATAACACAGGTAATACGGTATATGTTTGTAGATAAAACAAATATAAAGTGTTTCACGCAGGAATCAAACCGACGTTTCCGGTAACCGATGTCTGTGACACAATGGTAGTGACGTTTACATACACTTTCAAAATTGAGTCTACTCCGTGACGAATTTAAATCACTAGGTACATATTATAAAATAACTGACGTCCCGACCCAGCTTCACCCGGTTCAAAATGTTATTTTACATAAAACCTTTACAATGTTTAGACATAAACTACTCTTAAATCACTCTTTTATATATATTTATCTATTGAAAAAAACATGCGTCAAAACCCTGCATCAATATCTTTGCGTAGACTGTAAGAGAATGCCTAAGGCATTAAGGCCGCATACATACTTTTGTACATATATAAAGTCAATAAATGAATAGATAAAAATATGTTAATTATTTAGTCAGTAGTAGCTGTAAAATTTACATTTAAATCATAAAAAAAAAACTATAGTTATAAAAAGTCATTGTAAAACTTATGACGTCACACTCACCGTTTCACAATATACTTGATAAGAAGCGACATAGTCCTGTTCAAGTATACTTGGTTCTCCTTCTTCAGGTCGAAGAGCAGTTCCTCATCAAACCTCGGGTCTTGTAGCGCTTCCACTATCGCCTTCGCTAGCAGACGGTGTTCTTGGAAGTATTTCTGATTCACATACTTGAGAATGTAAGAGAGAGAAGGAGAATTGAAACGGTTTAGTAAAGCGTGCCGTTTTGAATATTTTGGGGTGTTTTGGGAACGCCGAAAAGTGTATTCGTTTATTTATTGTAACTATTTGTATTGCGTGAAAATGTAGAGTACAATTGCGCTAGTTTAATAAACTCTGCTAGTTGCAAGAACATTGCTACGATAAGAGAAATACGTATATTTTTTTTAGTGTAATAGAGCATTCGTATAGCCAATGTCAATATTATATGAACACGACGAACAAACTGATCACAAACACAGTGAATAGATTAAAGTACTGCGGCATTTCCACGTCGTGTATCCTAGGAAATATGTTCCAACATTTTCTCTTTTTCAGTTGAAAATAAAACTGGAAACATTTATCGGTTAATATCCGCAATAGTTTTATTTCAATGAAAACGCCTCGCAACGCCTCGCATGTACACTTCCATTATTCCGCCGCAAAAAACTTCGCGAATAACTTTAAACAAAGGCAGTATCCACGAATTATACATATAAAAGGCAGCGCTACCCAATTTAGATCTCATAAAAGGCCCAACTAAAAAACGTTTACATAAAAGTGGTTTTTATCTGTGTTTCACTGCATCTGAGCGTGTTATCTCGCTGTATTGTTGCCAAATTTCCTTCGCTGTTTTGCATTTGAACAACAAAACAATTACGATTACCTCTGACGAGTTGGCGGAGGCTACTCCGAGCACGAGGATGAACACAAACATACTGAAATATTCACTTAAACTGCCTATATACATTTTATTCCTCAATTTAAAATGTTTCAGAGAGAATATTTGAGTAAAGTTTTATATTCACAAGGGACGCTGTGTAAAATGGTGCAGTGTGGTGGTCACGCGTACACTCGTACTTGCTCGGTCATAAACTGGTTGTTAATAAAATCCTACAGCGTGTTGAGTGGTTCGTTTTCGTGTTATGATATGTGCTAAACTGAAATGTGAAACAGTTGCGACATCATTGCACAGATTATGTTGGATTTATTTGGCTTTTCAATATGGATATGGCGGAAAATGATGCTTTTGAAAATGGTTTATGTCGTGATTTGAATATATTGATTTTGAAAACAACACAATGTTTGACCACTCTTTGTGGTTGAACAATGGCAACATTTCCAACTTTGGTCTCCAATTCAAAATATTATTTCTTGAATTCTTTGGTTTCAAGTCACCTCAAACCATATATTTGCTCTAGGTAGTAATCAAGTCGACACAATGGTAGTTGTGTAGCGATCCATGAAGGCCTTATCTCAATTGGCACGTTCTTAAGAGCATACTTCATGAAAATCCTACTAATATTATAAATGCAAAAGTTTGTGAGAATGTATGTATGGATGTTTGTTACTCTTTCATGCAAATATTTCTGAACCGATTACAATGAAATTTGGTTATATAGGTAGCTGAACACCCAGAATAAAACATAGGCTACTTTTATCCCGGAGTTCGTGAGGGATCGGGATTTACACGGGAAGGGTTTCCACGCGGACGAAGTCGCGGGCGGCCTTCAGTATATTGTATTTTCATACACACACTCATCTCTTTACTGAGTGAAAAATCCTTCCCTATGCATGACCCGAGCTAACGTCAAGACGAACAGAATGCTAATCAAAGTGAGCATAAACAAGTAAGTACACACTACATCGTCCTGCGACGTCGCTCCGCTTCGCTACAGCTTCGCGACGCTTCTGAATAATCTGCTAGACCACTTGTACTATACTCGAGGGAGTAAGGGACTTGCTATTCTTGGAATAAGGGCGAGATTTCATTGGAGGTTAAAAGGTTACAGGGTAGAATTCATTTTTTTTAAGTATGCCAATTTTTATATATTTTTTGTTGTTTTTTTTACAACTCCCGCACTAAGAATTGCTCTTGTGTGGCGGGGACTTTTACAAACACACAAACAACGGACACAAAGCACAACCACACACGGAAAAAAATATTTGTGTGATCCACACACGGAATTGAACCCACGACCTGCCGATGCATTGGTAGTAAGCTTGGTGACTGGGCCACGGAGTCAGTCAAGTATGTAGAGTATGGTTTATTTACTGATAGTTTTTACATAACTACATTAAGTATTCCTTTTGTTACGGTATGCAAAAGTGCATTTCCAACATATATATAAAATCGTAATGACTACGTCGTGATATGCAAAGACCGTTGCGTGTTTGCGTTTAAAAATGCGGTAAATGTTTTTAACTACTATTTTCTTTTATCAAACAAAGAAATACTATAATTTACAATTGTCATATATTGGCAAGGTCATAATTTAAGGTTATAATTTATTACTTACAATCAAAGTACCGCTCCGCTTCAATCTAAACACACCTTTAGCAAGGAAAAATAATTGAAAAGTGTACCTATATTTTTTGAGATGTCCCCACGAGAGCAGAAGTTGCAAACTTTTAGTTATAGGGAACGAAAGTTAAAAATTTTGTACGATACCTCTTAAATATTTTATTTAGTTCAACGCCTCTGGACAATAGTCGGGAAACTAGTTAGAGAACCTTTTGCAAGTGAAATTCTAATTTTAGATTTTTCTTCTGACTGAGGATTTGATGACTGCTATCTTCATCCTTTTATGATTGCCTAGTGTCTCGCCAAATTGTTTCCTACTTTGTACCGCTATTCCACCGTCTAATTTTAGTTATAATATAAGACGAAAGATTTATATGTTGATGACAAGTGATCTTTTGAGTTAAGATCTCTTATTATACAACTAGACTATCTTTTAGTGATTGATCACCCATCCAAATCTATTACTAAGCTTACCATAGCAATGATATATTAAATCTAGACGCTGGCTGTTTTCTACGCATGTAATAAAGATTACTTTACCAAAAATAAACAGAGTAATTATGGCCTAATAAATCAAAATAAGCTATTTTCGTTTCCTCTATTTGCGCCTTATCTAAATGAAACAGTTAAGTGCATCCTCAAACCGGGAATGAACCTATTAACCGCACTACGATTAACTCATAAACTACTTTGTAGGCGCAAGTACCAGGAGCACAGTAAACAAAGTAGGTTTTATTACGTCCGTGAAAGTCTAAAAGCTATCGTTAGCAGCAACGTTAACCTGAGTTTTTGTCCTATACACAGATTGATGTAATAAATAGAGTGTAGTGCTTTGTTTTATTTTATTGCACCGGTTATAAACTTTAGGAATCTGTCATGAAAGGAAGATTTTGACAATAATAGATTAAATATCTTTTTAATTTGTAAATATTTTTGTGTAAATGATAGGTAAAGAAATTATGTTTAATGAAAAAATAAAAAAAGCAATATGTAGGCAGATCCTTAAACGTGTTCGTGGTCGAGTGGAAGCCCGACAACATAGTTTTTGTAAAGGTAATTTGTATATTAATCTACTACATACCTATCACGATATTTAAGTTTATTTAAAACTCTTCCCAAAATTTTATGAAACTTGTTCTTGATAACCAAATAACGTCTTAGTATTTCGTTCTTATATTGTCATACCAATATTATATTTAAGAAGAAATACGCTATAACTTCCACAATTAAAGCATCACGCGAGCATGTAGCACACACCTCTCACCAATGAAAAACCTCACACAAAAAAAAGACCTACACAAAAAACTTAACCCTATTTCCATAAATCGTGCACCGATAGTTCTAGCGTATTGTAAAACGTAATAAATCGTATGTTTTATACGCTACGTAACGACAACACGAACATTTGTGAGCCTGTCACAATACGTGGAAGTGCAATCTTGCCACTACAACTAGATGGCTGTACCTAGGCCGAAATTGACGGCCATTGGAGCTTGTCCTGAAATTGAGACCCGGTTTTCTGTTCGGCTTTATTGGAGCAAAATTCTAAGCTAAAGTGTTGCTCTAGGCTTTAGTTTTTAGGTTTTGTGGTAGTTTTTTTTTTCGTTGACTAGTTTTGGTTTTTATGATTGGCTATTATGCAGTACTTTTATAGATGGCCATTGTACCTTCTAACGTTTGAATGTTGTTGTACGTTTAAAACGCTAGCTAGTCATTTATAAATATGTTGAAGAAAAAATTAATCAAATATGGTTTAGTTGTTCAAAAGTTATATGCGTACATACATTTTAGTACCTTTATTCATATAAATTTATGGAATAGATATACTATTCATTTTATGTGTGCTATATGTCCACCGACGTCATAACATAACTTCTTGTTGTTAAAGTTAAGTTTCAGTTACATTATCGTGAGTTCGATCTCCGCATTGAACTACACAATATTAGTGATCCATAGAATCTTATTTTTTTCAAGTTTTCGAATCTTAAGAGTACAAAATACAAAGAAATAATGAAAATCAGAGATATTGATACCTAATACATTCTTTAAGGTGTCAAAGTAAATTACTAAATAAACCTAAATTTTCTAATATCAAAACAGTATTATATTCCAAGTGTAAAGTTATCTGTAAGTTGAGTATCGTCACGTCGATAACACTGAAGTAACAAGCTGTACTGTGAAAAAAACACGTACACTCACACTCCCCCGGCTCGTAAAAATAAAAGATAAAATTTTACGTTCGCAAGACACAGCTAGACAAAACTTAAATCTATACAACTATTGTTAACTTGTTTCTGAATGTGACTTTGCTTGCAGAAGATTTTTCTTGATGTTTTTCATAGAACGCTACTTGTTATCCTATTCGAGGATAAAGAGTAGCGAATTCTATAATTAATAATATTTTTAATTGTATATTAATTATTTTCTATCATTAATATATAATTAAAAGTGACTAGCTGATCCTCGCTGACCCACATGAGGCCAATGTTTTATTCCCTATTCGAGTCGCTTAGGAGTCAGTTTTTGAAAAAAGGAAACTTTACTTGACCCCGGGTTTTCAACTATCTCCTTGCCAAATGTCATCAAAATCTGTTCAGCGGTTAATCCGTGAAAGCAAAACGGACAGAATTTAATGTGGATTTGGGAGCTGTCTTTATAATACTTACAAAAAAGATATATAGAGCCTAGCAATTTACACACAAAGTAAGTAAAGAAAGTTTCACGTCAAAACCTATCGCAACTTACAAGCAAAAAAGTAATAGTTCAAAAATAACATTTTATTTCGTCGCTGTGATAACTGAGACGTAAAATTCCACATCCCGATACACTATGAATACATGTTGGTGAAATCACACGGGAATCGTATTCCATTTAATTTCCGCGCACTTTTCCACCGCGATGCTTCCCGCCGGAGGACACATGAGCGACGAACGAGAGAACGAATGAACGAAGATCGCTATCTATTAATTTGTTCAGTGATTTAATGAACATTTTGCTGAACGACATTTTTATCTGGTTTTAGACTTCGCTTTCTGCTTAGTGTGGTTGCTGACCTATTTTAAAATTGATATTTGAAATCAAAAGATTAAATGGTGAACTGTAAGGAAGTTAAATAGTTTTCTTGTAAAGAATTCTTTTTGTCACGGTTTTATAATTGATAGTGTAAAATGAGTATTAGAATTGAGCAATGCCTTTTTTTCGTATGTTAAGATATGAGATTGATTTACGAGTTGGAGTTCTAACCACTATAAGGACTTTGCCATGGCTAAATGACTGTGATCTTCTTAAACATCAACTACGACGTGACCTCAGAGGCATGGAGATGCTCTCCAATATAATTCTAATACTTTTTGATCTCATCAATATAAGACAGACTAATAGAAAATGTCTTTGGCAATATTTCCATCATTATACAACTATGTATTATATTATATTTATTTTTTACCTTCACTTTTTACCATTTTAACTAAAGTTTAAATAAAAGACCGTCACCTATGGTGTACACGTTGGTCGTTGCTTAAATCACTGATGTTGGCTAACTACTACTTACTGGATAAGTAGGCCACAAAAATCGTTTAAAATGATGCATAAATAGCTATGAATTGTAATAATATCACCTATAAAACGGACATCACAGTTCGATGGCTTATCTCCGTATATTCGATACATTAAACGTTTTAATGATACTCATCATGAATCTACAATTGCTAATAAATGTTCCGTTAAAATTTAAGCCCAATACATTAGTTTAACGGTTTAAGAGGTATAAAGCTTGGTTTATTGCTAAAACAGTTGTAATACACTATCAATCAAGTAACAACGATGGCTCGTTCTATTTGTAACCGGATGGCTTATATTGGGAGTATTGGGACTTGGTTTAAGAGTCTCTGGGCAGAAACGGTTAGTGCATCGCTTCGGCCTTCCGTGAGACACGCCTAGACTGAATCTGTTTAAAGTTTCAAAACGTAGAGTAGCTAAACTAGATAATTTGTATAGTAGCTTTTGTCAAAACCCATCTTTCGTAGATTTTTTTATCCATACATTATACACCAGAAACTATTTATTGGAATAAGTTATACGATAAAAATAGTTTTTAATTTGTTTGTTAACTTACTCGTATTATTTATTGTAAAAGTCCCCGCGACACAAGAACTAGTGCGGGAGTTGTCTTTTATAGAAAAAATATCTCTTTCATTGCATCCATTTTCACTACAATTACCTTCAACATAAACCTTGCAAAACATTCAAAGTTTTCACGTCACGATCACAACAGATTCAAAACCGTCTCATACTATACTACAAAATCAAAGAAACGTCTATCGCCCGCTACTATGTCCTCACCTCAAAACGTATCATATTTGTGTATCAATCTGCACCGCGGTAGAACTTTGTGACTCTATGACACTGTGACTCTATGGCAAAGAGTCAACGTGTATCAATTATTTAGATGGCTTGTCGTTTATATCACACGATACGGGGGCGTAACGACATCTCAGGTGATAAAGGAGAGGTGAATTTTTATGTTATTGATAGTGCAGTAGAATGATTGAAGGAAAGAGAGTATTGTATTGTGTGTGTTTGATTTTATTGTTAGTGTAAGTCGTTCTATCGTAAGAAATAGAGTTGTCCAAATGGAATGCTAAGGTATAACATTATTAGGTATATCATTATTAGGTATTTATAAGTAACAGAATATTCATAAACGTTGTGTGAAAAAGCTGACTACAGTTCACTGTAGTGTAAATTTTTGCATATCAGAAATCGATGTTAGGATTTACTGATTCTTGGTGTGTCCCACACACCATATTTAGTTATTTAATAAACTCTAGGTCAGTTTTGTCGATACATTACATAGATAAATATATAACTAAAGTATGCAATTTACATAATTACCTAAGATCATTTAAAAAACATGTATAATATTAGACAGACATTGATGATTGAAAACAAAAACAATACTATTATTGAAACTCGATGGCGGACGGTTCATGAAACATAATCCGGGAGAATACGTTGAAACGTCGAGCGCGACGTTAAACGACAGATTGACGAGGTAATCCAACCGGACCGACTAAATGCCACTAAATGTTTGCTAAATGTTATAGTACGACAACTTAGTAGATATACTTACCCTCTTATTCATAAAAATATATGAAGTTATGAAAGGCTTATAAAGTGTTTTGTTTCTTACACTCCTTAGCGAAATGAAAAAGAGAAAACATATCTTAGTAGCTTTTTAACTAAAATGCGTTTATAGTGTGTTTATGAATAAGAGGGTTAGAATGCACGATTTATATTGATTACTAGCTGACCCGCGCAACTTCGCTTGCGTCACATTTTTTGTTGCTACTCTGCTTCTATTGGTCGTAGCGTGATGATATATAGCCTATAACCTTCCTCGATAAATGGGCTATCTAACACTGAAAGAATTTTTCAAATCGGACCAGTAGTTCCTGAGATTAGCGCGTTCAAACAAACAAACAAACAAACAAACTCGTCAGCTTTATAATATTAGTATAGATCTATAGATATAAAACTATTCCGTTACTGAGCGACTTACTCCCGGTTTCTGAATACATTTAGCGGTAGTTTATCTTTTCAATTGCGTTTTTTTGCATAAATTTAGATAAGCTACCGCTAAATGTACCTCAGAAACTGGGAGTAACTGACTAACAGATGTATAACGCACAGCTGAAACTACTGAAAGCAAAATTCAGAGATTTTGCATGTATTTTTCTTGTAGAGTGTAGGAGATTTTTTTTGTAAATTCTATGCCAAAGGGGGTGAAGTTCTGTTATTTATCATTTTATTTATTTCCAGATTAAAGTAGCTGTAAATAGGCTACGGTCAGCTGTATAAACCTGAGGTTTCTACATTCTCTACTAAGTTGTTAGTAATTGTAAATTTAAAATAAACTGACAGCTTTAACGGAAAGTTTTAAATACAGATTTTGCACATTCCTATTAGATGTATATTCGCGAATAGTGATAGTAATGTGTGAAACGTGATGCGGTTCCTTATTGATGGTTTGGCGTTTTGACGTGATGGTGAATTTTAGCCACCTACATTTGTTAGTGATATATTATTATTGTGTAGGATTGTTGGTATTCAATATTGAGTTTCCAGATGCTAACGTTATTTGTTGTGAATGTAGTAAGTAATGTGAATTTTCTTTCTCCATTTGGCCGTTTTAAAAATGCAGTGAAATTGTGTAATAAAACTTAGAAAGTTGCTTTTACTTGGACACAGCCATTAGAAAGGAATAATTATAATAATATGATAAAATCCAAACCTACCAACGTATCTAGCCAGTGAGCTGATCGGTTGTGGAAAGCAAAAGCGTGAATGAAAAGCAACCTTTTTTATGAATTGAATGAATAAAAATATACGAAACATTTTGAACTTTTTTTAAAATACAAAAACCAGCTTTACCAAAGACAGACCATCAAATCACGAATATCATGAATATTGCAGTTACTTAGATGTTTTTTTTTGTCAACAGTGGTAGAGGGAGCGAGGGCGGCGAGGGCGGCGAGTATGAGGGGTACGCAGCGCGGCTAGGCGGCGCTCTCCGCTTGCGCCGACCACCCGATGGGCAAGACGTCCGGCGGACGCCCCGACGCAGGAGTGCGCGCGCACAGGATTGCTAGTAGAAGGTAAAGGCCTTTGTTTTCACAAACTATTTGAATTTCACCACTTATAGCAAATTATCGCTAAACAATGAGATCAAAGTACCGTAGCGAGTATTCTAAAATGCGTCAGGGAAGTACCTATTCTAGATAAAACTGGAATTGGGTACTAAAACCATGTCCAGTGTATATAAGTTCAAAATTAGCGAAGCTCATGCTCCTTGTGGACGGAATGTTCGCGTGAAATACGCGTGAAAGAATTGTGGCTTTGCCTCTTCTCCCAATCCTTCTCTCTTCCTGCAATATTTTAGACTTAGTCCAAGTCTAAAATATTGCTGGTATATCATTAAAAAATAGGATGCATGTACATGACGTATAGGTTTAAGTTATTCTTTTTACTAGAAGCCAAGTATTTTGAAACATATATCTTGCAGAGGTGCTAGTACAATGGATGCACGTTGAGGCATACTGGTACTACAACTATAAATTTCACTGACAAGTTATCTCGTGGGAATCAGCCGTTACCATCCATTGCTGTCAAGAAATAGTTTTAGTTAAACAAATAAAAATTCTACAATCATCATATCACTCGGCTGAACTAATAAAATATTCTACATGTCGATCATTTTCATTAAAACAATAAATATGCATAACAAAAGATTGACAAGTATACAAAAACTATTTACAATACAATAAACATAAAGTGACAGTAAATCAAATAAAACATATCTAATATTATAAACACATACGAACAAAACAAACAAACACACTAAGACATCATTTAATAAACATTTTACCATTGAGCAATAAAATGAGTTCAAGCCACATATAAATACACAAGCAATAATAGACCCAGTAGCTACGCTAACGAGATATTAAAAATAAACACAATATCCATTAACAAAGAAAAGTGTATGATACAAGTCTACAGACGTTTGACCGACTTCTAAATTTATATGTGAATCACACTATCATACGGACAGACAAAAGATTTTACTCAAACAGACGGCAGCAGTTGTTCAGCCATCAATCTTCAAACGTTGACTGGTGGGAAGCGTTTGACAAGGTTAAACACCTGTATTTATTTGACAACCACAACGAAATTGAACAATACTTTACAAAAACGGCTCTCTCACCGTTTATTTCTTCATAAAACAACGGTCGCTTTTCATCTCACTTCAATCGGACGGTTTTGGAAGTTAAAACATTAGGGGTACCACAAGGATGTGTGCTGGGACCGTTACGTTTGTTTACGATATCATTTCACAATATTAAGTGAGTCATCAGACGGACGATTATTGTATGATAACGATACAATGCGATTTATTTAATTAGCCACTAGACGTAAAGTGGGATTAAAGGCGCAGTGTAGCGCATACATCACGTAAGTTCGGGCAATTTGGTCAGTTGCCAATGTTGTTTTTTGTAAATATTGTCGACTGAATGGCTTCTTCTTTCATAATGAGGGGCTGAATACTCTGTTTAGATTATGATGCCTAATAGGTTCGGCTTCGTGTGTTGTTGATCGAGTGTTATGATATTTTAATATGCCTGTAATGAGATTATAATGATAATCGTAACGTTTTTGTTGCCTTTAGTAATATTTATAGCAGCATAAGTTTGAATTTTTATAAGCTAATTATGAATGAAGAGCAATTGTTGTATCATCCTACTTCCTACTAATATTATAATCCAAAAGTTTGTGAGTATATATGTATGTATAGATGTTTGTTACTCTTTCACGCAAATACTACTTAATCGATTACGATGAAATTTAGTATGTAGGTAGCTGAAGACCCAGAATACCACATAGGCTACTTTTTATCCCAAAGGTCCCGAAGAATCGGGATTTACACGGAAAGAGTTTACCGAAGTCGCGGGCGGTCTATAGTAATTTATAAAATCGACGTAATACCTCCGTAGAGGTTATTTGTATTGGTAAATAGAAATTTCAGTGAAAGAATAGAGTGACAGTTATTTCCTAAGTATATTTATGCTCTGAAAGACCAAACCTACACAGGAAAAAATAAAATGACTTGCAATCACCAGACCGTAGGGGACACAAACAGTTGCCAATAAAAAACAAAGAACACGCATTAGAACAATGTAGTATTAAAACAGATATATACAGAACTTTCATTCATAGTTAGTAGCTAATATTGTAAATGAGAGAATATCTGTCCGTCAGTCACAATTTTACACAACAGTAAAAATAGAGGTAGAAACCCTACTTACCCCCAGTTTCTAAAGTACATAGCGTGAAAATTCATGTAAAAAAACGTTATTGTATAGATAAACTACCGCTAAATGTACTCAGAAATCGGACATTAGTCTATTTTTCAATCAATCTTTAATTTATTTAAAAATGGGTAATTTGACTGTTTAAAAGGTAGATTTTGACATGATTTTATGTACACAAGCACAGAACAAAATCAGTCCTGAACCATAATTACTTATTGATAACAACGTCAAACAATTTCAGATTCCTCTATCTTAATTATTGTATAAACAAAACACAAGAAAAACACACGTAAACTTCACTAATTTACAATACACATGTCCTTGGCGAGCCCTGTATTGTAATTCTATTTATATTATCAGCTTTCCCTTAATTTCCATTAGTTATGTTTGAATCGGTCCCTCGGGGTGACGGTTGTGTGGATTTCTTGTGTGTTGTGTAAATTTTACATGTGTTTTGTGCGCGTGCGCATCGAAGTCAGTAGCTTCAGTCACAGCTGGTGTAGTGGCATTTATATCGACAGTCAATTGATCGCGGCTTCGTAAACGATTTTGGTATGTTTTGCGTTAATTTTGCTGTGTTTTTTTCACTTTTGGTTTGTTTTTTTAAACTATGTTTTTTGTTGGTGGTAGATATATTTTTTTTTAAGTACAAGTGTAGAAAATTAAATTAATGTAATTGTTTCGGAACGTCCGCATTTATATAAGTGGGTTAAGTAAATGCAAAAAAATTGCATTACCTAGTTACCTACACATTACACATAATATAGATCAGTCATGTCACACTCACTGATTTGCCATTATAAAAAACTTCTTTAAAGCTTCTTTAAAGTTTCACACATCAAAGAAAACTATCAATAAGCTTTCATTTGAGGCGATGATCGAAAATTTGACAAATAGGATACGTGATTTGCTCTAATTTGTTATGTACCTTCGAGTACATCCATTCCCTAACTAACCTATAAGATATCTTCAAGTACTTCAACAATAGATGCATGTTGTTTGTTTGTTTGTTGCAGAGACTCGTGCGTGTCGTGGGGCAGACGGGGCCGTTGCGCGGGCGGGCGCACGGGCGGCGTGTCCGCGGGCGCCGGCGGGGGCGCGGGCGCGGGCGCGTGGCGGCGGCGCGAGCGCGCCCCGCAGCCGCGCAGGCCCATGGAGATCCTCACCAGCATCTACGCACTGCTCTCTGGCGGGGTCTGTCTCCTTTTACATCATGATATATTAAAGAATCGTGAACAAACAGTTTCAATTTTGCCACACAATATTTGGTTTAGAAACTTTCACACGCAAAGTCTGAAAATGTGATATGAATGTTCTATTAGTTCCTTTCATGTTACGTGGTTTCTAGATTGTAATTTACGTGATTGTAATGTTATAAGTATAAAGCAACAATCCCTGACCTTAGGGTCTCGTACACGTGCTTGAGAACCCATATGAATTACTAGGAACAAAATGTAATCACGATACGTGAATAGATACTTAAGAATTCCATTGCTATCTAACTAAACACAATTTATATTCCGATGCAATACCAAAACACGTAAAACTCTAGTTTGGCGTTAGCAGTTACTTAGGGCAGCGGGCAGACAGTCCCATTGCACTGTCGACGTAAACCAATTTCTAAAAGATTTCAGCCTAACAGGACGACTTAACAGGATTTCTAGTTCATTGCATTGTGTGAATTTCTGACACTAACAATACAAATCATCTTTAGTAAAACTACATTTTCATTTCACAAAGGACCGCAAACAAACTCAATAACTTAAAAATATAACAGAGATTTGAAACATCTTGTCTGAGAGCATTTTATATCAGCAAGAACTACATAACTCACGTTATCATTCACAGTACACTGCGCCATTCCTACATTATTTACTTTCAAGTTCGCGGGATTGCGCTGAATGCACCATTCTACACTATTCTACACTATTCTACACCATTCTGCACTATTCTGTAGTGCAAGACCAAATTATTATCTTTTGTTGAACACAATGGTACGGGTGGACAGTAAATTAGGTTGTCATCGTTATAACAAGGGGTAATACAGCGCTGTAACGGTTTGTACTTGGCTATTTACAAGAAATTGTTGCCGTTTTAATGAAAAGATAATGGTTTTCTTTTGTGTTCACGAGGATAGTATTTTAATTATTCGTTCTATTTTGTGTTTGAGTCGTATATTTTTTTTACAACATATAGTTTGTTTATTTTTTACATTCAACTTGTTACGTATTCTTTGCGTGAGGAGGTAAAAGTCTATGTAACAAAATTTATTTTTCTTTTAAGACATCATCATTATAGCCTCCCAACTTAGTTTTGTAAAAGGGATGTCGAAAAAAAATTATTAATAATAAAATACCATAAACCTTAATATTAGTCAATTACACGACTATTACTCGATAAAATGCTATAACCGTGCTTAATATCATATGTATGATAATCGTAATACACATACCTACTAAGGACTGCAAGCTACATCTCACGTAAAAAACTAACGCATTATATATATCAAAAGTATAACCGTTATGAAGTAAGTTATTCAAAAAGTAATAATACTCTTACAATTTAGTTTCGGTAAACGATAAACAAAGTTTTTCCTACTTACACTACAGGAAAAACCTTCGCAAACTTTCATGAACGAAATGTTTCATGATTCCAACCCGTTTATAAAGATATCAGACGTTTCACAAACTGACATATTTAGCTTCAAGCCCTTCAGTAAACAATAGCACGTTTCGTGTGAATGTTTTAAACTCAATTGCAATTCAAATAACGTCAGCCAAGTGGTTCCCCAATTTGCGCCGATTTTACTGTAAATATTTAAAGGTTTTTGTATCGCCACTTAATATTCTATTTTAGCCTCACTCCTCGTGTTCACAAGAGCTATTTTCCTACAGCAAGGGGTGAACCCGAAGATTGATTCTGTTGCATTCCGACTGCACTGCGGTGCCACCACTGCTGCCTTGCTTGCGGCTAGTGCGGCTCTCACAACGCGCCACCTGGTGGGCAACCCCATTGACTGCATACACACGAGGTAAGCACCTTGTTTAGCTAGCTAGCATACAACGTAGTTCAGCGCAAAAATGATAGATGGCGTTGAGTCAAATTTTCGCGTCACGAGTCACTAAACCGTTTTCTATGTAAAATATTACAATAGCATTGTTAGGTACAAAATATATATCACGCGAGCCACATGCTAAGTTTGAAAATAGGTGAGCCGCCGTAATTTATAGACGATATTCTTTATGATGAACACATTTGTCGGATTTTCGTGCCAATTATTTGTGTTATTATTTTTCAGTTAATAGTTTTATTGTCATAATAAACTTTAAATCAAGCAGTGACTGGACGGCACGATTCTACGAAATATATTTTCTGATTACTCATCAAGAAACAATAGAGCTCTACTTTTAATAATCCTCTCGTATACGTTGAAAAACTAAGAACCATCTTTTAATCTACGCCTGTTTCCAAATTACTTTATTGATATAGTTACATGTAATAAACGACTATAGTGAATTATGTCAATTATGTCTCTCAATGTCAAAATCAATTATACGTAACCTAATTATTTATAACTCTGCTCAATTGATATAAATAATATCAAAATAATATAATTGCTGACGTTAATAAACCGAAAACTAAGAATTTAACTAAACGTAGCCCAAATATAATTGAAAAGTACTTAATAGGTAGTCCAAAAAAGCCAGTTTTAAATCTATCTATATTTACTTGTGATGGACTCAAGGCAGGGCAAGGCCCCTTCCTCGTTCAGGAGGAAACCCTTGTCCAGCAGTGGTACAATTACGGGTTAAAAAAAAGAAAAATAATAAACTAGCAAAAAAAAAGTAAAAGAAAACGAGCAAAAAACCAGCTGTTTTCCAAGGTCTAAGTCTTTTGACTTTCTCCAGGGACATCCCAGAAGACGTTCTGAACACGTACTGCTGGATCCACTCGACCTTCACGGTGGCAGGCGAGGCGGGCGCGTACCCCGGGGTGCGCGGCGCCGGCACCTCGCCCCGGAGATATGGGAAGTACTACCAGTGGGTCGCCTTCACGCTGTTCTTTCAGGTAAGCACAGGTACTACAGGAATGTAGGTACAAGTATTATGGTGTGACCAGGGTGTAGGTAAGTATTGCGTCGCCTTCACGATGTTCCTTCAGGTAAGTAGTGGTACTACAGGAATGTACAGGTACAGGTATTATGGTGTGTCCAGGGTGTAGGTAAGTATTGTAAGAAGTAATATTACGGAGTTATACCTTCATATCCATTACCTAGGTTGTGATAAACAAAGATTTTACTAGATACCTGAAATGCAGCGAGAAACAGTACTGTTGGATAATGTGATTTGCAATGGTTTAAATTAAAGGTAAAGTTACAACATTTTTTGAGACCGTCCTTTCATTTCAGTATCTAAAATCCAAGAAGCTTCATACTTATTACATATTATGTTTAATGTTGGGTTGCGCATTATAACTATTTCTGGTAAAAAAATATTAAGGTAACTGATTTGCAAAGGGTACAAACTTATACTTAAAAGTTTTACCGTCTAAAAATAAATATTAATTTTATCCATATTTAAACTAAACATAAATAGATTTAAGAACACAGAAATACACCGTTGAGTCGTATGAATGTAAATAGAATACAAGGCAGGACGACGTATCGAATAGTTGTAAGACTATTCTCAACAGGAGAAACTCCAACTGAAAACTTTACAGAACTACTGAAACTTTTCATCTATCGCCTAATACGTATATTGTTTTCTTGTAACATCGGCTTTTCTTATTTGTATAATGAGAAAAAAGAAAAATGAAGTATTTTTACACTTAGGCTTGACATTTTTAAACATTTTATATACTATTTTTATAATGGAATATAAATTACTAGATCCATAATGTTACCGTGAGATATTTAAGACTTAACCCCTTTGTCACTATGGGATGAGTCCCATGCCTATCAGAGGAACTACTTATAAATGTAATGTAAATCGAAAAAATAAGTAGCAATGAGGACAAAATGGACGTTACAATTAAGAATTAATATTTTTTGTTCTAGAGCCTTTCATTTGATTTAGGTATACAATATGTTACAAATTCATAATTTAAAAAAAATCTGTATGGAATATTAAAATCTATTCCCATTACCGCATTACGCATAAATTCTATCAAATTAATGCTAAAATAATACCTATGTAACAAAACAAACTTGTATTTAAATACGTACATATTTATTTAGAATGGTTTGAACAATAAACAAATACATCAGAATGCAAACCGAATGCTCTCTGATTTGTTTGAAGAGTAAACAAGTTTATAGCGCTTCAAAAATATATTATTTCAATGTATCAACTGAGATTTAAATAAGTCTTCCTTGAATATCGTATATTTATATCTGTATTGAGCTATGACGGGCCATCTTTTCTTTCTTTTAAAGGGTAAGTTAGAATATTTTGTTACTTTCGTGTTATTATTTATTTTTATAAACTACTTTTTTCTTTCACATTGCTGATATAAATTAATACCTACATTAAAAAGGGCACTAAAGTAGCATACTTACAAAACTATCCTTCAATGTGTGTCGAAATAAATGATAGGATAAGAAAACTTACCTTAATCCAAAAATACTCACTCAAATGTATGTGTAACTGAAACAAAATAAAAATTGTTGAAATAATATTCATGAAAATTAAAAAGTTTAGCTAAGAGAATATACATTTTGTGTCATTTAATATAGACTATTCGAGAAATCCACAATACCCACATACAATTACATGATAAACAAATAAAGACCATGTAAAATTAGAACAGAATTTTACTTCAAATATTTTCATTTCTTCCTCATATTTTTCTTCTTACAACAGTAAAAAAATATCATTGCTACTACTACCAAAACAAGCATCTCGTAAAGCAGCCAACCAAATCGGTTACAAGCGCATTTAGAAGACAAATATTATCACTAGTACCAACATAATAATAATATACTACATGCAGCCAAATAAATGCAAGGGAGAATTTCTCCAGAGCGTCCTGATTATGCTAATAGGCATTACGTAGCTGTTGCCATTGCCTTTTATTTTTTAATGCGCGCGGGAAATACTGTCTTTTGTCTATTGTTTTAATTAAAACAATAATTTCGAGAGTTGTTGTTTAATTTTATTTTTTGTAATTTTCTGTCATCCTAGAACGGAATGGCGGGATAATCTTTTATTAGAGTTTAGTTCTATTTTTGAACTAATATGCTTTTTTTATTGCGAGGCCTTGTTCTATTTTTTAAATGTTTTTAAGTTGCTTGTTCTGGGTTTTGTTATGTTCTTTATAATATAAAGAAGCATTATATTGATGTATGTATTTAGGTACTTATGTCTTTTTAAGTATTGACTTGGCTTGGAAAATTACAGTAAACTATTTCTTGTTGCGTAAGACCAAACGTAGTTGATATTTTGCTTATATGGCTATATTACCTACTAAGAAATAAATAGCTGAACTATTTAGCTAATGTAGATCAAATAATAATCAAACAGTGATAATGATAACAAAATTGAAAAATAATATTGATATACGAGCAATAAAGCAAAGTGGTGGCCAGTCACTTATCTATGGTACAGCATAGACTATAGAGTTATACGCTATGGTAAATGATTGTAGTGCGGTCATCGTGAATTGGCTACTTGGCGGGCCTCGGGATTAGATATCACGCTATTATGGTACAGTACGGGCGGAGTATATTGGCCTGAGCTAATTTATTATCAGTTTATAATTTGCATCTATGCTCTATGATTACCATTGCTTACAGAGGATGGCTAGATATATGATAATAAACTTTGAATAGTAATGATAATGTTGGTTAAAACCCAGGGCTAAGGCGGGAGAGTCCCACATAACCCTGGGCTCCACCCAGGGCGCAGGGTATGCGTAACGCATTTCCTAACGAAAAAAAAAAAAGGTCTGAGGGCAACACATCTATGACTTTTTGAAGGTATGTGTGTATTAAAAATAATTATCACTTGCTCTAACGGTGAAGGAAAACATCGTGATGAAATCTTTGCGTTCCTAAAACTTGTTCAATACATTTATTAAGTGCATGCAATGTTCCCAATTTGCACATGGCTAGCGTGGCCTAACCCCTTCCCAATTTGGGAGGAAACCTTTGCCCAGCAGTGGGACAGTAATGGGTTTTAAAAATATAATTGAATATGCATTTTTGCAATCTTGCATAATTTGCATCATCCCCATATTCCTCACATTTCCAGTGTTAAATACTGAGTAATTTATATAAAAATAACATATAATCCAGTAAAACAAGATGAAGGAGGTAAAACAATACAAGTAATCGTTTAGTGATTTGGCGCCGAAGTTCGGAAGTGTTACACAATGTTTCCTACACGTGCTCTGAATAATATATCACTCAATTTATAACCTTACAAGATTGTTTTATTTTTAACTAATACCGCTACGTGGGTCTTTTAACGTATTGTATTAATATATGTATACATATAAAACTTATTTGTGGATCAGTAATTTGAAAGAAAATTAAGAAAATCCGATATTAAATCTTAATTTTATCGAAATCGGACTAACTAATCGGAATACGGATAAGACTTATTAACGTACAAAAATACTTTTATTATATTTTATATCCCACTTTTATTTTTTATAACTGCCTACTTTAGTCGCAGAAAATATGCCAATAGAACCATTTATATATTAACTAGCTGACCCGTGCGGCTCCGCTCGCGTGAATGATTTTATTTTTACTAATACAAAGCTTAATTATTCCTTAACAACAAAATATGCTTTTTTTCACGAAAAATATTCTTAAAATTATTTATATCTCATATAACTCGCACTAAAGCATATCCGCCATTAAAACTGTTGCCATGACAACGGAATTTTGTTAATTCAATGTCATTATAATATTGATTATTCGCGACTTCGGTGGCGAAACCTGAATTTTCCCGGGAAATGCGTCATTTTCCCGGCGTAAAAAGTAGCCTATGTCCTTTCTCGGGTATCAAACTATCTCCATACCAAATTTCATGCAAATTGGTTCAGTAGTTTAGGCGTGATTAAGTAGCAGACAGACAGACAGACAGACAGACAGACAGACAGAGTTACTTTCGCATTTATAATATTAGTATGGATTTTAAATTGACAGAGGTTTACGTAACAAAAACAAAACTGCATGTGCTACGAAAGTGCTACGCCGTAGCAATTACTACCTTATTGCATTTAATCTAACTACCTACGACTAGCTTTTATTTTCTCATTGTATCAATACATAACTATATTAATATTTAACTTAAAGGTCTATTACATCGGCGCATTCTAGTCCAATACAAGCGGTCGGTAGTGTAGTGATCTATTGAGCGTCGATGAATTAAAGGATTGTGCGGAATGACGCGCGGCTTCTAACTACCTCGCTACTGTGGCTACTAGCTCTGTTACCTGGCTTCACTTGACTTAAGTATCTATCAAAATATTTACACGATTAGATAATATTAGATACCACAAGTAAACAATCGAAATATGTTACTTATTTGTTGGATAAAATTATATTATTTGAATCTTTTAATTATACACGTTCTCCGTAATTATTGTTGGAAAAGATATTAAAAAATATGTTTCGATCTACTGCGGTTATAATTTCAGTCTCATCACATCTATTTTGTAATGATGCAAGTATGTAAAATTAATTATAATTTGAAATTTTGACACTGTTTTGGCTTTATTAAGTCTTGTCTCTCTAGCCTACGCTCCATCCTTCTCTATCTTCCTTGCTATTTGTCCTATATGGTAGTGGGGTCAGCTTTTCTTACACTCTTCCTCCGCTTCGCCCTATCCTTGACGTCGTCTTCCTCAACCTCACATGCCTTCATAATCCTACGCTCAATCCTCATTTAAAAAAATATGTAATTAGCTCTTCGAAGTCCTACTTACAAACAATGTCTATGAAGCTAGGTATCAATAACGTAGCAACATTTAGAATTTGTCACCGGTAAGTCAGAGCCGATATAAAGTTTGTGTCAGTATGTTAATGTCCGGTGCTCGAGTGTAACGTCTTGTTGCCGAAACACGCGGCCCGATGTCGCCGGGACACGCAAGTCAAGAGATTCTAGCGATTATTATGTTAATGTATCTATATAAGTATGTATTTAGAAGTACCTATATAAGTATGTTTATCAGTTATTTGGTTACCATAGTACAAGCTCTGCTTAGTTTGGAATCAAATGACCGTGTGTGAGTTGTCCAATCATATTTATTTATTTATATTTAAAAAATGTTACCTCTTAATCATCATAACGCATCGTAGCATCAAAACTTTATAGACAAAGAGCCTATGAACACGAGGTATTCGTTATTTTATAAAAGCTAAAAGTCTGTCAGTGCCTGCTTCCAACACAGGCAAGAATGATGGCTTGCTATAAAGCTTAGAACATGGTGATTATAGTAACTGCTCTTACTTATATAACACGGAAATGGGTTTTATTCATTGCTTTCTGCATAATGATAAAAAGACAATAGGTAATACTTTAAGATAATTACGTACATTTAGTAAACAAAATGATTTTAACGTGTAACTATAAGCTTACGCTACCGCTCTTGCTTTATACCACTCCAACAATCTAACTCGCTGTCCACCGTTTACGACTCACCTGCGCAACTGGGACGTTACGCTGTTACACACACATACGCACAAACACACATATAAGAAGACGAAAAATTACCTCTCTATGTTTACTTACCGAAATTTCAAAATGCGTATTACTAATATTCGATATTTACTGTTAAAATAATTTCAACCGTTCCTCTTTAGCACTATTTAATAATTATTATTGCATTAGATGCTAAAAGTTACTTGTTTCTTTCCAAAATGCATTTTTTTACACTTTACTGTTAGATATAGAATAACAAAAATTTTACATTTAAAATTCCCTGAAGATAATAATACATGCAAAACACACTAGCGGCGCTGATAAGATTTTTATACAAAAATTATCTATAGTTAACAGTTGATAGTAATTGAATTCGCCCCACAGCTCTCTAACGCTATACAATCATACATCTAGAAAGCGCCAGAAAACTGCTTAAATTAACATCTACATAAAAATCTATATTGAAGTTATTTCTATAAAAAAACTTATATGAACTTATCAATCTTGCAATATAAACTTCAAATACTGCTGAATTCGGTGGTACTTTTCAGTGCGCGTGTGATTTGTGAAAAGCGTAACAGATGGCGTTGCCGTCGCACTAGCTGTCAAAAAGACTGACGGCTGGCGCTGAGTGATGAGGTTTTAGCTATTGTTTTCTAATCAATGCGTAGTTTTCACTTACATTTTGAATAAATAAATGAAAATACATTTATTTTCCGTAACATATACGTTCGTAGCTATTAATTTTTTTATATACACACCTTAGCCTGGTTGAGTGTCCCACTACTGGGGAAAATGTTTCCTTTTCCATCCAAATCATAATTTGTAATTTATACTATTAAGATCCGATCAGTCCTTTTCAAATGCATGCAAGTTGTAATACTGTAATAACTGTACATATCATAATATTATTATTATCACGTTTTACTTATAGAAATATAGACTTATAGCAATTACAGTTTGTTGAACAAATAATTACAAAACACAAGGAGACAAATAAAAATATAATTAAAATTGTCTATTATAAAAGTTTACGAAAAATTTATTTTGTCAATTACAAAAACTTTTATTATTCAACATCGTCGCTGTTGTTAATTCAACCAGTTGCCTTTTGGAAATCGAAGCCAAAGCTTTGTAACAACTTGATAAACAGACAAACTATGAACGTACTACTACCTCGGACCACCCAGTTAAATGAAACATAACTCAAAATATCTAATGTATATTATATTATTTTTTCGTAACCGACAATTTGTACATACTAAAAATAAGTTGACGAAATATACATAATTTAAATTCTATTTCATACTAAGACCACCCTAATTTTACTAAGAAATATTCTCTAATACGTTTATTAGCGGATAAGCACTTCCAGTGGGAATTATTTATAAATTATGGCATAGTAGGATAATTGGGGAAGCCATAGTTCATATAGTTTATATCTTTATTTAAACATTCGTCAGATTTTTAAAGGTGAAGATTTGGTTATTTTTCTGACATATTTTTATATGAAAGACGCTATAGTATCACAAATTACTGGGAATTGAACCCATAACATATTATAAACGACCACCTCTACAGTCTTCTTTGTTTACTTAACTTTCAGATTATTAACTAATGAACCCAATCACGCATTTCATTATTTATTCTGATTAACTGTAATTGGTCAGAGGAAAGTTAAATTAAAAAAGTATATATTGTTATGTTAACTAATCACCATGTATAACATTTATTTGAGAGTTACAATATGAGAATTTTTAAAAAGCAATTACTATAACTTCAAAACCACTTACATTGTAGACAGTACTTGACGCCGCTATAATATAAAATAGGTACATCTCTATTCCCTTTAACCAGATTCTATCAGTCTACATACAGACTATAAATAATGATGAAAGTATTTTAACACCTGTCAAATGTGACATGACCGACATGTTTTGACGTAACGTCAGACAATGTTCATGAGACAAACGTAGATCACTGATGATAAATATGTAATTATGTCTGTAGTGCAAAAGTACTTGATTTAACCCTCGATAATAATTTTACAATATTTTTGGAAAATTTTACGCCTGTTATGATACTCTAGAGTCTCTCAAGAACCTAGTCTACTCTAAAAGATTTCTGGTGCTGCTGGAAATTAGGCCTTCAACAATATTCTAATAACATTTTTCGATTCCTTATAGCGAACGAAAAATATTTTTAACTATTTAAATAATATTTAAAAATAAAAACATTTTAAAACAAATCTCTCTTTCTGGTAATTGAGTAAAAGATAAAAGTTCGTGCCTGTATCATCAGAATAAACACCATTACCTCTTATATTTATTTTCTAATTTAATGAAAAATATCTCAATCGAAATATTCTTACATCAGTGTTTTAAGTTCGTATAAAGATATCTTATTTACATCATCAATTCATATTTTTACTACAAAACTTCATCGGGTCTAATTAAACAAAATCATATAAACATTTCCTACTCATTTGTAATACTTAATCTGTCAAATTACTGTTCACACGACACACCTACTAGTTAGTCCACATTACTCAAATAAATGATTACCTATATAAAAATATGCCTGTGACAGTCTCGCGCATACAAAATAAAGTTTTCAACTCATTCAAACGACGCTCATAAAACCAATAAATTATTACATTAAAGTGCAATTTTTTATATAAAAAGATATATAACAACACGTCCCATTTACTTGTTATATGTGCTGAAATGTTTACGTCGTCCATACTCGCGAGATTTATCAGTAAACTGTCAACGCACAATCTATCTTAACTAATTCTTGTATAAACTGAACGTCCATTTTCCAGTGTTCAAAGTGACTTGTCAGTTTTGTTAGCCATATTCGTCGTCGTGACGTCAAATAGTGTCAGCTACTGTCCGCCGGCGTCATCGCGTCACGCGTCACGTCCGACACTCGACAAGGCGACACTCAACGCACTTGACAAGTTACGACAAAACCACCACCGACGTCTGACGTTGACGCAAATCTAACATTCTTACTTCACTAAAAAAATCATCCCAAAATATGAAGCCATTTTGTTTTACGATAATAAATTTAAATGTCGAACTCAATATTTATTGCCGTTTTTATAGTTTGTACTGTAACTAAAGATGTTATTTTAGTAAATAAAATAAAATTTAAAACGGAGAGCGGCCGGCAGCGCGTCAGAGCGGTTCTCACGATCATCATAAAACGTAACATATCTCTATTGTTCTTGGAGCCCTTCCAATGTGTAACTATTATACCTACTCGCAGCTCATCTGTTTAGTATTGTATGCACCCGCAACACCATCACTTAGCCCGTCGTCGGCTCGTACCTACTGTGCGGTGCTGTGGTCGCAGCAGCGGTGGGCCGGCAGCCCCGGCGGGCGAGGTGGCGGCGTGAGATGATGGTAATTAGCGTGATGGGTGCGCGAGCGACGTGCCGCAACACGTTTCATCAGCTGACCTAATAACTTCAAATATTATGATGTTAATGTAGGCAGTGGCGGGCGCGCTGCACGCGCGTGCCGCACGCCCAACTTAAGTTTATAAATAGAATGCACATCGCCCTGTATGTATTTAACGTAAGGAGCTTTTTCAGCGAGGCGGGCCAGTCGCCGCGAACGTTAGAGCGCGCCGCCCGCGCCTGCCCCGCGCGCCGCCACACACACCGGCGGACGCAACTTTTGGAAACGGAACGCGAACTTTTTTGTATCGAATTTTGTAAGTTTTTCGATATAGTAAGTGGGTGCGGCGACACCGGTGCAGTGCGGGCCCACGTGCCGGCCAGTGAGTGCGTGCGCCCGCCGAGGCGCGACTCGTCGCTAATCACCGCGCCGCGTAACCGTGTTTCAAAAATAAAACGTTGCCGATTCGAAACCGGAGCACCCCGAAGGTTAATGACAAAATAAAAAGCATGCATTAAAATTGTGTGTCTGAAAACTGTGGGCGATCGGCGCAACCTGGATCCGTTGTGTTCTATATCGACACGTGAGTCGCGATATATTCTGCCATGACGATACTGACGGCACACCGACGTCTTATTACACTTTATTCGAGGTGTGAGATGTGTACATCGCCGGAGGAGTAATTCCCATGGAGCGAGCGCGAAACGCACGTATTTATGCAAGTAATTTGTACAAATTAGCGCTGTAATTAGAGCAGCCGTTGTAATGAACTCTCACGATGCATTCACCGACGTTTTGTTACTAATCAACGTGTTTGTTAGTATTTGTTTACGTTTCAGTTTCACAACCGAAAGTGCTCAAGTTTTAGGTGAAAGTTTACAAATTAACACAATTTAAATAGTTACGTGCAAACAACTAGAAACAACTCTACATTATCATTTTGTACGTGAGAAGTTTGTTGAAACTAGTTTAAATCAAATGTGAAACTATGATTATTGTTTTTCCGGAGTTTTCCGTTTTACTGCACGAGTTCTTGCAATCTGAAAAGTTTACAAACTTTTTGAAAGTAAATAAATTAACTTTATCTTCTTCTTAAATTATTTTAGTGACTGTTTTTTTTAAATCTAATTATTAACAAATAAACAAACTAAAATTTAAACTTTGAATCACAATTTAAAAAGACAATAAAAAAAATATTTTCTTAAAATTCCGACCGGCCAGTCCCACGAGTTAAATTGAAAACTTTTTTTAGAATATCAGTTCAGAAAGCAATTCGTTCTCGATGAGGCTTCCCATGAGGTTGATTTACGGCGATTGCGAAATGCGTCGATAACGTCCATAGTTCATAGCGTGAGGCGTTTGGACAATGTTGACCCAATATCGCGAGCGGCTGCCTTACAATGTGCCTCCTACATTAAACAGTTCATCGGCACCACGTACCTTTTTATATTAATTATACCTAACGTACGCGCGCTGCAGGTAAATCTGTAGTTATGATCATTTTATGAATTTATTTGCGGCGGACTTGGAAATGTAATATTTATCTGTGAAACTGTGATGTTTTGGCTTTAGCTCTACGATTCGAACGGTAAGTAGAACATTAAAATTTAGTTACCCACAAAAGCATTTCCTAAATACAGAGAACATTAGCGTTCTAAACTATGTCCACAATAATATTCTCAACAACTCTATTAAACATAATTATCGAATCATTAACATCGAGCGAAACATTTTCTCCGTGTCCCAACGAGTATCGATATTAGGCAGAATGAGCGTTATCTATGTCTACTGGTTTCCCGCGCTTTCGGCTGTCACTCATTAGAGATTGATGGCGGCTCCGAAATCGTTTGATGGCTGACCGAGGCGACGAATGACATGAAACGTTCATAGTCCTGGTGAAAACTTAAAGGACGTCGTTTACACAAATTATTGAAACATGCGACTAATGGCGTTCGTGTAAACATTTATGCGAGAATATATTATTTAAATTAAAGTTTCTATTTTAAATTCTTGCTATAAAAATGTGCTGTTTATGCATTAAGAAAAGAGCGAGATCTTAAACGTACGACACAGAAGTAGATACTTATGAGAGTTTTTGAAATATACAAAATGTTTTTTATTATAGCAATTATTACAATGCACTGTTTTTAATTATTTAGTTTGTCAATCATAACAATAGACTAATTTTAATTATTTCTAAAACAGTAAATTTTCCTCTAATCAGATTATTGTCTAGTTAAAAAACAGTAATTTAGAAGTCCATCGAAGCCATTAAAAATGCATTTATTTTAACGTTCAGTCAAAAATATTTGCGTATAAAAGTAATCGTTTGAAATATCACTGAAAACGGGCTGCAAAAAATATCTATAATGCTATTTGGTTTGGACATATTTTGATAGATAAAACGATGCAAATTGAGCAGTAAATATTTTTTACTAAACGTGATATTTGTATTATTATGTTTTGTCAGTTAAATGTTTGTAAAGCATAGCTAAAAGTAACTATGATTGAAAACGAATACTAGAAACAAATTAATTGTAAATTTCTCCCTATTATCATAAATATTGTTTTGAAAATCAGATGATTGGAAATGAGATCTTTGTCGCATATTTAATAATAAACACCTAATGAATAAACTAAAAAAATTTTAAAAATAAACTTTACGCTTAAGATTGATTCTTCATATTATATTTTTTTTATGTAAAAATTTGAGAGTTAAATCCCAAATTCCAAATACATTTTTAAGGTCTTAAACAGGGCTTTTTAAAGATCGTTTACAATACATAAAAAAATATACGATACGATAACAAACAAAACACACCTCCAGCCCTACACGACCCGTCGTTATTTCTAACCGTTTCAGTGTTTCAGCAAAAATATCTTTAACCCGAAACCAATAAAAGAAAACAAAATACGTTGCAGGTTTTGAGGGCGCGGGCACATTGAGATGCAAGTGACGCCGGGTGTATTTTAATATGTTTGCACGTGTGACGGCACACGGTAGTTCTGAGAACATTATTCTTGGACGCCATTAACGTCTGTGTCCTGAACTATTAATCAGTTTTGTAATTGCTTAGTTAATACTAAGAATTGATTATTTTGGAAATTAGGCTGTTCAAAATCGTAATTATTAAACTTTTGCGCTGTATTATTGTTAACTGCTACTAAACTAGAGTTATTGCGATCATGCATGCTCTTTTGTAGAGTGTAAACTGTAGAGTTCATTTGGCTCTACTGTCACGAAATCATTTTATTTCTTATCCATATTATCTAATTAAATACCAGCAATCTTATACATAAAATGAATCGCTAAGTGTTGCTAAGCGCATAACATAAGAACGGTTCAACCAATTTGACTTAATGTTTTTGTAAAATTATCTTTTAGACACCGGGAAGGTTTCTAAGCAGAGAAGAGCTGCGCAGGTCATCACGTATGTAAATAAAATGAGAATGGTTTTGCCTTGCATTTTTTAATTTGAAAATAATGCTATAAAAAACAGAGATAAATAATTTACATTGCAACTATGAATATTGTAATTCATTCCTGTCTGCTACCCTCGTTATATCATGCTTGTATTATACCAACAATATCAGTAAAAAGACTAATTATTGAAAAAAACACGAAGTCTTGTCTACCAAACACACAAATGACGTCACTATAGCCAGTATGTCTATATTTTTATTCGAACGTTATAAAGCAAGCTGTTGACCGGCGCGTGCGCACGGGGAACACGTAAACCTTGTTTTATTGCTTCATTCGTTTGTAAAAAATACAAACTGAGAAACACTCTCTTGTTTATGCTAGTTTTGTCTTTAGGTGATTAGTAATGGAAGGGGCATGCGGCCAGGTAGATGTGACGTACGAATATTCGGCTAATTCTATTCGCAGTTCGCATGCTTCGCGATTTAATCGATTAGGAACGAGAGTTTAGTCAGATTGAACGCTTCGTATTGCGAATTGAGTAAAGTAAAGTGCTAAATGGTTTTTGAAAAAATGCTGTGAATATTCCAAAAGTTCTTGTTTTCGAGACATTTTTGAAAAAAGAGGATTCGAAACTAATGGTTTATACTTTATGAAAAGTTAAAACGCATATTTCTTAAATTAGTTGATATGTTCTTAGGTAAAATCGAAACCATAGTTTTATTCTTGTGTCTGCCTAACCGTGTGGGAAAAAGGCGTAAATTTAAGTTTATAAATGTTTTCTTCAAATCTTTTAATAAAGTGTCAGTAAAGTTTAAGTATATTAACGAATTTTCAAATCAAAAAGGGGAAAATCTAGTAGCAACATATTAAGCCAGAGATTTAAACTGACACCGCTGCGTCGGGAATTGTTTTCACTACTCAATTATCAATTACACAGGCGTTACACTTTTCCTGTTCTACCTTCTTAACAAAGATAACAGTGAATCTCAGACAACTAGACTAAATAATTCACGTTTTGTTTAGTCAATAAATGCGTTAGAAATATTCTACATGACTGGCTGGTACAGACAAAACAACATTAGCTTCAAGTACAAATATTTATACACAGATGCCTATTTATTTTACTAGTCTTATATCCTTTTCCTACTTACCTGCTATTCAGAATAGTTGAAGTGTAATTGAAATGGTAGTTTTTGAGCCTAAATGGTTTGTAGATGAAATTATGTGATGTAGATGACATTTTTGCGAGGTTTCGTAAAGTAGGCGTATCTAAATTAATACAAATTTGTTGCCATTCATTATAATAACGCCTAATGCCTATATTATGACTGTATTTTAATATGGTATGAACTATAGTAATACATCGCTTTAATTAGAGACAAGACTGTAGGCTGTGTTTCAAATTTCTCTAAACTTAAACGCAAAATATTTTATTTGGAAACAAATAATGCAGAATTATCGCAACCATCTTTCACAGGTTCTCGCTTTCAACTTTCTTCAAAAACTTTAACTTAACAGTTTTGTTATAAACATGTGAGTGTTTAAATTGTAAAAACATTAAAATTTCAAGTTCTCAGATATGAATATCAAAAGTCAAACCAAAACAAACAGACCGTCGACATTTCAACTGAAATA